>NC_085875.1:47437269-47477269 GCF_034702125.1 Engraulis encrasicolus | reverse complement strand
AGTAACAATCCCATCCTGAAAACTAATATGCAATGTCAGTATCAGAAATTTTGGGAGAATTCTGATCCAATCTCTGATTTACAGTATGGTGATATCTGAACCCGATACCGATATCCCATCCCTACCTGGAGGCAAGGTTTTGAGTGTTCTCGGAGCTAACAACACATTTTGTGGATACAGGTCCTAAATGACCATGTTGAAAAAGAAATTAGCAAATGATGCAACACAGGACAGACCATTTTTAAAAACAGCTTTATTTATTTATTTATTTATTTATTTATTTTATCTACCTTTGGTGATAGTTATCTACTATTGTACAATATATAGTTTTTCTTCTCTTTTCCCTTTCTCTACTCTATAGCACATTGAATGACGGTTTTGTTTGATAATGTGCTATGTAGATAATATTGATTGATTGGTTGATTGATTGAGTACAATGCAATACAGTACAGACAGTGCAATGCAACATGCATCAATCATACAGGCCAACACACCACAACGTTTCCCTGAAACAATACTACATCTGGGCCAGTGACATGTTATTTTTTTACAAAAGAGGCAACGGTCTGAGGGATTTTTTGATTTGGCATTAAATGTAATGTTTGGCACGGAACAAATCCAGGAAACCCCAACAGACATCTATCACCTTCCACCCACAAATGCACTGAAGAAGTCGAGACCTCTTAGAACCTCTTAATAATATGATATGTTGGCCTCTCTATTGTTTAACTCATAAGCCGGTGATCTTGTGCCTTGGCACCACGCCATGTTTCTTTTGGTACTCTCCACATGTGCTCACTTTGACCCAATGGAGGTTCTCATCAGACGAGTGGGAGAAAGATCTCAAACTATTACCGTAGGTTATACTACTCAGTCCTCATGTTTTTGAATGTTATTGTGTGGTGTGGGATTATCTAAGGTAGATAAAAGTGGCGTTTGTTCTTAACAAAGGTATTGGAACTGAAGTGAAAAGTGAAAAAAAACTGTGCTGCTCATTGAAACTGTGTGGCCTATTGGCAAATTTGATCTCTACATGAATATATACAGTCCCAAGAAAAAGTTTGTACACCCTTTGAAATTTCTTACATTTCTGTCAAAATTTATCATAAAACATGGTCTGATCTTCCCGGAAATCTCAAGAAGGAACAATCAGAGTCTGCTTTAACTAATTCCACACAAACATTTACATGTTATCATATTTTTATTGGCCATAAGGCTATAACATTCACAGGACAGCAAGGCATAAGTAAGTACACCCTTGCATTAAATAGGTTTTAACCCTCAGTTAGTTGCAATATCCTCAACCAGACTTGTCCTGTAGTTGCAGATCAGATTTACAAAAATATCTGGATGTATCTTGTCTCCCTCTTCTTTAGAGAACTGCCTCTCGTCAGCAAGGTTTCTGGGATGTCTGGAGTGCATAGCTTTATTGACTTCATGCCATATAATCTCAATTATTTTTAGTCAGGGCTTTGACTGGACTATTCCAGAATGTGTATTTCATTGTTATGAAGGCATTCTAATTTAGATTTGCTTCTAAAGTATGGGTTGTTGTCACATTTCAGCTCCTATCCTCTTATGTGCTTCAACTGTGTGACAGACTTCCTCACGTTTTTTCTGTAAAATATCACAATAAACTTGAGTTCATTGCTCCACTGATAATAGCAAACTTTCAAAGGCCTGAGGCAGCAAGGTAGCCGCATATAATGATGCTCCCGCCACCATACTCAGAAGTGGAGATGTAACCAAGAATAACTAAAAATGGGGTTCATTCTGCCAATCTAAAATTAATGGGGTTTCTGTCCAAAAAAATATTGCTGCACCTTTGAGGTTTACGAAAAAGCATTTATATGCTTCATAAAATTACTGCAAAATATTCTGTAGACCAACGTTGAAACCAAAGTTGAATTTTTCAGGGGAACACATAGTATCATGTTTGGAGGAGAACTGGAGAACCACACCTTCACCAAAACATCATCTCCACCTTTGAGTATGGTGGCGGGAGAATCATTATATGCGGCTACCTTGGTGCCTCAGGCCCTTGTCAGTTTGCTATTATTAGTGGAACAATGAACTCAGAAGTTCATTGAGATATTTTACAGAAAAAATGTGAGGTAGTCTGTCACACAGTTGAGGCACACAAGAGGATGGGTGCTGAAATGGGACAACAACCCATATTTTAGAGGCAATTGACTTTTGAATTGCTTCATAACAATGAAATACACATTCTGGAATAGCCCAGTCAAAGCTCTGACAAAAAACATTTGAGATGATATGGCATGAAGTCAAGAAAGCTATTCACTCCAGATATCCCAGAAACCTTGCTGCAGAAGGGCAGTTTTCTAAAGAAGAGGGAGTCAAGATACATCCAGATTGTTTTGTTAATCTGATCTGCAACTACAGGAGACATCTGGTTGAGGTTATTGCGACAAACTTAGGGTTAAAACCTATTGAATGCAAGGGTGTACTTACTTATGCCTTTCTGTCCTGTGAATGTTTACATCTTATGGCCAATGAAAATAAGTAAACTTGTAAATGCTTGGGTTGAATTAGTTAAAGCAGACTCTGGTTGTTCCTTCTTGTGATTTCCAAGAAGATCAGATCATGCTTTATGACCAATTTTGACAGAAATGTAAGAAATTTCAAAGGGTGTACAAACTTTTTCTTGGGACTGTAGGCTACTAGATAATAAAGTGTGTGCGTGTGTGTGTGTATGTTTATATGTAAGGGAGTCCATGTCTATGATGGACAGTGTGTGTGTGTGTGTGTGTGTGTGCATGCGTGCGCGTGCATGTGTATGTGTATGTATGTGGAGGAGTCCATGTATGTTCGGAGCAGCAGGGTCTGCACCTGCGAGGCTACGTCAGTGCTGCGCTACTCCAGGCAGGCGTGGGGTCACTCGCGCCGGGCAGGGTATCTGCTTAACGTTCCCCTGGACAGGCCCCAAATTTATGGAGCTGGGGAAGAGCAGGGAGGAGAGAGAGATAGAGAGAGAGATATATATAGAGAGAGAGGAGCAAGGAGGAAGAGAGGGAAGACAGGAGAGCTTGAGAAAGTGAGACAGAGGAGAGAAAGAGTGAAAGGGGGAGAACTCAAGAGAGCGAAAAAGAGAGGGGGGAGGAGAAAGGAAGAATAAAAGGTGTGGAGAAATTGAGAAAGCACAAGAGAGAGGAGAACTCAAGAAAGTGAGGGAAAGATGAGTGAAGAGAGAGAGAAGAATGAAAGCAGAGAGGACTCAGAGAACGGTAGAGGATAGAGAGAGAGAGATAGAGAGTAAGGGAGAAGGACTCTTCAGTGGGACATGCCAAAGGCTGGATCAAGGCTCTCTTGCACCGTTTACGATTCCTCTCCCACTTGCTTGCCCCCTCTGAGTCACTGCAGCCTGAGCCTGTCGAGATAAGAGAGAGAAGCAGAATGTGTGCATGTGTGTGTGAGAAGGAGAGAGAGAGAGAGAGAGGGAGAGAGAGAGAGAGAGAGAGAGAGAGAGAGAGAGAGAGAGAGAGAGAGAGAGGAGAGAGAGAGAGAGAGAGAGAGAAGAGAGAGAGACAGAGAGAGAGAGAGAGAGAGAGAGAGAGAGAGAGAGAGAGAGAGAGAGATGCGCCCAATAACTGCAAACTGTGCGTGCGTGCGTGTGTTTGTGTTTTTCCAGGCTGGTATTATGGCATTTTTTTATTTTTTATATGGTATGGTTATTTATTATTTTCTTTTTTTCTCTAAATGCCCCTTGATTTGGCCTGTTGTTGATTGTGTGCTCTTTGGTGCAGTGAATGGCAAAGTACACTGAACTTTGTCATGAAAATCTCACTTGCCATTCCATTGTCTTGAAGGTCATAAATTAACATTTTACTACGTAACCAGGAATTTACTAGCAACTAGAGCAGAGAGCAAAGGATAAGCAGTCGATTGGCAGGGCATCACATCCAATTAATACAAGTCGTGGTCACGGAGTGGCGCTAATGACTTCCATTTGCTCTGTCATTGCTGCAAGTCATTTTGTTATTGCGGCACAACCATCAGCACTGCACACATGCACGCACGCACACACGCACGCACGCACGCACACACACACACACACACACACACACACACACACACACACACACACACACACACACACACACACACACACACACACACACACACACACACACACACGGAACTCTGTGGAGTCTGTGTAAAACTCTGTACATGGAGTGCGTATACATGCAGTTCAGTATCCCGAATATGATCGGGATATTAAGTATCCCGAATTTCCGTTTGCGCATATAAACACTTCAGTATCCCGAATAAGCCCTTATTCGGGATACTGAGAAATCGGGATATGCTAGGTGGAGTTTTCCGAAAGAAGCCGGGATACTGACGCATGTATACACCTTATCCCGAATACAGGGGCTTCCCATGGAACGCTGTTGCTGGTATCCAGGCTACACGCATTTGAAGAGAATTCTATAACGGCCAAGAATGTAGGCTGGGATATAACGTTCTGTGCGCATATAAACACCTTATCCCGAATATGATCATAACCGGGATATGCCTCATATTCGGGATACTGAACTGCATGTAAACGCACTCATGGTCAGTGTGATTCCAACTCTGCAGCAAGATGATAACCCACGCATCCTGCTTCAGGTGCCACCAGTGTTTGGTATTTATTCGCATTCTAGTGTTAATTACAAAATATTGACAAGACTTGACTTAGGGCAAAGACTATTTTTGAGTGAGACCAAATGTTAAGTGAGTTTGAAATTGAGTTAATTTCCTCGCTTTTCATTGAGTCTGAAATGTAATTAATTTCATCTCTTGTAATAATTGAATTTACTAATATACTAATAATTTAATATCTACTTTTTTCCCTGTACAGTACAGTACTAGGCTGTGTTGCAGCTCTAAGAAAGTAGTATTTAGGCCTAAGTGATACAGTTGTGCCACTTTGGCAATATCTGATATAGGTCTTTCATCATCACTAAAAGTTTATACTACATGCACCACTTTACCTCACACGTGCACTTTGCACTAACATTTCATTTTTTACATGTGCAAGACAAAATATTGTACGTAGACCTATAAAATCATTGCACTGTATATATAAGCCTAACCTGATGTGATACTGTATATTACCAAGGAGGCACCTCATTTAAGTACCTACTACTTAAATATTTTTTGGGAAACGCAGCCCAGTACAGTAGGAGATGCTGCCCCGCCTTATTGTATCCCTGTGGAGCTCTGTGAAGTGTGAGCTGCCGTCTTTATTGTGGTGTGTGGTGACAAAAAAAACGTCCATTTCCAATCTTGGCACCCCAACACAGTCCTCTTCTTTTTCTGTTGTCTTTCTGCTCCTGCCCGTCTCTTCCCTTTCTTCTCTTCCCACTTGCTCTGTCTCTTTATCACTTTCTTTTGCACACTCATTCCATCTTCACCTTCACTCTCTCTGTCGCTCTCTCTTGTGTCTGTCTCTCTCTCACTCTGTCTCTCGCTTTTCCCCTTCCCTCTGTGGTCTGTTCATTTTCTATTTCTCTCTTTGCCCTTTCACTTCATCCCCCTGTTCTCTCTCGGCATGGCGCACATATCTGGGGCCATCTGGGAGACATTTGGGGGAAAAGCTCGGCATGAATGAAAACATACAAATGCATTTAATCTATTTAAGGGGCTGCAGAGGGCTGCTGTTGGCCTTGCTGCTGGCCCCAGCTCTCTCTCCTCTCCTCTCTCTTTTCTCCTCTCTTTTCTCTCCTCTCTTCTCTCTTCTCTGTCTTCTCTCCTCTCCTCTCCTCTCCTCTCCTCTCCTCGCCTCTCCTCTCCCATCCGCTCCTATCCTCTCCTCTCTTTTCCCCCCTCTCCTTTCCTCCTCCTATCCTCTCTACTCATCCCATCTCCTCTCCTCTCCTTTCTCCTCTCTCCTTTCTTCCTCTCCTCTTCTCTCCTCTCTCCTTTCTTCCTCTTTCCTGTCATCTCCTCTCATCTCCTCTCTTTTCTCCTCTCTCTTTTCTTCCTCTCTTCGCTCTCATCTCTCTTCTTCCGATCTTCCCATGTCCTCTGCATTCTTTCTTCTCTCTTCCTCTCTGACACCCCCCCTGCTCTCCTGTCCTCTCCTCATCTCCTCTTCTCTCTCTTCTCCTCTCTCCCCTCCTGCCCTCCCCTCTCCTCTCTTTCCCTCTCCTCCACTCTCCTCTCCTCTCTTCCTCCCTATTGTCCACCCCTCTTGCTTCTCTTCTCTTCTCTTCCCATCTCTGCTCTCCTCTTTTCATCTCATCTGGTCTCTCCTTTCCTTTCCTCTCCTCTCTCATCTCCTCAGTGGTTCTCTCCACTATCGTCCTCTCCTCTTCTCTCTCATTTCCACTCTCATTGCTCTTTTCTTGTTCCGACCAATTGTCTTCCTTCAAATTTCAATCTTTTGTACCCTTTACACTTTGACATTTATTGTCAGGTGCACCCTTCTCCCATTTCCAGTCCCCCAATTGCAGTCTTACTTTTTTGTCATACATATTTTCCTACAATCATTACATTACACTACATGACATCACACTTAGCTGACACTGTTACCCAAAGCGACTCAGTTATTTACAGGGCATTGGTTACTGTTCCCTGTACTTAGGTGCCTTAATCAAGGGCACGTCAGCCATGGCCATTCAGACAAATATCTTGTATTTTCGTATACCTTTTCCCTTTAATCTCTTTAATGGTCTTTTCTATCCATTCTCCATCCTTTCCTCTTTTCCTGTCCACTGCTCTTCTTGCTCTGCTATCCTCAACTATTCTTTCCTGATTCCTGTCTTCCCCGCAGCCCTTCTCACCTTATGGCCTCCCTCTCCCTACCTTTCGCTTCCACTTCTCTCATGGCCTCATTTAGCTCATCTGTCCATGTCTTTCACTTATTTTCTCCCCATCCCTTCTCTTTTTTTAATGGCTCTCCTTTTCTCTGTCCACCCTATCGAGAGATATTCCACAACTGTGTCTGGAAGCACTAGGGGAAGGCAGAGAGGGTGGGAGCTGCAGTGTGCTTCTGTTTTTTTCCCTTCTTTTTTCAGCTTATTACTGAGTACTCAGGGCCACCATATACTGTTTAGATGCTTCTGTTTGTCGCCGGCTTTCGAGAGGGATCTCGAAAGCAAAGATAGGAAGGAAAAAGAAAGCAAACAAGCAAGCAAGAAAGAAAGACAGAAAGAAAGAATTAAATGAAAGAAGAAAAAAAAGCTGAGGGATCCTGATGGAGCTCCAACCACATTGAGAGGGACGTTTGAGGTTGCAGCATGCACATTTGATTAGGGCCAAGACAGAAGAGGAAGCGACTGAGGGAAAGGAAAGCAAGGGAGAAAAGAGAGTGGGAGAGAGAGAAAGTGGGAGGGTGAGAGAGAATCAGCCCTTAAGAGGAGGGTGGTGAGCTGGCGAGTGCTGCTTTCAAGTGGCTGAACCTCACAGTGCATGGTTCACATTAGCCTTCTCCCTTGTTGTGTCCTCATTATAGGAGGATAAACCAAACATATACACTCATTCTGTTCCTCTGGTTGCTCTTTTTTCTTCCTATGTGCCTGCTGTCTTATTTTGTATTCTTTATTACTGTATGCATGTACTGCATGTACTCTATCTGGGTCATTTCACGTGAAATCAGACACTTTGGGACCCGACCGACACGGATTTCAATCAGACTTGCTGTGCCTGTTTAGTAGCAAGGTAGCACCCCAGAACTGCATTTGTGTGAATCTGAAACCAATATTAAGGGAGAAACAGACTAGCGAGGGTTTACATATGAGGGTAGGACACTTTGCATTCAGCCTTGATTATATCAGTCAGTGTAAGTCACAAAAGGGTGTTTGAGGTATTGTTTGAAAGCTCTTTTCTGGCACATTACACATCTACACATTACACAAACAGCATGGAACACAACAACCCTCAGAATATGAATTATCATAAATTGAAAAATTAAAAATTGAATATCAAAAAAATATATATTTTAAAATGGCCAGTTCCTTGTCTAAACATAGCCTGCAATGTCATGAACAACACCTGAAATGCTGGTGTTTGGTTCTTTATTCATTTCAGAGACAATGGGACTCAAAAATATGGCATCATACAAATCACCTAGTAATAATATGGTGATACCATAGTAATATCACATGACAGCATGTCTATCGGAATATGTGAAGGATGGAGATGGTCCATGAGGATGCAGGAAGTTCAGTTTCACCTCTCCAGTGCTCGGCATACATTCCTCAACACATGCTAGCCACTAGTTGCCATCATATACAGCTACAACATACCCTTTGATGCTTGAACATTTAAAAACTCCTTTACTGAGCTTATTCTTTCAACCCTGCCTTCTCTGAATGCTTAAAATGGTCTAGCTTCCACTGTGTCCATTGACAATGGGCAGAAGCCGTGTAGTTTTTGAGTACCTGGAATAGGGACCGACGAGGGTGCAGGGCCCACCGGGAAAATGCCCGTTATGCCAGATGGCCAGTCCAGCCCTGTCCCTGACACTACTCTATTACTACTTCATTACAACTCATTTCAACCTTTATGTCCCATTATCTCTGCAATGAATAAAGAACCAAACTCCCCATTTTCAGGTGTTGTTTATGATCTCACAGGCTATGTTTAGACAAGAAACCAGCCATTTTAAAATATAAGTTTTTTTTTATATTCAATTTTTAATTTTTCAATGTATCATAATTCATATTCTGAAGGTTGTTGTATTCCATGCTGTTTGAGTAATTTGTAGAGCCAGAAAAGAGCTTTCAAACAATACCTCAGACATCCTTTTGTGACTTACACTGACTGATATAATCTATCTATCTATCTATCTATCTATCTATCTATCTATCTATCTATCTATCTATCTATCTATCTATCTATCTATCTATCTATCTATCTATCTATCTATCTATCTATCTATCTATCTATCTATCTATCTATCTATCTATCTATCTATCCCTACAGATCAATTGATACTCATTTACCATAATAAAACCGTTCTGGCAGTAGTTAGGAGACTGCAGTTAGTTCACGCAGCTTCCATGTCCACTGTTGATCTCCAGTGCTATGACCCAGCTACCCTGCCTACTACCCCAACCCTGCACAACCCCACACACGCTCCTTTCCGCCTGCTAAAGCAGCCATGTCCATGCTTCATATCCATAATTAAGTCGGACACCCAGTAAACATGGTATAACGTTCCCAATCTTTTCAAAGACTTTTAAGTCCCGATGCAAAGTAAATTCCCTCCTCTGTGAACTATTTGGCAAGTGAGTTCTGTGGCTTCCATTGGCTGTTCATGTATGCCAGGTTGTTAGCAGGCGTCAGACTCCATGGATTTCATGAATGAGCCCAAGACATGAACCCAGTGCTTTAGAATTCAGAATCGAGGGGCAATTTAAGCACATTAGTATGCTAAGAAAAATATTTGACATGTAACCATAATTCTCAGATTAAAAACTTTTGAACTTTCGGTCAGAGCGCTTGATTTCATCCGTGGGTTAGGCCTGTTGTTCTGCACATACCTCTGCCCGTCTTGGAAACATTTGCAACAGAAAATCGATCCCCCTTTGACTCAGTCTTAGCGGCACAGACAGAACTTAACCCGTTCATTTTTCTTTCAGCGTGTGCTTTCCACTTAAAGCGACTGGCTGCCCACTCATCACTTTTGTGGAGCCATCTGTGCACTAAAACCTATAAGCGGGAAGATTACAAAAAGAATGTTTGAAGGCTTTTTATAAATGCTGCTCTTTTCCCCCTTCAGTTTCGTTATTATTCCTATCGCCGACTTGTCCTCTAACATAAGTATCGACTGTGGCCGTGATTGGCAGCGTGTTGTTTTAACTGCTCTGGTTAATGACATTGAGCAGAAGAGAGAGCCCATAAGCTCTGTGGTCTGGAGGCTGCACCTGCAGCCTTGCTCCTCTCGTCACCTACATACGTGCCAGATAGTTTTGCGTGCAGAGTTTAATTTAAGGGTGGGGGATGGGGTATACAGTAGGTGGGTTGTGTTGTGTTGTGCTCCAGAGAGAGAGACCGATAGAGACAGAGAGAGACAGAGAGAAAGAGAAAGACCGAGATGGAGGCATGGAAAGAGAAAGAGAGGTACCAGATACATTATTTTGGGTGCAGAGATTGGATGGGCCTGAAGAGTGAAGGAAGGGGGTGGGGTAAAGGCCACCAGTGCTCACATCCAGCATCATAATAAGCACACTAACTCACTCATGGCATTGAAGCTTGCATATACGTGAATGGGCAGCAGGTCTCTGACTAAGGGCTTCCGCACATAGGCTCCGACAAAGTGCTGCGCACGGCTCCGCAAAAGTTCGATTTCATTATTTTCAATAGAACCCTGCACACTGGTGCCGATGTCCGCGGACATTCGCCGATGTCGGATAGCAATTAGAGACAAGTTCTATTTTGTCGGCGCCGCCCATTGACTATCAATGCAATGTTCGTGTGAAATTGGGTTTGGGGGTCCGAATTCTGTCGGAAGCAAAAGTGCGCCGCAGTGCTGTCGGAGCCAATGTGCGGCCGGCCTAAGGGTCATGAGCCGTACCTTTATTTCATCAGCCACTTTATCAGCAACTCTTCTTGCCACTCTCCTATCTCTCCTCTCTGTCTTATCTTGTATCTAGTGTCTCCAATGTGATACAGACACAATGGACACAAGCTGTACATGACTAGGTGGTGGTAGTGATGGTGGTGATGTTGGTGGAGGTAGGGGGGCTGCACATCGTGCACACACACCACACGGACACACAAACATATACACAGATGTGTGGAGCGAGGAGCGAGCTTGCGGGTCTCTGCTCTCCAGTATTGATACTGTGTCAGTGCAAGTGGGCTTGGACCACACAGAGTGGCCATTGTTACAAGCCAGCTGTGGGGCTGCGCTGTCGTTTGTCAGCTAATCTTTCTGCCCTCCTTCTCTGTCACTTTTCTCTCATCACTTCTCTGTCTCTCTCCCATCTCTGGCTCTGTCTCTTTTTTTTTCTTCCAGGCCAAAGATGTCTGGGGGTCTTTCATGTCGCTCCCACCATTCCCATTTCATCTCACATTCCTCTCCTGCATGTGTGGTGCTGTGCAGGGCCAGATTTAGATAGCCTGTGGCCCCAAGGCTTCGGGTTCTTGTAGGCCCCTGCAGAAGGGAACATTTTGTGACGAAATTGCATAGACCGCATCATAATTTTGATATCATGGATAACATGTCTTCCAACTGTGGAAAGGAGTATTACCAAGACAACTCTATTTGACGTGGCAGATGGATTCTTCAATACCACATCATTTCATAATAATGCATTTTCTGTTTTTTTCCCTCACCAATTTTTTTTTTTTAATTTTTTTTTTTTTAAACCAATTGGGGGCCCCTAGCAGGTGGGGGTGCCTAGGCTGCAGCCATATCTAGCCTGTGCGTTAATCCGGTCCTGGTGCTGTGTCTGTCTGCCTCGTTCCTCTCTTCATTGCTGCTCTTCCAGTTGCGGTGTTGTATTGTTGCTGGGGCCCACCCCACAATTGTCTATGTCCATACTAAAATCCAAACTTCTTTGTCTATTTTGTGGTATTGTCTGTATGCCTATTCTCTCTCCTCATCTCTGTTCTTGTATGTCCTTGTATGGTCTCGTATGTCCATGTTTTAGCTTTAAAATCTCTCTTAATTTTTCTACTGGTTCTCCATCCAATTATTTCTTCAATCCTCCCACTATTATATCCGTTATGTCCATACCATGCTCTTGACTCTTCTCTATATCCTCCTATAATTATTTTCACTTTCATTTCATTTTTTTCGTTTTTCTCTATTTCCCTCTCCAAATGGTGTTCACTCTGTGTGCTGTCTATCTCTTCGTCATATGAAAATTTCTCTGTGTCACTTCCGTTCGCTCTCTTTCATCCTTCCTTATTAGTCTGTCTGTCTGTCTGTCTGTCTGTCTGTCTGTCCTCCTTTGTCTGTCTATGTGCGTCTGATTGAGGTGCTTCCCTGTCTTTGTCTCGTACTTCATGACTGGCTAAGCTTTTGAAGCTGAGAGGGGAGAAGTGGGTCCGTCAGCCGTCAGTGACCGTCTGATCCGCAGCACAATAGCATAAGATCAGATGAGGGCGCCACTGGGCTTTTGTGGCCCGCATGACATGGAGAGAGAGAGAGAGAGAGAGAGAGAGAGAGAGAGAGAGAGAGAGAGAGAGAGAGAGAGTGAGAGAGAGAGAGAGAAAACCATGTGATACTATGAAGGAGAGAGAGAGAAATGAGGAGAGGCTTATGAAACGCTTATGACTGAATAGGAGACAGCTACAGGTTTGACAGACTGAAACAAAAACCACTCACTGCCCGACAGATTTACCTGCTTGGTAGCATGGTAACAGTTTAAAACAGAGGAGAAGTCAAACACACAGTTTCCAGCTGTCACCACATTGGGGTTTTAACGTCAGGCCCACTGTCTCAGCTGTGAGGTGGCAGCCAGTGTTGCCAGATTGGGCGGTTTCCCACCCAGTTGGGCTGCTTAGGATTGCCGTGTGCAGGGAAAAAATGCATTTTGGAGAAAAAAACCACCCAATTTTTACCATAGAAATCAATAGAATTGGGCGGGATTTAGTGCTTCCAGGCGGGTTTTGAGAATGTTTTGGGCTGGAAATCATCAGCCTCATCTGGCAACCCTGGTGGCAGCCCCTTCAGAAGACCCTCCTCACCTCTGGCCTCTTCCAGCGCTGTCTTGTGGGTTACCATGGCCACTCGCGATCCCACACACATACTTCAGCACTGAACAGCCAATTATGTAATCGCCCATCACACAGCACACACCACTGTACTGGAGCTGTTGACAGACACCGCTACATCAAAAGCTATTTCTGTCTTGCAGCCTGCTTTAAAAAAACTGAAAAAGGGGGGTATGAGGCCCCAGTAGTTTTTAATTTTCCCACACCAAGGGCTCCGATTTAATAGAGGCGCGCTCCAGGTCCTGGCACACACCCAAATGTGCCTTATGTGAATCAATTTTCATTATTAAAATCCTTTTATAATTTCACAGCACCCTGCGCAATCAGTGTTGAGAGATTGTGTTAGAGGAGTAAGCTTACCTTGAAGCGTCATGTATGCTACATTGCTGTATGTGTGAGTCTGATGATGTACGGTATGTAGGTATAATGCAGAAGTATGCTATTACGGTACTTACCATAGAGTCGAAGAAGATGCAGAAGTGCTTTTTACTCTTGTACATAAACTAAAATAAAATAGTTTGGAGAATAAAATCAATTTTCTTATACCTAGGTGCTGATTTATGAAAACTTACATTGATTGACGTACACCCCTCTTTGAAAAATGTGCATTGTCATATCACGTACGGTATGCGCAGTGTCATATCATCATGTTGACAGGATTTCAATATATTTTAATGTTGGTTAATGTGTAATTTACATGTGTTATTTACAGATTTATGATTTTCCTTTTTCATATGCTTTTTGTGAAAATAAGTAGAAATGTGGTAAATGAAAAGCATGTATTTCTTTGTCTGTGTCAATAATGACATGCAGCACTGAAATGTGGACATGATAATAGAATGAACATCTTAAGCATGGGTAAAATAACTTGGTGAAATAACTCGAAAACTCTAAAGCCATTAAACAAATCTACCTGACAGAGAAAGCAAGCTAAATAGATTTGTTTGTTGTTAAATGACTTAAAAAATATAAATATTTTCTGTTCCTCTCGCATCCAGTCAGGCTTCAGGGCCGTTCCAGCATCTTTTGGAGTGTAAAGACTAAAAGCCACCATAATGTTTTTGTTCTGCTTTGTAGAGCAACTAAACGAGTGGAACTGCTGGACCTAAGGGCCCTTCTTGCTTCATATACCTAAATCGTTCCTGAAAAGTAATCTGGCGCAAGTTCCAGCCTTACAGTATAAGCTAATTGAAAGAAAAGGAAGAAATCCGTGAACAGACTAAACAGGCAACCAGCGCATGGACTATAAAATCGTTTTAGTGTATCATGCTCTCCTCTTGGTCTGTTGTGGTGTCTGTGTGCTGTAGTGTTTTAAATTAGTTTCAGCAGATTGATCGCAATCTTCGTCGATAGGAGCAGACTAGGAAGGAAGAGAATTGATGTTGGTAGTTTTTGTGGTTTCTCATCAGGTTTCTAAGACGTCCACAGTGTTTTGATCAGAGCTGGGAGCATTAACGTAGAGCAGAACACCGCCTCCATCTTTCAAATGAGTGGCTGCAGTGACTGCAGTCTTTGTGTATACTAGAGAGGATGCAAAACTTCAGCACGATTGAAACCAGTTGATATTTCGCAACATTTGATTTACGTATCACAAGTGTTTATCTGCCTTGTTTTTACAGGTAACCCAGGTGTGGTGGGTTTCTACAAGACCTTCATGCAGACCCTCTACCAGTCCTTTGGTCGACGGTACCCAGTATGGGCGGTGAGCCATGCCGGACACTGCAACCCGCCAGACGCCATGGACATGGTGGAAGGTGAGCGAGGGGACAGTGCTGGTCAGGGGGCTGGGGTCATTCAGTCCAGTTAATTGTTTTGTACTTGGTTATTTCAGCTTGGCTTACCAAATGTTTCAAATTATTTTCCAAATTATAGCTTTATATCATGGCCATTTAAAGCACCCAGACTTTGGTAATAGTATCAGAACAACCCATAAATAGCAGGATAAAAGGAAACAGGCCTGATTTCATGTTCATCAAATACCTTTCACATTACTGTTCAGCTACAAATTGTTGAGTGAGATTTTATCATACCATCTCATGGGCTTCTCGTGTGTGCGTGTGCGTGTGCGTGTGCGTGTGCGTGTGCGTGTGCGTGTGCGTGTGCGTGTGCGCGTGCGCGTGTGTGTGTGTGCGTGTGCGTGTGCGTGTGCGTGAATGTGAGACAAGTATCATGAGAAGTTTGGGTGGGCTCAGGGTAATCATTAGTGGAATTTAATAAAAGAAAAAAAGTTTTCTGCAGTTGTTCACACAACGTTCACTCGTGAATGAGAGAACTACGTCATCTCACAACATTTCCAACTCCCATGTGCCCATACGCCCATGCACCCGTACCTTAACTTATCAGGGACATACACAGAGCAGAATAGTTTGATTTCCACTTGCTATGCCATGATAAATTATTATCAGCGACAACATAGGAGTCACTGCATTTCTACCGTGTTTTCTTGACTGCATCATGACACATACTGACACATACTGTAACACCTTGAGAGTCTCATGGACGTCACATGGTATGAGCATAGAAGGGTAAAAACAAATGATTCCTAGTACATTACTTCAGGAATCTTGTATCAGGGCTTGACGCTCACCGGCCACTGTGGCTAATGGTATTCCAGAGTCACTAGCCATTTAGCCTTTCTGTTAGCAAGAGTTTTTTCTTTTTTTCTTTGGAATAGTTTCCCATTTAAATACAAACAATTGATGCAGCTACTGTGATTTGTCACACCAAAGAATACGTTACCTGCAAAAGTGGCTGGTGAGACTGAAATTGTTACCTGCCACAGCCAAGTTTCACCAGCATTTGCCTGGTTGATAAGTGCCAATGTCAAGCCCTGTGTTGTATTATCACTTCCCAGCCCTGCTAAGGTCAAAGGGGTAAGGGAATCTTACAAAATGGACCTTGAAGATGTCTTCCCTGACGTGCACTCTGGACTTAAGACCAAACTTCCTTGATATACAATCGTGACACCCACATTGTTTTAGGCAGCTATGAAGAGCAGAGCAGGAAGGTGGGCTTTTTTAGGTCTTCAGCAGTGCTGAAATATGTGTGTTGATTGGTTGGTTTCTGGGCACATCAGGTCAAGTGTTCATAGTTCATATAACAGCCCCGCCTTCATCCGGTTTGGTTCTCTCCAGTCCGTGTATGGCGGTGCCGACTGAATGCCCGGCTGCTCTCCTCGAATTCAGGTTGCCATGTAGTAGATGAGGACGCTGCAGACAGAGGAGAGCTGTGCTATGGAATGCAATCCGCCAGGTTTATCCAAGGCAGTGTCCTCCTCCCCTGCTCCATTCTCCACAACACAGTATATGAATGTCTTATATATTCATCTATAAAGTGGCACGGACATTTTTATAGTGCTCCGTACGTGGGAAAGACATTACCAAGAGCTCACCTGTAGTAGGCCAAACCACATGCAGATGTCTGGAGATGTCCAAAAAAACCAAAACCTCCATGTCGTCCACTGGGGAGCGCTCTTGATGGAACGGGTATAGTCCAGGTGGAATCCGTCCATGCCCTGGCATCTCCCGCGCACGCCGAGTACCAGGGACGTGGCGCCGCGGGCAGCTCTCTGGCGGCTGGTGGTGTATGTAGGTGTGGGCCAGATTCTCCTTAGCACCGTCTGGCACCTGGCAAAGGGCTTAATGACACTATTGACGGACATGCCCTCAAAGAGGACTCCCCCCACCCCATCCGCCTTGGAGCTCAGCCAGGGAATTCTCATCATTGTTTCTATGAAGTATTCTTTTTTCCCCATGTTTCATTTTGCCTGATTGCTTTTGAAAAGTTTGATAACAGTTGACCGTTATTAGGTTTGTCCTTTTTTAAACTACAGCAATGCGTACAGTACAGTCTCACCAGTGATATACGGCTTCATATGTTCCTTGAGGTTTTTTTTGGTACTCCTGCGAGGAGTTGCTCTCTCACTCCAGATGATAATAACATTGTAACAGATTTCGAAGGCATCGAAACAGTTCCTCTTTTTATTGTGAACACATGGCACAGCCTTCGCCGAAAAGCAAGCCGGTCATAAATAATTCATGGCCATGCTGACAATGTCTGGAGATCGTCAGAACGCTGAGAGGAGTGGCAACGACATGCACGCCGCCGTTCAGATCGTGTCTCCACCCCCCCGCCCCAAAATCACCGCGTGGATGATTAGAAGTCAAGCTCAACACTTGGGTTGCCGATGTGCCAAGGGATGACAAGGAGCGGCAGCCCGTGCCAAGGCTCAGCCTTGGCAGATGAAAAGCCTGTACTGTAATTAAAAGGTCTGCCGTTTTTTCCCCCTCCCCGGTGTCTGTATCGGAATGACACTCTTGATTATTGTCACCTCGGCAAAGCCTGCGAGTGTGTGGTGGATAGCGAGTATAAGGGGACCCTTCCCTCATCATGTCTCCCCATTTGGCTAACAGATGCCCCCGTGCTCGGAGGGGAAAAAAAATCATCGCTTACGTTATCAACCACAATAGGCAGTTGTGTTGGGGGGGGTTAAAAAAATGTGGTTATACTGTAGAGATCTATGTGAAAAGAGAAGGGATGGTATTAATATTGTTTTTATTAGAGCTCGTTTTTATATTGATGAGTGTGGGAAATGTATGTGCATTGCAGCCTCGCTGCTACTTCTGTTGTTGTTTTGCGCAAGCACTTTCTCTGGCAGGGGACGGACAGAACAGTGATTTATGGTGCTGTTGGAATTGGCGCCTGCAATGACAGAGCAGAGGTTGTCCCAATTGTTTGTGTGTGTGTGTGTGTGTGTGTGTGTGTGTGTGTGTGTGTGTGTGTGTGTGTGTGTGTGTGTGTGTGTGTGTGTGTGTGTGTGTGTGTGTGTGTGTGTGTGTGTGTGTGTGTGTGTGTGTGTGTGTGAGAGAGTGCGTGCGTGCGTGCGTGCGTGCGTGCATGCGTGTGCGTGAGTGCATGTCTGTGTATGTGTGTATCTGTATTACTGTCTTGTCTGTGTGTATGGACACATGTGAGTGTCTGAATACATGCTACAGTTAAACAATACCAATATGGACCAATGAAAATTAGTACGGCCTGTGGAAATGTGTCAGGAAAAAAATTGAGGTGATCAGCGCAGTGGGGATTTTAGAGTAAGCTGACAATTCTAATCCATCATGCAAATGCCCAAAAACATCACTCAAGTACAGCTCAAGATAGCAATGAAACAAGATTAGCATTTTACATGGTTGCATGGCAAATCAGACAAGGACAGGCAAATTAAGACCATTTATCACATAATTAATAATTAACATAACCAGAAGCCAATTTCTTAATACAGTATTGTTCGAAGAAGCTGGTCTGTGGAAATCACAGAGTGCAATATGGTTCAATTTCAATATTGGTCTCAAAGGGCCTGAAATTTTCATTCAGTATTCTCAATTGTCAGTTTGGGATGTACAGTTTGAGAAATACAACCGTTTTAATATTGAACTCATTCCTATCATTCACTTTGATTGTGATATTAGTTTTCAAGCCTTCTATCACTGACTCTTCTGCATTGCTTATCAAAAGCAATTTAACACAGAAGTTAATGCCATGGGGTATGAGAACCCAGGAGAACAGAGTGATTTTGTCTCATCCACAACCCCATCTAGTAGGGCTATGCAAAAAATCGTCCTGACAATACATTCTGATACTTATTTTCACAATGTATTGCATCAATTTATGACAAGATATCGAAATACTTATTTTCACGATATACTGCATCGATTATTTAATATAAAATTCTACTCGTCACTGGTTCATTTTGTTCAGTAGATAGTAGGTAAGTTAATATTTCTGTTATGATGGAAGCTCTCTCCAAGATGCTTAAATGCTAAAAATTAATTGACTTATGAATGCTGCACAGCAACTGACACAAGCTGTATTTTTACACATTTACTGAAGTAAATATCGCAATGCATCGAAATAGTACATGAATCGCCTCAAGCGAAAATGCTAAAGAACAAACATTTAAACCAAAATCACCACTTCTTTGGTAAAGTGTGGGCTGTTATTGACTATCTAGGGGCTTGGGGGCCCCCAGCAGCTGCCTGCCTTACCTGGTGGCAAGATGCGCCTCTGAACGCAGTGCATCTTGCAGAAGCGCATCGTGGCATGTATATCGTGATGCTTATTGAATCGTGAACACCTTGCCAATACCCACCCCTACCATCCAGAATGCTCCCGAGCTCATCAACCTCCGCAACCCAGTGTACAGTACTCCTGTACAGCTTTACGTCTCTTATGCGCAGAGGCAGACTTTCCATCAGGCAAACCTAGGCAATTGCCTAGGGCCCCGACCAAATCTGTCCTTCATAGGGGCCCCAACTGTCACACCAGTCGCGGTAGACACGCAAAAAAGCAGGCTTGATCTTAATGTGTCACTAATGTAAAATAATCAAAGATCTGTATGAGACAAAACACTTGAATATCACCAAAACACAGAATTGTGTGTCTATGTAATGACTTTTGAGGGCCCCATGTTTATATTTCGCCTAGGCCCCCAAAATGGCTCGATCCACCCCTGCTTGTGCTTGTTGCAGCCTGTGCAGCTCTGCGCCTCTTATGTGTGCTGCAGCCCAGTGTGCTGCCGGGACTGAAGCGACTTTTCTCGGCAGTGACGAAAATGCATGGAAACAGAGGAGATGGAACATGGGAGACGCTGCATTTGGAAAATCCAACTTGAGCAGAATTTGCACGGCGCTGGCCGGCAGTGTCCCGTTGAAATGAAAGGCAAAATAGCATTGGCTGTGTGGGGGGAGGATTTGAACAGGACTCACCATGCACGCCAACATGGTCAGTGTGAAAGGCCGAGTAGAACACACCGCCCGAGACTCGGCTGAAAGACTGCCGTCTTTCTGCTGCCACCACACCACGGTCTGGTGTGAAACTGGCCTGACAACATGCTCCAGCCCAGTGTAATCCTGTATGGCTTTACCCTTCTCATGCGTGCTCCAGCCCAGTGTGATCCTGTATGGCTTTACCCTTCTCATGCGTGCTCCAGCCCAGTGTGATCCTGTATGGCTTTACCCTTCTCATGCGTGCTCCAGTGACTTCAGGCTGAACCCTTCGGTGGTGGTTTGGGTTTCCCCCTCCACCGTCCTGTCGGTTCCTGAATGCTCACCATTGATATACAACCGGTCAAAGAGCACTCAGTTTGTCTTACGGTAGTTCAGAGCTGGGCATCCAAGTGAGCTGGGCAGTGCCTCAAACTCCCTCACTCTGTGATGGGGGGGAAATGGCATGAAGGAACCCTGGCACTTTCCAAACTTAGAGATGCATTGATGATCTCCTGCCCTCCTCCGTCCATACCACCGTGTTAGAGGCTACTCATTATTGACGGTAAATATTGGATGGTAGGGTGTTGCAGAGGTGGAGAGGGGGGGAAATCAAAACGCTTATGTTTCGGAAATATAAACAAAAGATGAAAAAAGTGAGCCCCCGAGCCTATCGTGAGGAGTTTATGTTCTAACAGTCCCTCAGTGGAAGGAGTGTTCCTGTGGTAGGCAATTTGTGATTGATGCTTTTGATTACACTTAAAAAAAACTGCTAATATAAACACGGGGAACATTTCGCAGTGTGCCAATGTCAATAACCTCTACCGGGTCAAGACTTCCTCTGGGGCCCCTGCTTTTCATTCATTTTGTCAGAATGGATTTGCAAGGCTACCGCTCATAAACCACGCTCCCCTCTTTGATACGGCGAAATTGCCCAGCATTTATGTCCAGACTACTAAAGTATTCATTCAAGAAATATCACTTGCCTCCAGTCTGGCCGGGCTCGTATGGGAAATGGATGTTAATGAGATGTTTTGACTATGTGTCCCCGATGTCAATTATTTTCTCAATGGTGGGGGGTAAGGGGTGCCAAGAATATTGGCCAAGCCATTCCCCCCCTCCCTTTTTTCTGGCAAAAAAAAATCACCCGCCAAATGGAGACTCACATTTTATAAGAATAGCGGTTATCAATTTAATGACTTTAAGTGTCGTGACTAGATTTTCCTGTTTACTTCAATGCGCTGGATGCTTGGTTGGGTGCCAAATACAATTTTTGTCTGAAAACATATTTTTCCCTTCTCAACTCAATAAACAAAGCACAGGGCGACAAGCACAGTAGACTTGGTCAGTTGTGTGTACCGCTTTATAAACAATCTAAATTGAATGTGGCAATTTACTGAACTTTAATTTTATTTTACTGAACTTTTTCTGTATATTGTTTAGGAGTCAAACTAATTGTGGTTGTTGTTGCCCCCATTCTCAACTCATATCTCAACCCACCGCATCCATAATAAAGCTTTTCCCATAAAATATCTATTTAGTTAGCTTCAAGCTAACTTCAGGCCTAAATGAAATTCAGTGGGAAATGCTGTGGGATGTTTGCACAGCAGTATAGTTTAGGAATTATTAGCGCTAGTAGTATGAATTCCCTTAGCGTGAGAGAATAGTTTACCCTTTCTGTCAAGATACCCATCCAGGATTTGGCCCGCACTTTGTGATCTCAAGTGTAACAGCCGTACAGCAACCATGATCCTCTCAGCCTACTCTAGCAGCAAAACTCTTCCTTTGCCAGAAAAAATCATTATGTCACTTTGAGGAATTTCCCGTGGCCGTATGTTGATCTTTATTGACCCATTAATCAAAATTTGCTCTTGTTTTGATTTTTTTTTTCGGTCTCAGCATTTACAGAGTCTGTATGAGCTTATTCCCTAAGCTCTCACACCCTTAGCCCTTGGTCCTCTGCTCTCGTCTGCTGTCCGCGCACACATGCATGATCTAATTCCAAACCGATCTGCAAGAATAACATCCTTCAACTCATGTTAAATCACTCTCCTTTCCAGCAGAGGGTTCACTGTTGTCCACACCAGACCAATTTACAGTAAGAAAATCTGTATTCAAAAGATGTACATGTACATGTGAAAGGGCTGTGTCAGATAGATGTCTGAGATCCCAGATTTAGAAATGGGACACTCCCTGGATTTATTTTCTTCATTTGAGTGCTTTTGAAACCCACAGGCCTCTTCTCTTGCTATTCAAGCACCATGTTGTTCCAAAAGCAACTTTGTGTAAACATGAAATGAAATGCTGCGAATATTCAGTTTCATCTTTTCAATGTTTTTAATCAAATCCAACAAGCTTCTATATAGTGTACATGTGCACACACCAAATGTGCCACCTGGCACCTAATGCTCTTTCAGACAAAGCGTTGTCGCAAGGAAGGCCTGTGATTGACTGCAATCGTTGTAGTAAATGTTGTTGCAACTTCCAGGGAGTGCAAATCTTGGGTGCTGCAATCACTGAATTTTGAGAACCCATAGACACGGGTTCAAGGCCTGGGTGGGGTGACTTCTCTTTCCTGTTTCTTACTATACTGTATGTCCATCCCAGATTTGTGGTTGAAAAGCTATTCAAAAGCGCAGCAGCTCGTTTCTAAAGAGGGGCTGAAAAAGGGGTGGGGTGCGATGGGGTTAGGTCAGATCCGTGATGTCTTTGGGAGTTTCGAGAGTCCGACAGAGTTTCTGGCATGCTGCCCCTCACTGAGTTCCTAGCTAGTCAGGCTACTTTGTCAGTTTGTGCAGTCTGGCTACTCCTCTGAGTTTATGGAGTCCGGCCTCATTCCTAGGTCTGCTCTGGGTGGTCCACTTAGCCGGCAGAGGCTTGCGATGCTAATGGTCTCGAGGCCTTGGATTCAACAGTACCCCCTCTGTGAAGTTAAATAAACAAGTATGACTGCTCTGCGGAGTAGCCAGAACTAAGGAGAGCAATGGAGAAGAAAACCAGGGGGAAATAGGGGCTGGGTGAGAACTAGACACACACTGTAAATATATAAGGAGTAGCCACACATCTGATCTTTGTTTACGTTAATGAAGCACCACCTTATTTTTTCTCCAACTGAAGATGTAAGTAGCACATAACTGTAACTGATGAACAGCTTTTGCTGGTTTATAGCGTCAGTGAATATGATAGAGGGAGAGAGAGAAGAGTATACCTTGAAAAGAGGTAGTCTCTTCTCTTCTCTTTTCTTCTCTTTTCTTCTCTTTTCCTCTTTTGACTCATTGAACTTGTCATTTAGTAGAAGACATTAGTAGTAGAGGTGCTTTATGGACCTGGAAGGAGACTCAGGACATCCCTGTAATTCTCTCTTTTTAATCTCTTGTAAAGGAAGATCAGAAGAGGAAAGCTGGCTTTGTCGAATTGCCCTCAAAGCTCTTCCACAATGCGGTCATCAGCAGAATGTCATGTCCCGAATGCAGCGGTCCCACCCCAAGGCTTCCATGCGAAAAAGAACACTCCTGCTTTTCATATAAACACTAACGTGTTTTGATCATCTGACTTTGAAACCCAAAACCAAATTAAAAGGATAATATTTAAAGGCCACAAATGTCTTCGCTGACAAGGCCAGTGGTGTAATTTATTGCTGTTTAGTCTCCCGGGGTGACACATTCTGGGATCCCTTCTGCTGAATCAGCAAACATCAAACGCCATTTGCCAGATGCCTGACCAATGAAGTGGAGGATCGGGGTGCCGCTGAGGAGGGATTGGATGACGTCGGCAGGCAGCTCGGGCCAAGATCAATGGCGGGATTGAATTTCT
The DNA here is from genome assembly GCF_034702125.1 of Engraulis encrasicolus. Classification (NCBI taxonomy): domain Eukaryota; kingdom Metazoa; phylum Chordata; class Actinopteri; order Clupeiformes; family Engraulidae; genus Engraulis; species Engraulis encrasicolus. The sequence continues at coordinate 47,454,023 of NC_085875.1, read as the reverse complement.
CTTTTTGCGCTGACTAGGGCCAGGAGATGAGCAATAGTGGTGAAGTGCAAAAGTTAGTTGCGTCTTGATGTTTTGTAGTCCAAAGACTACGTGCAGCTCGTTATTTTGAGATGGCCCTCTAGTCATCAGAGGACTCTGTAAAATACATTCTTAAGTAGCATTAGCTTAAAAGAAGAGCAGGTAGAGCGCTATTATTATCCCTGAAAATCAGCTGGTGCTCTTGGAGAGTGCAAAACAAAACTGAAGTAAATAGATCCTCGGTCCAAGCACTTATTCAAAAAGTCTAAGCACAGATAAAGATGAAGCAAGATAAAGATGGTATCAACATTAACTTAAATTTAAATTCTTTCCTTGTATCACAACCACCATCAGAGGATGGCACAGGGGTACTTGAGGAATTCCCAGTCATGCCTGGAGGAGCCCAGCACTTATACCTTCAGAAAATCATCAGTATGGGTGGCAGAATACATTGCATCAGGAAAAGGCTGGTGTGTTGATAAAAATCAAAGTATCCTAGGAGTTTCCCTCCGAACAAGTAAAAATTATCTGAAGTATATATCACTGGGTTTTTATCTGAAAGCCTTTATCTGAGTAGCTCAGAAATTCTCCGCCTTACAAGACACTCCTCTGAGGAGTTTAACATTCTCCTGATTGATCGATTGTTCTGTCATTCGGTGTTATCTCGCAACATGTGAAGTCTTTCAGAATATAAATTATTTTCATGCTGTCACACCTCCAGGCTTCCTGATCTTGCTCTTATCTCATCCTGGTGTCGTTGATGAGAAGTGTAATGATGCATGCAGTATTTCCTCAAATGACATGCCCCCTCTTTTGTTTCTCCATACATATATATTACAATACACATTTGTTCTATCTACTCGCTCCTTTTAATAAAGTGTATCTCCTTTTCTCACCCCTATGCTTCAGTGCTTCAAATGACCCCCCCCTCTCTCTATGTCTCTCTATCCACCCCGATCCTTCTCTTTCTTTCTTTCTTTCTTTCTTTCTTTCTTTCTTTCTTTCTTTCTTTCTTTCTTTCTTTCTTTCTTTCTGTCTTCACCAGTCTCCCATCCTCCCATCCCTCCCCTTCCACTTACCTTTATTTTTATTTGTCTACTCTTCTTTCCCTTACAGTACATTTCCATGTTTGCTCTCTCTCTGTCTGACACTTTCCCTTATCCTCTGGTATTTTCCTCTTTTGTTATTTTGATAGAGGTCAACAGGTTGCGAAGTCATTAAAGCGTTGTACATTTTAGAGATGAAGACTGTTTTTTTCTCTCTGTCTACCTCGCCTCCCTTCTTCTGGCATGCCGACGTCCTTTCTTGTTCCAGTACTTTTAAGATTACTGCACGGTTTACGGTTGCTAAGAAAATGTTAATTGTGTCCGCCAAACATTGTTCTGGGGCAGGCTTACCGGAATTGTTCAATAAAACGTTACTTTATCCATCTCTGAAGAAATGATGGCGAAACAAGATCAAGATGTCTGAAATCCGCATGGAATACTTAATGCTAGGTGCTGTTTGGGATTGGTTTTGTTTTGTAATTTAATTCCATGTTAAGCTTGGGGGGGGGGAACAGACACACACACACACACACACACACACACACACACACACACACACACACACACACACACACACACACACACACACACACACACACAAAATGTAGCGAGCCATAAGAATGAAGGACTAATGGTTCTCAAAACAACAGGAACAATACACAAAAAAGATTGGAGTGGTTTTCCTTTATGGTCTTGGCTCCTATGGTCGTCCAGTGACAGGCCGTCACTTTTATGCACTGCTGCGGTGATGTACTTGGACACTTCAGCAGCAGCAGCTCGCCGGACCGTTTTTATTTTTAAATACAAAGCGCTCTTTCCACCCCGCATCCCATGGGCTCGTGTGCTAGCAGTAAGCATTAGGGTTTGAGAGGATCTCCGGAGAAGACTTTGCCTGATTGAACCAATGAATGAATGAGTGGGTGAGAAAGGCAGCGTAGCGGCGGGGAGGGGAGGGGGGCAGCTGCACAGTAAGTAGGTGACTGGATGAATGAAAGGGTTTTACCTTCTCCTAAAACGGATGAGTGAGTAGGTGCCTGCCACACCAGCAGAGAAGAATGTCAGGCGAAGAATTACGTGCACGATGGACATCAGTGTTCCTCAGTGACTGATCCCTCTTTGGCTGTCTTTTTTTTCTTTCATTCTTTTTTTTTTACCTCTCTCTTGCTCTATATATCTCAGCATTTTGTCACACCAATATGTCTCTCTCTCTCTCTCTCTCTCTCTCTCTCTCTCTCTCTCTCTCTCTCTCTCTCTCTCTCTCTCTCTCTCTCTCTCTCTCCTTCCCTTTCTCTCTCTGCCTCTCTCTCTGCCTCTCTCTCTCTCTCTGTCTCTCTCTCCGTTGCAGACTCGTACGTGACAGAGTCCAGGGGTGTGTTTGGCCTCCAGGGCCAGATTGATCACAAGCTGTCCTTCCTGCAGCAGCATGTGCCGAGGGACACACGACTCGTGCTGATTGGCCACTCCATCGGCTGCTACATCATCCTGGACATGATGAGGAAAGACCCTGGCCTGAAGGTGGGGCAGATATTGGGAGAATAGATGTATAGCGCTCATTATGTCTGTCGTAGTAAAACGTGGGTTTTTCTTATACTTCAGACATGTAAAAGTTTCATCTTTTACCTGACATGTTTCGACGCATACTGTCGTTTTAGATATTGGGATATATGAGGGCAGTGAATGATGCAGCACAGTTACATGCACAGACTTTTCTGGTTTCAAAGGGAATGTTGCCAGTATTCGATTTAAAACAAGTTCCAGAATAGTCCGATGACATGTGCGGAACAGCATTCTGCAACTGGAATATTCCCAGAGCATAGCCATATTCAGAATAAATAAAGAGTTTTTCATGGCTCGTGTGCAAACCGAATACTGCCACAATTCTGTTAAATTCAGAATATTCCTTACATCTAACTGCGCTCAATGAATAAATGAATGAGTGAATGTTTCATGGTTTCTATGAGAAGACAAACATGATTTTGTGTGCCTAATATGATCATGTGTTATAGCCCATAGACCTTTTGTAATGTGTTGAAAAGGAATAGGCTGTGTGTTGCTTTTAATTATAGTTTGCTTTTCATGTGAAAAGAGGCTGAGAAGGAACCTGTTTCAATTTGAGCCGGAGATGTCTGATTGAATAACTCCCTTCGTGCCGCAATTACGCACACTGTAAAAACACGGCCATTCCATTTTCCCATGATTCCACCCAGCGCTCTCAATTTAAATGAGTGATTGCATGTTGGGTCGTTTCACGGCGCCCCTCTGAAACGCCACCTGAGCTTCCTCATATGTACAGAATCCAGTCCCACCGCCAGGGCTGGACTGGGACCACAAGCCGGCCCGGGCATTTTTGGCATGGACCAGCCCCTCACCCTTTACCCATATACTACAATTATAATGGGCTCAGTCTACTGTACATTAAGGATGCACAGATGGACCACCCCATCTAAATTGTGGGCTGGTCTCTTAAAGAATTTTTCAAACAAAAAGCCGAAACAAAAGCACCAGCCCTTGATGACTGTCTGCCGGCCCACCGAAAAAATACCCTGTATGCCAGATGTCCAGTCCAGCCCTGTCCACCTCCACCCAACCCCCAACCTCAACCAACCCCACACCACTCTCACAACCTTTCAACTGCCTTGGATACCAAACGGTGTCTCCCGCTAACTCTGCCTTGTAAAAACATCCACAGGCTCTGTGGTTCGTTGGTGCAACTCCTTCATTAATGTGGCAGCAGCAGTGCACGGCCCATTGAGGAGTGCGGGGGTAGGGTAGGGTTTTGTAGGGTGAGGTGGGGTAAGGGGAAAGCCATCCATAATTCTTGTGTGGAAGTATGTCACATTTTTTAAAAAAACTAAAAAGCTATCCTAAGAAAACCACTTGCGGGAGGGACTTTACAGTACGGTACACCTCTGTTCGCCATGTCCCGCCACTGAGAAGGTCAAGAGATTAAATAACAGGGAGGGGGGAAAAGACAGCAATATGGAGACTTTCTCCTCTTGCCCCCCCCCCCCCTTCTTAGGGGGTTTCCTGTCACTAAGATGAGCTCTTCATCATTTTTATTTTTTCGTTTACCTCCCCTCCTTTTCCCCTTGCTCTCTCTGTTCCCCTCTGCTCCTTAGAGAGAATTTGTAGAGCGGGGGCCTTTTTCTCGGTGCTTGGTCATTTCCCCCTTTTACTCTCTCCTGCTCTGCTCTCCATCTGTCACTCTTTGTCCCTCTCACTCTCTCCCTCTCTCTGTCTCCAACATGATCCGTTCTGATCTTTGACAGTACTGTACTGTGTATGCACACACCCACACGCACACACACTTCTCTTTCTCTCTCTCTCTCTCTCTCTCTCTCTCTCTCTCTCTCTCTCTCTCTCTCTCTCTCTCGTTCTCTCTCTCTCTCTCTCTCTCTCTCTCTCTCTCTCTCTCTCTCTCTCTCTCTGTTTTTATTTCTCACATGTACACACACACACACACACACACACACACACTCACACTCACACTCACACACACAGAGAGTGAGAGAATGAGAAGAATCCCTTTCCCTTTCCCTGTGTCTCCAGAGGGGAAGGCCAAACACTTTGAGTTAAAACCTCGTTGGAAAAGCCAATACATCATGCTTGAATAATCCTGTCAGAAGTGTTACAAGTCCTCGGACAAACACTCGGCCGACTCGTGGAGACTTTATTAAGTCAACCTTTAATTTAAAGGGTCCCGCGAGCGGGATGCACTCGGCCCCCAGACACGCTCTACTTAACACGCTCACAAGCACCACGACACCATTAAAGCCGTCATAAATGATTAAAGCCGTGACCGAGGGTAAATACGGCCCTGCCAGGTATGTGCAGACGTTTGCAGCCCATAGCACTCGGTGACACTGGGGTCTATGAATGCTCTTGTTGTGTCGGTGACCTCAACGGTGAAGCGTGTGAGAGGGCAGTTACTTCTATGTGGCGTATCTCGGGGTCGCTCAGCTCCCCCCACCTCCTCCCCTCTCTGCCGTTGGGGCTCCTCGGAGGCCATTACTTACTGAATCGATGCTTTCCAAATTCTTCAGTGTGGTGCCTTTAAAGAGTCAAGGAGTGGTCCCCTTTTCGTCACATTGTAAAAGTGTCACTTGCGGTCGGTGCCATCCGTAGTGTGTTGTTTATGGATGAGGTGTCATGTCGTGCTGATGTGAACCTCGCAAAAGTCTTTGACTAGTGTTGGTGGGAAGTGGTTGGATGTTGCATTTCGCCTTTCATGTTAATAGTCTTCTGGGTATTTCCAAGGTCGCGTAGAGCAACAAGACCAATAGCTCCCGGGACAAAGTTCCTTAACAAAATTAGTCAGCAAAGCAATTCCAGATAGGAGACGAAGAAGGAGTTTTGTAAGCACACACCCCCTGATCAGACTATTCCATGATGTTGCATAGAAGACAGTATTAAAGAATGATTTGAAAAACAGTTATTGCATTGTCATTGCTCAGTGGTTAATTGCAAAACAACCCTTAGTTGTTGTCATCTTTGGTCACCCTACAGTTTCTAATTACTTAGTGTGGTCATGGGCCGTCGTTGCCAGGCTCTTGCCTGACATGTAGTTCCCCGCAGCTTGGTGAGCTCCACTGCTAACTCTGGGAGAGCATGCGTTGGTTTCGCCTTCAGATAGCATGGCTTTTTCCATCATTCTGCCCGTCCTATCCACCAACAAATTCCTTCAAAAACGTTTTCTGTTGATCTCTAAAGCAGCAAGTCTAAAGTCTGTCCTATTACTCCTCAATGCGAGCTGCCTTTGATATTGAAGCAATAAATGCTCTGGTTATTTTTGGCTGGAGAAGTGGAATTCTGCTAGTGTCCCAGACCTCTGTGTGTGTTGGAGGTCCACCAGGGGGCTCCAGAGCCACACACACACACACACACACACACACACGCACACGCACACGCACACACACACACACACACACACACACACACACACACACACACACACACACACACACACACGCACACGCACACGCACACGCACACGCACACGCACACACACACACACACACACACACAGAACCGGGCTAGGGCCATGGAGGGTGGCTTACTAAATTCTATAAAGTCCTTCATGCAGTTTTTCCTCATTTGCAATTGTAATAGTACGTACTTTTAACATCAGTTACACACAACGTTCTTTTGTAGACAACTTTTTACAATATTGGTAAGGCCTCTATTGGACAGGACACTGACTAAGTGACAGGGAAGTAGTAGGAGAGCGACATGGGGAAGGGTTGGGAAAAGACCCTGGCTCGATATGAAGCCTGGGTCCCCACAGGCATGGATGGGTGCGTGAGCGCACTGCAACACAGCACTCTCAGAACCAGACATTTTTTAAGTAGAACTACTCAATGCCTCTCTTGTCCAGTGCTCCCCAACTGTTGAAGAAGTCAGAAATGTAGCATGTATGGGTCGGTTTAGCGTATATGTGTATTAGAATCAATGTTTTCTAAATTATTTGGGCAGGATGAGCATCTACCCCCATGGTCATGTTGATATTAAAAAAAATTTCTTCATGATGATCTCACGACCTAATTTCCTATTGGCCTATTCGTTTTCGTTTCTTACTCAAGGCCTACACCGGAAGTGAATAATATAAATGCAATATTAGTGAATAATATAATTAATATACCGGTAATTCAACATAATAGTATAATGGCAGGCAGCATATAGCCTGTAGTGAAACATAGCCTATTATATAAATACTGTATATTAGCATATTTATAATATAGGCTATGTAATATATAATATCCCCCAACCCTGTGCCACGGCGATTGGTCTTTTTTTTTTGGTCTTGGAAATTTAGGAAAAGGTTTTGGAAAAGTCATGGTAAAGTCATGGAAAAAAAATGGTGAAAAAGTGTATGAACCCTGTGTATACCAAGTGCGACCTACGTTACTTGAGCGACGGAAGTAATTATTTCTATACTGTATGGCGTGTTGGCGACTAAAGCGACCAAAGCGAATTCGCCAGGAGCAAACCAGGGCGAATTTAAACAATTCAAAGTCAAGCTAATAATATGGTAATGAGCTGTGACGCGGTTCAACCAAAACCAATTGGAATGTTAATATCTCTGAATGTCCCAGGCTGTCAAGCCAGAGCTGTAATGTGATTAGCTAAATAAAATAAAGCATGTCAATGTCACGTCCAAAGTGAATAAAGTGAATTCATGGCGAAACCTTTTCAGCGACATCAGCTACCTGGGTCGAGTTGGTCATATCTGGTCTACACGCAGCATAAGCCCTCCACATTTGGGCTTGGATGCGCATGGCGACCCATGGCCTGGGTCCTTTGCCAGCCCTGCCCTGTCTCTCTCCCCCACTATTTTCCTTTCATACTCTCAGCTATCCAATAACCAACGAAGACACAAAAGCAAACAAAAAACAAAGAACCAAACCAAACAAAGAAGGGTAGCATTGTAGAGGGGAAGCTGCTCGTTGTGGGCCCTGACCTGCCTATAGCCTAGAATCTTGGAACCCTGGAACCCTGGAGCACAGCCCATGAAGATGTAGACAGACGCAGCACAGAATCAGCATCTAGGGACACACACACAACAAGATATAAAGGGGAAGTTGAGTACATTCAAAAGCAGATGATTTAGCCCCTACTGTAAAAAAAAGAAAAGGCAAAAAGTGTTAAAAACATACATGATAGCTGTAAACGTCTACATTTTGGCAGTCTACATGCAGTACTGTTTGGCTGCTTAAGCAGGCTGGAGAGGAGCACTGCAGTGTTGAGCTTTAAATAGGCTTCAGAGACCAACTAAGAGCTTTCTGGCCTCTGGGTTCAAAGAATGTTGGATGGATCAGTAGTGTTGAAGCTTAGGCTGGGACAGACCCAAGACCAGAACTGTGCGCTGTATGAAGATGATCGTTTTCTGCTCAAAATAAACAAATATTCCTGCTGGGAAAATGTCTGGTCTTGCTCATTATGACATCTGCGAGCAAAGCTAGTGTTAGCAGTCATATTGCCTTTGCCAGATTTTGGTTTGCTTTGTCGTTTTGTAGTGACTTGCAGGACACTGAAATCCTAAAGCTGTGCCCAAGACAATGTGTTCAAGTATGCAAGAGTTACAGAGGTGTATCAACTCAGTCTATCCACACCCATCGTCGAATGAGGCCATATTGTCAATTGGGTAGATTCAACCAAAATGTGGGTTTTAATTATTACAATGTCAGAATATAATAAAAAGAAAATCATCATGCCAATAATAAAGACCATACAGTAGTTGTATCTTATTTCCGTAAGTGCACCTAGTTTTACTTATGATCACTTGCGCTTCTCCAACAGAACAGGTGTGAAATCTGACCTGAGCTTCAAGAGTTGATTAATGATCATGTGTTTCGTGCCCTTGGCCAACATCTCCTCTCTTGAGCCGTGTCTTGGCAGAATTTTGATGAAGGCTTGTATCTATGTGGTCGAGTGAGTGAGGAATTTGGCAACAGGAGAACCCCCACTTATAACACTTAAGTGGTCTGTCAGTGATGTGAGAAAGACAAATTCAAACAGAATAGATCTGACCCCCAAAGCGAGGAAGAACAACAGGTGAGCTTCGCCATATATCTTTATCATTTTACTAGTCTAAACATATGTTCCTCTATCTGTTGTTGCAGAGCCATGACTTATGAGTAACACTGTTGCTGAGGACAAGGCCGTACATCATCCAAGATACAGTTTGGCCTCTGCCATCACTACAATCATCCATAAGGCAACACAGAGCAGAGAGAATATGTGCTGAAAATAATATAAAAAGCCCCCAAATTAAAGGTGAATAAATATGAATATCACACTTGTTGAATATTGTATAGCAGTGGTCTCCAATTATTTTTCTGCAAGGGCCAAATTATGTAGACCAAATGAGTCTGCAGGCCAAATCAACGCCCCAACCCAATGAGACAGAAGTTAGATGTCTGGACAGAGAACAGATTTTCGCATTGCCATTTTCCCTTCTTGTCAATGTCTGTTTTGAAACTGTTAGCATAAGATCTAACTCTCTGTGAATGGAGAGATATGACTCACTGAAGTTTTGGTGACTGAAAATCACTCATATTTATGTTTTAATTTGTTCTGACCTCATGTCGAACCAAGAGTTGGCCATGCCCTGGCCAGATTTGGCCTGCGGGCCTTTGTTTGCAGACCAAGGTTGTATAGCAAAACTCAGCATCAAGATAGGGAAACAGTAGGGTCTACATTCCCCCTTCATGTGTATTAATAGTACCGGTATTATATAAGGACCAAGGTTAGGGTTACACGTTTAATACTATTGTCTGTTGAGTTCCTGATATCACTGATTTCAAAACCTGTATCTAGCCATAACAACAAAATGAAAAACAAATATGGCCATTGGGCCAACTTCAGTAATGATTAAAAAACATTAATTTTATGTTGAGGCATAGTAAACAAAAGGCAGAGGGCATAGTAAAACAAAAGGTTCTAGCAAATTATAAGATGAATAGTCATTGAATCATTGCCTGTTTATGGTATAAATTTTATTATGTGTCATCTGGAGATTACATTTTGTCATAACAATCATAACAGATCAGTTCCTGTCATATTGTCGCTGCCACACTATTTTTCTATACACCCGCGTTTACAACCATAGTCTAGGTCTGTTAGTCAGCGCTTCACTGGGATATATAAAATAATGACTTTATGTAGCAACGTTCAGAGATGCAATAGGTTATTATAATGCGGTTCTTAACTAATGGGAATATTGTTGAACTTATATTTTGATTATGTTTTGTATACATTATTTATTCAATTTATGTATACATTTATTTCGTTTTTCTATACTTTTCCTTCCAACCTGCCGCGTCCCCCCTAGCACCTCCTGTGGCCCATCAGGGGTCCCTGCCCCCACTTTAAAAACCACTGCTCTATACAACTTCTATACAAAAAATAACAATTTCACTATACCAGTTTGTGCGTGTGTGTGTTTGTGCGTGTGTGCATACTTGAGTGCTTATGTGTGTTGGAAATAAAGTATATCCCTATGTTTTCGAACTATGCTCTCTCCTAGTCTGCTCTGTAACCTCTGTAAAACCACCAGAGAAACCAGACGTTTCTTGTCGTAAGCACAGTAAACATTGTGCAATCAGGTAATGATTTAGGAGAGGAACTGAGACAGGGGTTTCTCCTATGGTTGCTCACCTACCACAGAGGCCGAGGGTAGGCTTCCTTGTCAATTGTACTTGAAGCTGCTCCTCTTCGGCAGCCCTGTTTTCCTCAACCCCGCTTGGCCCCAAGACATTTTCCTGAGCTTTTGTTAGGGCCCTCCTTGGCACGGCATCTGTCAGATGTCCACCAGAGACGTTAGGAGTTGGCCTTCCAGAAGTTTACTGGAAAACTGGGGAAAAAAGAAAAGAGAAGCAGTATGTGAACAGACGGTCTGCTGTGGTTTCCCAAAAAGACGGGGAGGAAAAAAGTCATCCTGACTCATTATCTGCAGGAAGCTCATGGGTCAGTGCAAATGTGACAGTGATGAAATCCATGTCATATGTTGTTTGCCGACTTCGAACCTGTGGAGCCCTCCCCGATCAGCAGACAGGAGGCATCAAAGAGAGACGTCCTGTCCTGATAGACTGTTTCATATTTTTTTGGTATGAAATAAGATCTGAAATGCCTGGCTAAAGGGAAGAAAAAAACATGTGGCTGCTCATTCATGCGGCGCAGAATTACATTTTTGGTTAAGACCCCGTCAACAAGCTTCTCAAACACACACAAACACACCAGAGAATGAGAAGAACAAAGCCTTCAAGCCTCCGTCCAGGGTACATGATGTGAACGCCAAATGAGTCACTTGTGTTTTTGAAATGTGATAAGTGCCTTAATACTCACCAACCTTAGGCTTAACGGTCCGACAGTCATCAGCTATTTAGTAACATATGATCAATTTACTTCTATGTATTATTCAGGAATTGGGGAAGGGTCTTGTGTGCTGTTGAGGTCTGAGGTGTTTTTAAGAATTATTTTCTTAATGTCTGTTAATATTCTTCATCTCCCTCACAGTCTTAGTCTGATTAAGGATACGAAGAGCAAATTTGGGGTCAGGGTTGATCATCCTCATAAACAGGTGCGATGCACTTGATGGGCTTTTTTTGTGCGCCAGTTGATTGTGTTGTGATGCAGCTCGGGGTGCCTGAGGCGTACCACAACAGCTGTTGGCATTTCCTCTCCAAAAGGGATGGTAGGCTACTGACGAAGCAAAACGGCACCTTGGCCCCACCTCTTGCTCTCTCCTACCCTCATCTGCCCCTACAGTACCTAGCCATCTGCTCTGCACCTGACGAAGAAGATAGGGACCACATGAGACACACGCTCACTCACCATTTTGTTTTTTTGTTGACAAAACAATTTCAATACGGTGACCAGAACAATAGAAATTCCAGCGCAGCGCACATCCATGTCGGAATGGATCAGCTCCGACTTTGTTCATTGAAGAATGAAAGCCTGATTAACTCTATGATTTTTTTTACACTACTGTCTTTATAAGACTTACGTGTCACTATGGTCATTCCCCCCATGCTGCACACCTGTTATCAGACAATAAGCACTCATTGGATTACAGGAAGTTCCTGTTCCTCTCTTGCCAAATGCTTTTGGATCACTTTATATAACACAATACAACAGTTGATCTGGTTGTACAGTTCCTTCTCTTATGAACCGCATTCGAGAGTAGTATGCCCCTATGTAAAAGGTCAGTGGCCACACACATACATGCACACACTCATACACGCGCACATGAGTTTTTTCCTTTGAATAGTTCAGCAGTTCATGTATTGCCCTCCTAAACATGCTGGTTTTTTTTCAAATCTTGCTTTTAATATAGCTATCGCATAATCTTGAGGCATCACCAGTGTCTTTCTGTAGGATGAACCTTAACCTTACAGACGAAGACCAGAGGTTTTTGTCTGGGACTTCAAAATGTGGCAGTGTTTCATGCTTAGAATAGACAACGGGGTCTGTGGACGTCACAAACCTCCTGCAAAACAACCCTAGACTGTCATCACATGTTCTCTTGTGTGTTTGACAGTTTATGTCACACTCTGAGCTTTCAACCCTTCACTAACCTGCCGGCATGCAAACAGCTTGCATGATGAGCCAATGATTCTTCACTCTGAGTCTGTACTGTAGAATAGTACATAAATGGCAATGTTTTTATCTTCCCTCTGAAATTGATTCCCCACAGTATTGTTTAAGCCTGTCGTCATTATAGTGGAAGTGTGAACTTGTCAGTTATTTTTTATTATTTATATTATTATTATATATATTTTTTTTAATTCTGTAGTTAGTCTTCACTAGCTCTCTCCTGGTATCATGTCTCACTCAAACCTTGATTTTGTACAAAGCACTCTCTGAAGTTTTTTTTTCTCTGCTACATGCATGTAGAGGGGTAGTCAGGAGTAAGCGTTTAGGGCGTCATACTTGTAGCCCAAAGGTTGCCAGTTCAACTCCTGACCTGTCAGGTTGGTGGGGGGAGTAATTAACAGGTGCTTTCCCCCATCCTCCTCCACGACTGAGGTACCATGAGATTAGTACCGTCCCGCCACTCTGCTCTCTTCGGGCGCTGTTTCAGACTGCCCCTTTGCATGGGTCATGCATAAAATACAATTTCTTGTGTCAGTGAGCAATGTCTGCTGTGGAGTGCTGTGTCACAATGATAATGGGAGTTTCTCTTGTGGGCTTTTGGATTTAACTTTGTATCAGATCTGCAATGCAGCCTCTACCCTGTCATGTACTTAACTTTTCCTCACCCAGTGTCGAGCCGTGCTTTAAGCTGTTTGGTATGAAACTCCTATGACGCAAATTGGCCCCTGTTAGAAGCTTGTTTTTTGGATAGTTTGTGAATATTTGTCTGGCCATCACATCTTGTCTTTCAGAATTTCCTCAAGCACCCCATTCCCTTTTCTTGCGAAGGGCTTTATTTGCCCTCAGAGATGTCGTTTGCATTTTCAGATTTGACTTTGAACAGATGCGGTGTCTGCCATTCTGGTGTTGAGACATTTTCAGCGTGTAACTTTGGTGGTCAGTTTCATACGTTTTGAAGCTGAATTTCACTCACTTTGCTTTACTATACCTAATACAGCTACTAGGACACATAATACACCTAAACTTAGATTGTCTTGGGGACGTAGTGGCTCAATGAGCTAAGATACAGTACCATTACACCGGCGACCCAGGTTTGACTCTGAGCCAAGGTCCTTTGCTGATCTCCCCCCCCCCCCTCTCTCTCTCTCTCCCACTCATTTCCTTTACTTACTTTACTTTTATTTTTTCCAGGACATTGCACATTAATGAACATATACATACAGTACATATACATACATATATGTGCCAGATTATAGTCCAAAGGCTAATTTCCATCTGGTGTCCAAAATAGGCAGGGTAGATGTTTGCAAGCAAAGAGATTAAAATCACAAACATACATTTTATACCAAAAAAATCCTCTCACTGTCCTGTCCTAAATAAAGGCATGAAAGCCTAAAAACATATCTTAAAAAAGACCGTCTGCATAATCAGTCAGTGGTGAAAACCAGGGATCTGTTTGACTCATACTCCTTTGCCTTTTGGCTTGTTGGTTTCCTGCCCAGGTAGTTGACCGCACAGCAGCAAACAAATGCAGATCAGAGCTGATTCATGTAGACGTCTCTTTCCTCCTAAACTTTTCCCCCTAAACAGTTCGTAACCACACAGCGCTAAGACACACAGTGGTACGTCACTGACTCAACTCCATTCATGTCACAACTTTAACAGCACGTCAAGTAGTGTGTCTATAGCAGATGACAAATTGAAAACGTAGGTAGTGCAGTACTTTCTGTCAGAGGTGTGATTCAATGCACAATTGACAACATTTTTATGGTTTTCAGCATCGTTGGGGAGTGTGAAGCATCTTGGTGACTTTTTCTTTCTGCTCGTACTGTCTCACAGTGTCTTCCTGTGCTTGTAAGGATAAGAGAAGGAAACAAATTTTAAGGTGTGTTTTGTGCGTGTGACAGCAACCAGTTTTGACCCCTGCGGGCCCCATAGTAAGGGTAGAGATTGCAGATCTATGGATCTGTAGAATATAGGTCCTGTCAGCTAACTCACTGCAACAATGTTACTGGCAAGGTCACATAGTGCCTGCGGGAAGCCGTGTGCAAGGTGTGTGTGCTGACGTACTGTATGCATGTGTTAGTGTGAGTGTAAGTTAAAGGAAGAGTGGAGTGGAGTGGAGAGGAGAGTAAGTGTTGTGATGATGGAATGGAGAGTGGAAGGGCGTCACAAATGGCAAGCCCTGCATGCCTTCCCTCGCCCTATGCCCTTGCTCAGTATGCCAGCCTGCAGGGTTGCCAGATGTGTCCGATGGTTTCCAGCCCAAAAAATGCTCAAAAACAGCCTGGAGGCACTACTGTAAATCCCGCCCAGTTTGAACTAAATTACATTGATTTCTAGGGCCATGCATCTATAGAAAACCCCACCCAGTGCCCTTTTTTTTTTTTTTTTTTTTTACTGCCGATGGCCGATCCTAAATCTCCCAATCTGGCAACACCAATCTGCCAGCCAGGCGCAGCTGTGGTGATTTTGATTTTTCCAAGCACTGACAACATCCTCAAGCTGCCCTGAGCAGTCCTGGAGAGATTTTTTTCTCCATAAGCACCAAAAAGACCAGACCACGCTGGCTGGCCATACCCTTTTAAAGGGCGAAATGTTTGTTTTCTTTCCGCTAACCTTTGTGTATGAGCGTGAGAACCTGCATGTATGGAAATGTGGAGTCATATGGAGTCTTCACCCCCATCTTGGCCGAGCTGTGCCTTCCAAGGGTTGGAGAGGGGGTTGAGAGTGTGCTGCTCTCTCCGCTGAGGCTGTTTGCAGGCCGGCCAGAGCAGTGCTGGTGCTGGTTTCCACACCAGTTACACTTTAAACTAGGGCTGTGACGATACACTCAATTCACAATTCAGATCATATCATGATCTTTGAGCTATGGTTTGATACACCCCACGATTTTTTCCAACTATCTTTTGAAATTAATGAATTAGCTTTTTTCACATTTGAAACTGGATGAAGGGTAACAGTACTTTGAAAGTGTGCATCACGATACTGCCTTCTTGCACAATGATATAATATTGTTTTCTCTGCGTATCACCATTTCTCTGTTTGATCCAATATGTAGAACTGTAAACCAACGTGCTTTCCAGTGAATGACCTGCATTCATTCAGTGTGGTTCATTTACCCTCGTGTGACCCAGTTTAACCCACAGCACGTTGTAATTATGGTTCCCCCTGTTGTCATTACGCTTTTTAGGTTCACAACACTTTAGAACCAACTTTCCGATTCCCGAACGATTCATTGTGAATACCGGAGCACCAGCACATTTTTTGGTGGGCCTGAACAGGCCTTGAGAGTAATTAACAAGACACAGGTTTCAGTCGTGTTCTACTACCATAGAGCGGGGACAGTACACATGACACGGTTACACAAGGTTGCAATGGAAACCTTTTTTTTCTTTTCAGCTCTTACACACCCACTGTGAGTTTCCGTTGGGCACACTGGAAGGAAAAGTCTGCAGAAGCGCTGAAACACACATACAGTATGAACAAGTGAATAAAGGGACACGTCCTGAAAACACAGTAATTATTAGAAGAGCAACTAAAGGTTAAAAGAGCATTGAAGGACGTTTCCTCTTTGGAAATGCCTAGCAGGTTCTAACAGGACTTGTCTCCTGCAAAGCACAGATGGTAGCAGCAAATTTATATCGCACATATGCACTACAACTACAACAGGAAAGCTGTGAGGAAAATTAGGAATTCTCGTTCATCAATGTTGTATTTTTGGAGCATACAATAATTTTGGAACATACCATATTGTACATTTTCCACTTGAAAAATTGGTGGAGAGTTAGCCTAAGTGTTAATTTGGCTGTGATTTGTGATATTACGAAACATTGCAAAACGGCGGATTGGTTTGCAAAGGACAAATGGGCTGTTGGTCTGTCTTAAATGAAACGGTTCTGTGGGCCAGCGCGGAGCAGGAGGACCCTCTCTCATGTTCCCGAAAGAACTTTGATTATATCTGGCATTCTTCACATCGAACAGACATCATCCAGGAAATTCCAGCGATTGTTGCTGTGTGTGTGTGTGTGTGTGTGTGTGTGTGTGTGTGTGTGTGTGTGTGTGTGTGTGTGTGTGTGTGTGTGTGTGTGTGTGTGTGTGTGTGTCTGTCTGTCTGTCTGTCTGTCTGTCTGTCTGTCTGTCTGTCTGTCTGTCTGTCTGTCTGTCTGTCTGTCTGTCTGTCTGTCTGTCTGTCTGTCTGTGCTTGTGTGTGTCTGTATTCACTCATGTGGAGTGTACTGCATGTGTGAAGTTAGAGTGTTGTGTGTGTGCCTGTGTGTGTGAATGTGTGTATGGGAGCAGTGTAATGGAGGCATACCGTATGTGTGTGTAGGTGTGTGATCTTGGTGATGTATGGCGTGTGTGTATGTGGTGCATTGGGTATGTGATTTCCTTTCATGTGCATTGAAAGATGTTTCTCTATAGCTGAGTGTTACGGGATCAATTTGTTTGCCTCTGAGCGGATGC
Source organism: Engraulis encrasicolus (assembly GCF_034702125.1). NCBI lineage: Eukaryota > Metazoa > Chordata > Actinopteri > Clupeiformes > Engraulidae > Engraulis > Engraulis encrasicolus. The sequence goes on along the minus strand of NC_085875.1, from coordinate 47,437,398 downwards.
CTTCTCACTGTTCTCTCTCACACTCACTCTCTCTCTCTCTCTCTCTCTCTCTCTCTCTCTCTCTCTCTCTCTCTCTCTCTCTCTCTCTCTCTCTCTCTCTCTCTCTCTCTCTCTCTCTCTCTCTCTCTA
>NC_085875.1:47424769-47427269 GCF_034702125.1 Engraulis encrasicolus | reverse complement strand
AGCCGATTTTCATGAAATTTACTGGGATGATTGGTCATGAACCAAGGAACAATCGATTACTTTTAGGGAGTGATTGGGTCAAAGGTCAAGGTCACGAAAAGGTCAAAAACGTTTTTCTTTGCCAAGCACTATATGCCAGAACAACGTGTGCATGCTGAATTGAATAAGAGGTCAAGACTGGGCCAAAAATGTAATATTAGGATATTCCGGTCCGATTTCAATGAAACTAACACACTCTGAAGATGGACAGAAAAAAATAAGTGGCGTAGGCGAAGGTTTGCGCTCTACCGAGTGCCCATTCTAGTTCTAATTCTAGTTAAATTGCTATATTTTGTGTAGGATTAGCATTTGGTATGTATTTTCTAATGATAGAGTTAACACAGTGCTGTGGGAATATAGAAAGCACTTCCGTGTGTCCATCACGGAAAACAATTCCGTGTCCAGGAGCACAGAATTTTGGAAAAATCCGTACTCCTGGACACGGATTTCGTGTCCTTAACATCCTTGTCCAGGAGCATGGAAAATTTGGAGATCAGGCTGATAAAAAGGTGTACGGTAATGTCAGTATATTAATTCAGTAATTTTGGAAAATGGATGCTGTAATTTCACCACAGGAAGTTACTGTAATGTGTAATCTATCTGAGGTCATTAGTTTTTTCAGGTAGACAAAGTCACTGTCGTGATGTTGTCTTGTTTTTTTGTTTTTGTTTGGTGTGTTGTTATCTTTTAAGTAAGGTGAGTTTAAGTAGAGAAAGGGTCAGACAATCATGAAAACAAAGTTGAATGTCCGCACACTTGCTCCCGTTTTACTTTTTCTTTTATTTACCAATTGAACGTTTCCAAGCTACACACTCTTCATCAGACTTGAGTCAAGATAGAATATGTTATACTTATAGGTAGGAAGATGATACATCAGACGCTGTTGTTATCTTTCACCATAGAAAAGATTGAAGATGTGACGCATTCAATTTGGAATTATTCAACAATGTTACCCTATATTGAACAGTTGTTAATGTCTGGTTCACATGTTTCAAGGAGCTACCCTCAAGTATAGTAAGACATATAAAAGCTGTTGAAAGTCTTGCATTCCGTTGTGACGTCGCTTCGGAAGCCGGACTACAAATGGCTCATAGAAGCACAGTATAAATCTTACACTCTGACTCACCACAAATGAATGAATGTTATTTTACTTTTTCGGCTGTGGGAGTGTTTATTTGAGCAGTACAGACCCATGACTACAAAACATGACTAGAAAAATGTGCCATGTGTTAATTTCGCTGAACGGTTTGCTTTAATGCCACTTTAGAGGTTTCAGCTAAATGCATTCATATGCAATGTCCGTGTTTTTTCCTTTCCATTATGAAGAAGCAGGCGCGCAAGACGGCCCATATACTCTCTCTCTCTCTCTCTCTCTCTCTCTCTCTCTCTCTCTCTCTCTCTCTCTCTCTCTCTCTCTCTCTCTCTCTCTCTCTCTCTCTCACACACACACACACACACACACACACACACACACACACACACACACACACACACACACACACACACACACACACACACACACACACACACACACACACACACACACACACACATGTAACTTCATCTCAGTGTGTTGTTCTCTTGAGGTTGGGTAGTTAGATGGGGAGATTGAAGGCTTGTGAAGTATGAAGCGATAAGTGTTTCCTCATTACCATCGAAGGTTGCCGTAGTCCGACTTGTCTGGCAATGTCCTCTTCATTAAATGGATTTAATGCATTGGAATGCTGCCGTTCACCAAATCAATACGTTATTTTGACAAATTAAAAGGCATGTTGCACACGTTCTATAACAGTCTGTCTGCCTGCACTTGGATCTGAGATTCAACAATGTTAGACTGTACAAATATCTCCAAAATAATGCTTTGTGTGTGTGCTTCACATCCGCATGTATGCAAAACGAATCATTTGCCGCAGCATCCATCAGCATGACCATTGCACATCACCACTCTTCAAACGCAGGGCGCCATATTTGCGTTGACCCGGCATGTGCAATAGGGCTTTCCGTTAGCACGAGAGCGGAGCGCTTTATGTACGATTATGTTCCACCGCATCAAGAGACTTCAAAACGTGTGCCCAGATCACCACATCCCCAAACGTTTAACCCCTAAGACAACATTGGAAATTGGCCGACCGGCTGTTGATGGACTGGGGAACCCGCGCTGGCCGAAAATGAAAGACTTCGGAGTGGACAAGCGGCCTCCAAGGCGGGCTCCGTTTTGGAGTTCCCCTGCCGCAACTTGGAACAGCCGCCTCTGTTAGCGAGAAATCTTCCGCAGCGGCATCGTTTGTGTGTTTACATCATCGGCTGTGGTCACACGAGTCATATGTCTTTGATTATCTCCCATATACATCCCTTTCCCTTTGAAAGAAGAAGCTTCCACTGACACTGTGGTTGAACCATATTCGCATATCTAATTTAAACGCTTTTCTTAAGTTTGTTGTATTTGGCGATTTGGTTTTGT
>NC_085875.1:47394769-47422269 GCF_034702125.1 Engraulis encrasicolus | reverse complement strand
AGTAATTATTCAGAGAATGTACAGCGCTATACTGCACTGCGGGCCGGCACAGCATAGCACATAGCACAAGCACACAGCACAGCACAGCACAGCGCAGGGGCCTGAGATGCAGACACAGCCAATAGCCCACCACCTACCTACCTACCTACCAACCACCACCAGCTGCTCTGTTCAGCTCAGAGAAGCCGACAGTGGGACAAAGGGGTCAGTTGTCCCGGGCCCAGGGACAGAGGGGGCTCAGGATTGAGTTCTCATTACATTGTATGTACTGTATTGGGTGAGGGGCCCTTTCAGATGAGTAATGTAATGTACACAAGGTAATGTAATGTAATGAGACTGGTCAAGTACAATGTCAAACTTCTGTGTTAACCCTGTTACATAGATTTTTGACAAGTAAGATCACTTGACTTGACTTGACTTGACTTTGTCCTGGGCCCAGCGAAAGCTGCCAGCGTCCCTGTCTCTGCTCATTCATGGGGGCAAGCGAGCAAGCAGCTTGTGCCGCCAGGCCATTACTCTCCGTCTGTTTGTCTGCTCCCTTTTTTTTTATGCTGGCTCCCCTCGCATCTTTTCATGTAGCGCCCTTATCGCTCGGCAGGATCGGATCACGAGACATGAGAGACAGAGACAGAGAGAGAGAGAGAGAGAGAGAGAGAGAGAGAGAGAGAGAGAGAGAGAGAGAGAGAGGGACAGAAAAAGGATGAGAGATAGAGATGGAGAGAGAGTGAGGAAACGGTAATGAATTGAAGGTGTGTTTGCTCCCTGGGTCTAGTCTCCTGGAAGTTGGATCCATGGCAGAGAAGGGAGTGAGTGCCGCTGGGGGGCTGGGGATTTGAGGTTTAGGGGCTTGAGGCACGTGTGTGGTGGGGGTAGTAACGGGGGGGTGTCGTGTGGACAGGTCTAGGTTAAGATGGCCCAGGGCCCCTAGGCTGCACGTTACTGTGTCCGCCCTGGGAAGGCAAATTTTGCATCAAAATGACATAGTGTGATAATTAGGAGCTACGAATTAGGGATACCATGTCTGTCAACTGTGCAGATGAGTTTTCAATGCTGCATCTTGTTATAATTCTAAAAATGTTTACTTTTGCAGAATCGAGGGCCCTGGCAGGTGGGGGCCCCTAGGCTGCAGCCATATCTAGCCTGTGGTGGAGGCCCTTGTGCTGCAGCCATACCTAGCCTGTGGTGGTGGTGGTGGTGGATTGGGGTGGGCTAGGCTGCAGCTATATGTCTAGCCTGTGGTAGGGGCCCCTAGGCTGTAGCCATATCTAGCCTGTGGTGGGGGCCCCTGGGCTGCAGCCATATCTAGTCTGTGCGTTAATCCGGCCCTACGTTGTGGAGATGGAATCCCACCGACGAGCAGCCTGGCGAAGGGGAAGCTGTCTAGCCTCCAGTTTGGCACCTTGCGCTCCTCTGTGTGTGATTGTGATTTCCTCCCCCCTCCCCTCTCTCTCTCTCTTTTCCTTCTCTCCTCTCCCTCCTGGCTTGAGGCAGCCAGAGAAGCTTGTCCAGACACCTGTTTCTGCTTCAAGGGACAAGAGGTAGAGCTTTTCACTCACTCACCCACCCGCTCTCAATCTCTACCTGATGCACACGCACGCACGCACACACACACACAAACACACGCACGCACAGATGGCATATGCCACATAAAGAGGACTTGATGTGTTTATGCACAGGCACCCAAAATACTGTTGGTGCAGGTCTTTAAAATTGCTTTTATGACCAGTTAAGGATTTTATGTCATTGACTTCATTTCCTTTGACCTTATTGACTTCTGATTTGGTTTGTGGACAGTAGTCATTATATATATTTTTTATTTATTCATTAAATGTTGTGTATGCGTAGGCTGTTATCTTGTGTTCCAAAGCGCACATGGCTTTTGTTGTGAGCGGCCGTCGATACATGCGTGGCTATGGCAGGCGATTCATTTTTGTACGCTGTGCTGACGAGGAGTTGTGTCATTCGGATGGGTTGCGTTTTTGTTTTCCCATTAAAGAGGAAAGACTGAAAGGTCCTGGCCCGCGCCACTTCCCGTGCTTAACGACTTTATGATGTTCCTCCTTTAGCAAATCAACACAGCAGACGAAGAAACGCGACCACCGTTCCCCCTTTCTGTCGTTCTGGTGCGCAACCCACTCTCTGACCCCCTTTAAGCTTAGGTCTGGCTTTCTGTTCTGGAGCTGACCTTGGTGTGTTTATACAAACGCAGGCAGTCTACCGTCCCACACACATGCAGAAGTATGCGAGACATTCTGCGGCATTGGGCTTAAGCGGGGCAAAAAGAAAAGCCATGTGTGAGTTTGTTGACAGGCTCCCCTTTCATAATTACCAGACAATGTGCCTGTGTGTTTGTGTGTGCGCTTTTTTGAGTTCCCTCCATTGATGTCTCGTCGTTGCATGTCCAAACAAGGCTGCAAGTCATCAGTTCAATGTGGCATTATTGGTTCTTACAGGGTTACCAATATATTAAGGGTTCCTTTTTTATAATGTTTGTTCGCTTTTTATTTTTGCTCTATTTTGTCAAGACTGAGGCTGAGGCACATCCCTCAATTCCCCTTCAAGGTTGGCGAGGGACAAGGAGGCCTGTCTACCGCTTTACATGCGAGTTTACTGAGCTGGCAAAAGCCACTTGTGAGATCGCTGATGAAGACACGCAGGACAGGCCCGTAATGAAGTGCTGAAAAAGACACGCAACTTTCTTTCTTTCTTTTTTTTTAAAAACATCCCAGCCCAGACTCATCTGTACCCAAGCCTCAAATCCAAAACGTGGAAAACTGAGCGTGTGCATCCACATAGAGGCTGCCACTGCCAGACCAAACTTCCTTCAGGAGCGAGGCGAGTTGGCCGCGACTATAGAGAGTGATAACTGTTTTCGAAGTCCCCTGACAGCTCTGCCACTGATTGGTGAAAAGGGCTTTTGGTCACGATTATTCCATTCCCAAATGGGATCCAAAACATCCATAGCTTTTCACCAATCGCACAAACCAGCAGACCGGTGGTAAGCCGCAATTTACGACGGAATCAGATAATGTCACAGTTGTTCAGAGCTTTAGCTTCGTGGATGCTGCTAGACAGTTTCTGAAGTGGACAACGAAAATTCAGTTGTTCCACATCTGTGGTAAACCACGATGGACTTGATAAGATCATGACTAAATGATAACTCCAACATGCAGAGCACGAGTACACACACACACACACGCACACAGACACACATACACAACCACACACATACACACACACACACATACTCAACCACACACATACACACACACACACACGAGTACAGACATACACACGCGCACATACACACCCACACACACACACACACATGAGTACAGACATACACGCACACACACACACACACACGCGAGTATACACATACACATACACACACACACACACACACACACACACACATACACACACACACGTGACAAATATTTTTGTGGTGGGTAGGGAGGGTAAGAAGCATTACCACAAGCCTACAGCCCCTGATACCATTGTAAAATCCTGAGCCAGCAAACATAGCTGCCAACAGTGGCTCTTACCTCTCAGGGAGACCTCAGAGCATCTGTTAGTATGGGGAGAGAGAGAGAGAGAGAGAGAGAGAGAGAGAGAGAGAGAGAGAGAGAGAGAGAGAGAGAGAGAGAGAGAGAGAGAGAGAGAGAGAGAGAGAGAGAGAGAGAGAGAGAGAGAGGGAGAGAGAGAGAGAGAGAGAGAGAGAGAGAGAGAGAGAGAGAGAGAGAGAGGTAGTTCACTCAAGATTGTGCTTATAATGGTTGAGGGAGATGAAGAGGATGAAGGGGGAGAGACTGACAGAGACAGAAGGAGAGAGAGTCAGAGGCAGACAGACAGCAAGAGAGAGAGAGAGAGAGAGACAGACACGGACACAGACAGTGTGAGAGAGAGAGAGAGAGAGAGAGAGAGAGAGAGAGTGAGTGGTGGCTCGCACAGCATAGTGCTCAGCCTCAGGAGACTACATCGCCCCCTGTGTTTCAGCATGGGGAGAAGCGTATGGGCCAGGAGCTGCAGACAGCACTAGTTGCACAATAAGTAACTAGATAGCCCATAAAAGAAAGAAGCGCACACATACACATGCATACACACATGCATGCACACACACACTTACGCAAACATAAGCGTACACACACACACACACACACACACACACACACACACACACACACACACACACACACACACACACACACACACACACACACACACACACACACACACACACACACAAAGAGAGCACACAAATCAATGTTGCAAAGTTCATGCCGAAAAGAAAGTTAAAAAAAGAGAATGTCAAAGGAGGACCACATTTGACATGAGGTAAATGGCTTTAATTGTGAGTAAGCATGCTTACTTGCTTATGTCTGATTATTTGGCATGACACAGTATCCGCAGTATGTTATATTTTGTTAGCCTATTTATGGCAACTAGCGAACGAATAAAGGAAGACAGACTTCCATTTCACTGTAGTTATATGGTTACATAAGAAGAAGAGAATAACCTTTTGTTATTGTGGCTTATGGATTTGCCATACTGGACAGCCATGTTGTTGTACTTCCTCCTCAACAAAGGGCTCCTGAGCCCAAAGCATGCGACGCTTGTAGTATAAAATCAAACCTCTCAATCCAAGACTCCTATCTGGAAAAACACTAGGGGGTGAATAAAACCATCAAAAGGAAAGGGGGAGATGTAATGATTGAAATATGGTCGCTGTTGAGAAAGTCATGTTTAGAATGCCATATCAAAGTCGACCACACAAATTCCTGATTTCGCACGCCGCTATTTTTCTCCCCGCTCTATCCTTTTGTTTCCCCCACGAGAATATTGCTGAATATTGGACTGCTGTCTGCGCATGACCTCATATCTGGGGGCAAGGTATTTGTTTACATATGTTGTACGCCTTTATGTCTTTTTCAGAAGGGCCTTTTATGGGCCCGCAGGAGCCTTCCCAGACGAGAGAGAGAGAGAGAGAGAGAGAGAGAGAGAGAGAGAGAGAGAGAGAGAGAGAGAGAGATACTGTACTTATATCCATCCACCCGCACCTGACCACCATCTTTTTTGCATTCCAAGATCTGTGAACAGAACTCCCCTGTAGCACGATGCCGATAGCTCTCCGTTGACCCAAAAAACGTTTGACATTCCCGGCTGCGCGAGATTCATCATTAGTGGATTGGCTGTCGTCAGCCGAATGGGAACATGATGAACGATAAGGAACGCTGCCGGAACTCCAATTTGTTACTCGCGGCCGCTGCCTCCTCGCAGACAGCTTGTTTGCAGCATAGAAGAGAGCGTCAGGGAGTGACCACCCACCTCGCACCACGATCAGGAGAGAGAGAGAGAGAGAGAGAGAGAGAGAGAGAGAGAGAGAGAGAGAGAGAGAGAGATGCTGTGTGCTATTGTGGTACGCTGCAGGTTCTTTTAGGAGAGGCATGTGTAATCGAAATGAAGAGATGAGACAAACACAATTGTCTCATCAAGCGGTGTGTTCTGTTTCTGCCAATATGAAGGCTAAAGAGAAACACATTGATGCCTTGTTGTTGAAGGAACAACAACAACAATAATGGAGGGATTGGCTTCATGTAAATCAGACACAGCGACCGGCCTGGCACCTTGTGCCGATGAAGCTACATTAGTGTCACTTCTGCTCTTGTGACTTGCTCTTGTGATCCCGTGTTTAGACATGATTGCATGACTTCAGCACAATTCTAAAAATCTTTGATTTTACTTTAAAGTGATGTGCTGGGGTTAATGGTGATTTTACAATCCAGGGTAGAGAGAAAAAGCAGACTTAAGAAAGAAAGAAAGAAAGAAAGAAAGAAAGAAAGAAAGAAAGAAAGAAAGAAAGAAAGAAAGAAAGAAAAATAAAATAATGAAAGAACAGAAACATAATTGCAAATTGGAAAACTCTAATGACAGCTTGGCACATCTCTGCTTTGCTGCTAACATTCCTGTGCTTTGATACTCAGAAATGGCCTTCAGTTAGCAATACGAGCATGAACTGTAATCTACCAACTTCTGCTCTTCCATATTGCTTTTGTAATCCCGTGCTTGAGCATGATTGCATGATTTGTTTTTAGCAATAAGAGCTTGTATTGTGATCCAGTGAGATGTAAAACAGGTTGCACTCACTAGTCAACAAGTCTCTTTTCTACTTCCCTCAGACATCATTGGTTTTCCTCTTTTTGCACCAGCAGATGGTATTTTGTGCACAGCCCACCTGAAATAATATCGGTAGAAACGAATACAGTCAGGCCATGATGCCAGCTGTGCATGTTAATTGTGGCATTGTTTTTTTACCCATTTTTTTACCCACTTAATACCCATACTTGCCATTGTAGCCACATATAAGTACTGTTCTTACACTGCATTGGCAAAGTGAATGCAACTGTTCTGTCAGGGGGATTTCCGAGCTTAAGTAAATAAAGATTGTTACTGGCTTGTTAATGCTCTTAATTGAAACAAGGATTCTGAAAGCAATTCTGGTAATGTACTTCAGAAACCACTATGACCCACAAGCACACACACCCAATCATGCACGCATACAGACACACGCAGGCATGTGCGCACACACGAACACATGCGCGCGCGCACACACACACACACACATGCACGCATAAAGACACTGGTGCTCGCATGTGCACCCACACGCACACACACACATACATACACACAGACACACACACGCACGCACACACACACATCCTACCCTACAGCCTACCCAGTAGCAGGCTGTCCTTCTCTGGCCTGGTCCTCCTTGCACCAATCAAGGCAAAATTTTAAGTACCTTAGACAGTAGTGGAGGAAACCCTAGCGCATGCCATTCGCTGATCCAAACCCCCACTGCCTATATCCACACCACCCCACCCCTATCCACTGTGCCTTCAGTCAGCAGCTAACCAGGTACATGTGTGTAGATGTGTAAATTGGGTTGGAATGCCTTGCCCTGCCAAGGGCACCTCCCTCCCTCCCTCCCACCTCCAAGCATACAGAGCCAGAGCTCCGTACCACCACTTCCCTGCAACCCCCTACCCCACTCCACTCCAGTCCACTCCACTCCACCCGTTCCCATCCCCATCCTACCCCGTCCACAACCCAATTCTCTCCTCAGGCAAATGAAATTCCCCTCTTTGAGATGCAGTCATTTGTCAGTTAAATGTCCGTTTGTGAGACATTTGTGTACTCCTCACTACGTACATTAAATAACATTTAGCAGACGTGGTTATTCAAAGCCACTTACACGAGAGGAACTACGCACTACATAGTGTGGGGAAAGACAGAGTATACAGCAGTGCACTAGTCATACAAGCAGCACAGAGTCCAGCAATGCAGCATAGATTTTGTGGGGAAGTGGCAAAGGTAGTGCAAAAGAATATAGATGAGTAGAGAATCAGTTGAGAATACTTTGTTTTGCTTGTTCCAGGCTAAAGGAACAATCCACCGTGTATGGTACATGAATATTTGCCTCTCACTTCGCTTATTTCTCTTTTGAATCAATGCTCATTTGTGGAATACATTTGTGGAAAGACTCTCCAACGAGTGATCCGTTGTATTCTTTATTTCCTGTGCTACCTGCACTATACAGTACAATCCAGTGATTGGATCCTATCCTAAGAAATAACTCCTCCATATAAAATCCCAATAGAATAACGTTGTCTTATCCATCCCCATGCTCTTTCAATCTGTACTCCTCTCATCATTTTCACTCTACTCCCCCATTGCCTCTCTCTTGCTCTTTGAGTCTCAGGTGTCTCTTCTCTCAGTTTCTCTATTCCTTTTCAGCGCTCTTCCCCTCTTCCTATATTTCTCTTCCTATATTTTCCCCGTCTCATCCAGTGATGGGAGTTTGCTCATGGACCCGTGGACTAGAGACGGTAAGATATGGATGTGGCAGGATTGATTTGAGGCAACAAAATAGCAATTTAGAGCTGAGTGGCTGGAGAATTTCACCATTCATTTGTCAGAGGCTCATAAGGTTCTAGATATTTCAAAGTTTATCCAACCTCTGGTCCCCCCCCAGATCTGAGCTTCTGTCTCTCTCTCTGATCCCTCTCAGTATTCTCCTCCTCCTCTCCTCCTCTCCCCCTCTCTCTCCCCTCTCTCAACAACATTCCTCATGACCAATAATCTACTTCATCCCATTCAATATTTCCAGCCAGCGAATGCATGTGTCTCCTTGGATGAGTCTCCGGGTTCATTTTTTTAATCTGAAACACACTGGAGGTGGAGCACATACTCATCAATGCTTATTTGAAATTGCTTCATGGATGATCATGACTTATTATTCATCCCTCGCCCTCCCCGCCCCCTCTCTCTCTCTCTCTCTCTCTCTCTTCAGAGACGCCCCAAAAGTAGAGGTTGTAGCTTTAATCAACGAAGACCAAAACTCAGGGCTGTTTCTGGTCAAAGTGTGCATTTTGATTGACTTTACTTGTTTATGGGGAGGAGGTGACATACCTGTGCATGGTTTTGGACAACGTATGCACTTTGGTTTGTTTGTGTGGCTCACCTGAAATAGAATGTGAATATATATTTTGGGGCAAGGCGCCATGTGGGGATTGTTGATATAAAATGTGGTTGTCTCTCTGCAGCTCTGCAGTTTATGGTGTCCAGTGATTTTGCACGTGATTAGGTAGCCCCATAATATACGGCGTACCATCTGAGGCACGCTGTGATAGTCATTGAAAGGTTAATTACCATAGTACTACTCTACTATGGCACAACACAGGGCCTTTAGTAATGCACTACGACTCGGTCATTGCCATTCTGATAGCATCAAAAATTTACAATGCTGTGTTTTAACTGGTTAAACCATAAAATGGAAGCCTATGCAATTCTGTGTACATGCATCACCACTTAGTGTGAATGTATGGGGTCATGGGGATGTTAATGTGCATGTGGGAGGTGGTCTGTGAGGTTGGTTGTGTGTGCACTGTGCATTAATAGACTATTTTCAGCTGATCACAGAATTCCGTGCAATGGACACAGACCTTTGGGACACGAAATCTGTGAGTTTCACAGATTTTGCCAAAATTCCTATTCTATTAAAAAAAATCTAACACAAAACACAAGACTGTGGGAACATAGAGCTGTGGGAATATAGAGAAAGCAATTCCCTAAGTCCATCACGAAAAACACTTGACCATAGCACAGAATTTTGGCCAAATCTGTGAAACTGATACAGATTTGGTGTCCCAAATGTCTGTGTCCATTCCACAGAATTCTGTGACATCTTGTCGCTATGTTGTGTTTTGTTATTGGAGAGAATTCGGAGTGGCTCACTTTGTCTTTGTCAGTTTCTTTCTTTGATCGACTCTATTCAAGATTCCCCATCTTTCTCTCCCGCCTCATTCCTCATCACACCATTAAAATGGGTGTTACACTTCCACCATTAAAATGGGTGTTACACTTCCGTGATGGCCACTGCTGAGAAACCACAGCTCACACAGCCAGGTGCAAATGTGACTTTGATTATTTACCCATTAAGTAAAAATGTCTGACATTTCACTTCAGGGAGATATTGAGGGTAAGGATTTGCCTGATTTTCTGTAAGCCGGCGTCCACATTGTGTTTCTGCGTGACTCACCGCTGCGCAGTTTCCATTTTCAGAGCTGTGTCTGACCTCTGCAAGCACACCAGACGCGCACACACACACACACACACACACACACACACACACACACACACACACACACACACACACACACACACACACACACACACACACACACACACACACACACAGGCCTGTACATAAACACACATCGCTGCAAGCACACCAGACGCGCACACACACACACACACACACACACACACACACACACACAGGCCTGTACATAAACACACATCGGTGCACATAAACACATACATGAACACATACCGAGACAAACCCATGTAGACATACAGTACAGTATTATGCCCACATGTCGACGGCCTGACGTGTATATGTACATATGGGGAGGGTACACTACAAAGCCCATATTCATCGCATGTATTTTGCCATAAATCACAGATCTTATGCCAACTACCAAACCACCAGCAGTCTTTTTTCACCTCCTTAGCCCTCCCCTGCCCTTCCTGAGAGTGGAGTAGAGTGCCATTGAACTCTCCCGTCTCCTAAGGCAGTGGTTCCCAAACTGGGGGGTCGGGACCCCTGAGGGAAGGTACTGCAGGGGGGGTCGCAGTCAGAAGGGACTGTTTGCATGAAACCTTGAATATATGCTTTTATGACCTTTCCAAACATTGTTAGTAGCAATATTCACTTCAGTGGGTAATACATGTACAGTATTTACATTTCCTGTGATTTACATTAAAGTTGAGCAAAAACATGTCTTAAAAAATAAAAAATGTGAGGTAGGGGTGGGGCTGGCGGGGGGTTGCGAAAATATTCCAAAGGTTTGGGAACTACTTTCCTAAGAAGTAGGGAACTAGGAAGCTAGCAGTAAGGATTAACAGCCCTGTGATATACTGCAGAGCTGCTCTCCTTTTACACGCTCGTAGGACTCATGGGTTAAACACCACTTTCTTCACTTCAGCACCTGAAGCAGTAAAATTGTTTAAAAAAGAAGAAAAAAAAAAGAAAAAAACCAAGGGAAGACTGGTTGTCTTCCTTTTTGGTCTTTTCTTTCTTTTGGACTTTTGGTAGAATGTTCTTTTATGTGCAGCCATTTCACAGCTACACGGTGACACAGTTGACATGTAAGAGGGCCTTTACCCTCTCTACACCCAAACCCCACAAACCCAGTAATCTGAGGAGCACCCCCACCCCATGCTCGCCTACAACATCCTCTCTCTCTCTCTCTCCCGCTCTCTCTCTCTCTCTCTCTCTCTCTCTCTCTCTCTCTCTCTCTCTCTCTCTCTCTCTCTCTCTCTCTCTCTCTCTCTCTCTCTCTCTCTCTCTCTGTGTGTGTATATATATATATATATATATATATATATATCCCTCCGTCTGTCCCTCTCTCACACACAAGCACTGTATAACCATTTCTCTCCCACCTTTTCTCTCCCTCCACAAATAAAGGTCTTCATCCCTTTATTTGAGAAAGTTTTATTCCTGATCCCTGACAATCATAAGACGATAGACCAGAGCGCTGACCAAAGCAGATCTAACTGGGTAGAGCAGTGCAATAGTCAGGCCCAGGCCAGAGCCCAGAATTACAAGGCTGTGTCGAGCTGTAGAGCCCCTTAAAATCCTCCCGGCCCCGGCCCCGGCCCCGGCCCCGGCCCATCCTGCTCCACCCCGCCTGGATGTATTTGGCTCAGAGCGGGGATGGTTTCTCGGGGTCATCTTGTCACGATACCATAGATGTGGTTCTGTGTGTATGTGTGATGGCGATGTGGGGAGCTGCCTTCTGTTGGAGCAGTGACATTGAAAGTGGAAGTGGCAGCGAGCTATGTTCTCTTTGGTGTACAGGAGAGAGGGGAAGAGAAAAAATGTGCATGTCTACTAATGATCTTAATGCGAAAAAGAAAAAAAATCCAGCCGGCTGACTTGCTGATCGGATAGAATGGAAGATCAAAGAATTCGCTGAGTTGCTCCTCTCCCATGGGAGGGATATTTCCCTCTTTTTTCCGTATCATGCTTTCCTCCTCCCTCCTTCCCCTCCTTCTTTCCACTCTGCCTTTAACTGTACTGTATGTTATGAGCCTTTCATATTGAATGCAAACAACGCAGTGTGTGTATTTGTGACCCAGACCTGTTTAATTCTGTTCAAAGTGCTTGCCAGGTCTAGCAGAGGTAGCGTGGGGCTCAACGTTTCAAATTGGGGATCTTTGAGGCAAAAGACATACTGTTCCATTTCCATCGTGGATTCAGACCTACTCTGATTTTAATTACAAATCAAGGCAGATTGTAAAAGGTAACAGATTGTCAGTGCTAATGTTATCAGATAAGCACTCCAAATAAGATTAGCACTGAATTCCTTGTGCTGAAAGTAGATGAAAATGACGGGCAATCTAATTAGCTTAAGTTAAACAATGTGTTTATGCTCACTCTTGGCCTGGTGGAGGTTGGGAGAGCTGTTTCTTGCATCTGGCTATCCGGAATGAAGACTGATCCTCCTTCCTAAGCTCTGTTATGGTACACTGTGCAACTATTAACATACTTACAATCACTTACTCCTTCCAATCCAGGCACACCTGGCTTTCCAATCTGTGGCTATTAATAGACTCTCTACCTTTGAATCTTTAACTAACTGCGTCATTTAAGTGTTACCACAAGTTACCAAAAAAAAACCTCAGAGTACATCACTTGGAGCATGGATGTTTTTTTTTAAATGTACTTTGGGATGTGCTGGGAAGATTTGCCGATTTGGCTGGAGCCTGATAATGGTCGAGTGAGTTCTCTGTGTTCCCGCGCGTTAGGCATCGAAGAGGATAGTGTGGTGCCGAGGGTAAATGGCTGGCAGAGTGCAGGGCTGCTGACGGCTTTTCCTGGGCCAAAGAAAAAGTGATCTGAAAGGCCCCCCTACCCAATACCCAAAACAATGTAAGAGGGACCTAATTCTGGGCCCCTGTCTCTCTGGGCACGGGACAACATACCAGTTTGCCCCCTGCCGACAGGCCTGCAGAGTGTGAGGAGTGTGGAGAGAGGCACTGGCCAGACAGTCGTGGTGGTCCTCCTCCCTTGAGCGAGACACAAACTTGGCAAGAGGGGGCAGACCCACACTGTCAAAGTCATGTAGTATCACCGGGGCCTCGGCTTGGCGTAAACTAGACAGATGCTCATCATCAAACGTAGTTGTTGTTGTTGTTGTTTAATGTTGGCTGATTGAGGCTCTCGTGTTCACACGCTGTTGTTTTTCTGTTTACTTTCGTTGCTCCAGCGAATGCCATGTACATGGGCGGCCAGGAGATGAGGATGGTGCTGGAGAGAGACAACGCCACCATCAGACACAACCTCAACAAGGTACGTATAGTCAAAAGGAAAAATCACAAAACACACAAAAATCGCAACACAAAAAGTTCTACAAAAAGATTAAAATTACATTTGCGTTATAGGTCACGCTTTAAAAAAAAATATATATATATATATATATATTTGGACCTTTATTATTTAGACAGGACACATGCTGGACACATGGACACATGCTGTACACAATTCACACATGCCAATTTGCACACTTCAATTGTATCACACGCATCCACAGACCACACACACACACACACACACACACACACACACACACACACACACACACACACACACACACACACACACACACACACACACACACACACACACACACACACACACACACACACACACACACACACACACACACACACACACACACACACACAAGCTGTAAACTCATGTGTACACTCATACATGTACACTACACACAGTGTTGGGTAAGTTACTTTTTTAAAGTAATTAGTTACTTTACTTCAGTTACTGCTTTCAATTGTAATTGAATTACTTTACTTATTTCTAAATTTAAAAAGTAAATCGTTACTTATTACTTTACTTTACTTTTCGAGGGAAAAGGGATTTTAACCAGTTTAGTGGCACACCTCATAATACACCTGCTTCCCCAGGTTGTAGACCGGCTGTGTAAATGGCCTAATATTTTAATCTGTGCAAACTGTATGCAAACTTCATGATTGCCCTGTAAGCCTAGGCCTATGTATAACAGTGTCAATACATTTGAATTTAGTCTAACATTATGCCATAGAATAGAATACACTTTCATTGTCATGTCAGCATGAAAATTGCCTTTGGTCTCAGAGAATAAACAGAATGAGTAGGATGAGGTGGCCATACCAAACAGAAATGTTGATAGGTAAGAACACTCTAGCTTACATATCCTCTCCTAGATGTTGCAGCTTATGCTACCCCAAAGCCTTTCAGTTTCCTGATTAAAAACGACCTTGGATTGCATATGCATTAACATTATTATTAAGGATTCTGCCGAATGCAGAATCCGTTCGTGCTAGAAGACAGTTTGATCAGGCACATTTGAATAGTCTGAAGAACGTGTCCTCAACGCAAAAGTGTTGCTTGCACTGTTGTTCTCACGTTATTCTCAATTACTTGACTCGCGCTGGCTGCTGCTGCTGACGGAGCTACCTAAACTTTTTTTGTTGCAGTGTATTTAACCAATATGTCATCAGTGAGTACAACAGAGGCCATGGCGGCATTTGCGATGTAGGGTAGGCCTACAGCTGTTTCATCCAAGCATTCTCGTAACTGTGGACTTGGAATGACTGTAGATTTAACTGCGCAGCGAAACACTTTCACTTTACCTCTGGCGTAATGGTGGAACTCCAAATATTGTAGTATAGGTTAAGCACATCACAGCGCAATGGGCTCATGAAAGTCCCAGTGAAAGACCTTGCATGCACGAGGAAGGAGCAGTCTGCGTGCGCGCGCTCTCACACACCCACACCCGCGAGGTAGAGAAGGGCTGAGGGAAAAACAGCCCAGACAGAGCGCTTCGCGCATCTAGAACTACTAATATCAGCAAACCTGAAGATGATTTCAAGGCTTAAATTGGGTAACGAGTAACGACTGTTACGGCAGTGCAGTAACTGTAATTAAGTTACTGAAATTTGAAGAGTAATGTGTTACGTTCCTACGTTACTGCCAAAAGTAATTAAATTACGTAATTACGTTACTTAGTAACGCGTTACCCTCAACACTGACAACACACACACACACACACACACACACACACACACGCTGTAAACTCACTTACTGTACACGCATGAACAATACTGTACACACGCATTCCTCATGCACTCATACGTACGCATCCACACACACAAGCAAGAGAGGACTAGAGCCAAGGAAAGTAAAGGCAAGCAAAGGCCAGAACCGGAAAAAGCAGCTAAGGTAGCCCCTAAAAAGGGAGCGAGCGAGGGCTGTCAGTGTGCATAGCTGGCGGTGATCAAAGGGAGCACCGCACTCTGTGAAGATGTTCCTGTGGAGAGCACGACCCCTCTGACCCCGCGCAGGAGCTGATAACGAGGCGAGGCCGGCCCGGGAGGCTGCAGCCGGGGGAGAGAGAGAGAGAGAGAGAGAGAGAGAGAGAGAGAGAGAGAGGGAGGGAGAGAGAGAGAGAGAGAGAGAGAGAGAGAGAGAGAGAGAGAGAGAGAGAGAGAGAGAGAGAGAGAGAGAGAGAGAGAGTGTGTGTGTGTGTGTGTGTGTGTTGGGGTGCACCCGAGAGAGGGAGAGATCCTAGATCTCCACATGAAGAGTCTACATCTCAATCACGATACACACACACGCACGCACACACATGTTTACATGCATACACACACATACTGTAAATATATACAGTACATGCAGACACACACACATACATACACACACACTTTCTCCCTGTCTCAACCCCCACCCTTATCTCTCTTTCTCTGTCTCTTGTCTGTCTCTCTCTCTCACACACACACACACACATACACACACACACACACACACACACACACACACACACACACACACACACACACTTACACACTTTCTCCCTGTCTCAACCAACGTCCCCCCTATCTATTTCTCTCTTTCACTCTCAACCCCCACCCTTATCTCTCTTTCTCTGTCTCTTGTCTGTCTCTCTCTCTCACACACACACACACACACACACACACACACAAACAGACAGACACACACACACACACACACACACACACACACACACACACACACACACACACATCGATTCTCTTCAGGAAAGGCCCCCCCCCCCTTCTGTCTTTCTTTCACTCTGGGTCTGTGTCTCGGTGGCGTGCGTGTAACGCCCTGTGCCTGACGCTAAGCAGAGGTTGAGGAGGCTGGCGGGCGGGCGGAAGAACAGTATTGAACAGGCAGGCAGAGTGGGGGCCTTTTGGGGCAGGGAGGTGGGTCGTTATGGCAGGTGGGGGTCCGGAGGTCTTGGGGAATATGGTTTAGTAGTGGGAGAGTGGGGGGGGCAGCTGTTGAAGGGTCTGTGGACTTGATCTGTCGTCGCTTAAAAAGGTGATAGCATGGCAGCCCCCCTCTCCCCCATTGATGCGCCGTCACCCTGGCTAACTTCAGCCGTCAGCACTGGACTCCAGGGTGCACTCGTTTCCAGAAGATGTGGAAGGAGGGAGAGAGAGAGCAAAAGAGAGAGAGAGAGGAAGACGGAGAAAGAGGAAGTGAATAAACGAACAAAAAAAGCACAATGAAAAAGACCAGATAGCTGCCAAAGCATGAAGAATATGGGCTTGGTTTACAGGCTTGGCAGCATGGCAGGGCAGCTCTCTGCTAATGTAATTTTGTATATGTTTACCATGATCCATGAGGCCCTGGAAGCCATGTGGAGGTGTTGATTATTATATAAACAGCCCCTTGCTACAGCCACCTGTTGCTGTGGCTACAAGAATCACACGAAAAGAAGAACAAAAAGTTTCTCTTTTTTTGTATTTTATAGCCCACCGAGCAGGACGTCCGTAATTAAAGACATTCCAGAAGCGTATTTCCTGTTTAATATTTTAGCAGTATTTAGACAAATGAAATTGATTTTACTGCTGAATCTCCATCTTGACTTGTTTAAGAGTGCTGTGTGATTTTGGAAGTTGTGTGAGCCACACACACACACACACACACACATACACAGTCCTGAGCAGCCCCGATATCCAATCATCCTGGCAGATCAGGATATTAATCATAAGATGGACTCGCTGGTATGAGCAAAACCACTATGGAGCACACGTATAAACTTGCAGCACATGAAAGACTAACACATTTTCTCACAGCTTTAATCCAGACATGTTTTTCAATGGTTGTCGTCACGTGGGTTTGTCTGCAGTCTCTTCTACTTTTCCTGTATTCTCGGCCCTCTTTCTTCCACAGCAAGACTGTTAACTGCTCATCTTGGTGGTGGTGAATGGATAGTTTGTTAGGTTTAAACCTTGAAGATGAATCCTCTCATTTTCGTGGGGGTTAATTTAGCATGGGGGTACTGAAGACAGATAACATCCACACTGAGGCAGAGCTGCTCTCTTGACACTTGTCCACACGAGTTTAAAGGTGCACTGTGTAATATTTTTAGTTGCTTATTTCCAGAATTCTTATTGCCCATTCACATATGTTACCTTTTTCATAAACATTTACCACCACCACTGAATTCGAAGTATTCATTGTGACTGGGGAAATTGCACTTTTCATACATGAAAAGGGGGATCTTCCAAAAACAGACATTTTGTAGCAGCAAACCCTACTGTACTCATACTAGTAAATATTAGTTTGTTATGTAGTAAATATTCATGAAAAGATCGAATTTGTCAATAGCCAGTACAGTTTCAATGAGCAGCATAGTTGCAATACCTACTCTGGCCACCATCCTACACAGTGCTTATTTAAAGCTTCACAAATAAAAGTATGAATATGGATATGAATATTTCTGAACCTTTTCTCACAGAACTTTCCCCCCATTGTCTTCCTGAAAACCAGCAGTGGTTTAAAAGAGCAGTGTGTCTAATTTAATCTTCATTGAAACTGTGAGGCCAGGGCAGGAGATCAGCTTTTTTGCCGAGAATCTTTGTTTTTAAATTAATGACTGCATTGTCTGACTTATTAAGGTGGCTAATTAGTTTCAAAAAGTTACACAGTGCTCCTTTAAAAGTTCCGCTCTACTTTATATGCAAGCTACTACACTTACTAGGTTATGTTATGTGTGTCCAGGGTGCGATTTGTCAGAAAACCAGAAGGGGGGATATGCTTCACATTGTAATCAATATCAATGGAATTACATTGAACTGTGATAAAATCATGTAGAAAAAGTGGCCATATCAAGACCAGAAGGGGGGACAATCCCCCCATCCCCCCCTACAAATCGCACCCTGCGTGTGTCTGATAGAAGTAGTTATCACATCATTGTCGGCATTGTTGTGCAATGCAAAAGATGATTTCCAAAACATAGAATCGAACTTGTCTCTTCTAACTTGAACACAGTGACAGAAACGGTGTAACGAGAAACAGAAACTTGTGTCATCTTCTGTCCCTCTCTCAGCTTGTCTTCTACTACGGGGCGACTGACCACTGGTGCCCGGTCCAGTATTACCACGACATAAAGAAAGACTTTCCTACCGGGGACATCCGTCTCTGTGAAAGTGGACTCCGGCATGCGTTTGTTCTGGATGCTGGGAAACGTATGGCGGACATGGTGACAGAATGGCTCCAGAGTGACTTGAAGGACTTGTAATATGTACTATATAGTTATGTATTATAGTTATATACTGTATGAATTATAGTTATAATATGTGTTATATTATAATAACAACATTCAACACTGGTGAAACACTCCTGTTACAGTGTAACTGTACCGTTAAGCACATTGCAACACACCTGTGTGCAACCTGATCTCTTGCATGCACATTTGAGCTACTTTATTGAGTCAAAACTGAAGCTGTTAATTTCACTCAAGTAGCTTAGAGAGTTTTGTATTACAATGTGCTGTATTTCATGCTGCCTTAAGTACAGTGACACTGGACGAGTGTTGTTATTTTTTAATGGGGTTCTATTTTGTCTTCAGGTTAAAAGTGTGCCACACACATGTAGACTTGTACGTACAGTATGTGTGGAGATGTAGTTCCGTTGCACTGTATTTCCATGGGAATGACTTCTATGCTTTTGAACGGTTTGACTGGAACAAGAACAACCTCGTTCATTCAGCACATGCTGTTTTTTTAACTCCTGTGTTATGTTTCTCATCGATAGGAGGGCTGGTCCACACATGCTGCAAACTGACTGTTTACTGTATTGTTTGCCATAGTAGATTAAGGAGGTTGTGGTTCCTCCCGGGACTTTAATTTTACAACCAGCAGCCAATGCAACACAGTAAGCCTCTTAGGCTTGGAGTTAAAACCTTCATTAATTATAAATTATGAGCGTCAAAGATCTAACAGTCATCAATTCCAGCTCTTCTGACAGGTTTAAATGTGGTTTAATGACCGTTTACATGGTAATTTGGCTGAAATGTTCTCCCTCTCTTTTTTTCATTCTTTTATGTTTTCCAATACTTGGATTTGCTCAGAAAAAAAACCCTGAGAAACCCATGGAAATTTGATAATTGTATGAAAGGCACACTGTGTGGTTTTGAACACAGCTTGACACAAGTCATTTCCTTTAGGGTTAAAATGGTGGTCACCATTTACAACCTGTGGCCTTCGCGTGAACCCCTACCCTCAGCTCTGTTGGTAAAAAATACATTTCCAGCCTTTTTACGGGCATATAAATTGAGAAAGGGTCTCATATTAAAGCTAGCTGTGTGTGTGTCTTGGAAGTGATGATGGATTCTGACTGCCAAATTTACTTAAACCCTGAACGGTTCCTTTTCTTTGTTTAAAAATCATTATAAATGAGCAGCATTTGTGTATGTATATGTTGTAAGTCCTTCCTGGTTAAAAAAAGCCCTTCCAAGTAATTTATGTTGTCATGGACCAATGTAATAAATTAAGTTCAAAAATGTTAAGTCATTATGATTATAGCGTGATTTATGGACATGGAGTTGTGCAAAGGACATTGCACTTATATTATGCCCCACATCCTCACGGTTCTCAAGACTGATTCTCTTTCTCTTTCTCTTTCTCTTTCTCTTTCTTTCTCTCTCTCTCTCTCTCTCTCTCTCTCTCTCTCTCTCTCTCTCTCTCTCTCTCTCACACACACACACACACACACACACACAAAGGACTTCCTGTTCTGCAGTACTCCCAGAATGGACATCTTTTCCCCACTCTTGTGAAATCAGTTGCCTCTTTTCGGCCATTATCACTCCTACAGAAATCACTTTATGATGAGAGCTGCCAAGTGGAGCTTCTCTGTCGGAGACCATTGAGACACCTCCGTGGCTTCTTACCGTACTCAAACTCCCATTGTCAATGTGACACAACTCCTCACAGCACACAAGTGTATACTGCAAACAATGAAATTGCATTCTTGCCTTACCCGTGCAAGGGGGCAGCCTCCAAGGGCACCCGAAACGGAGCAGTGCGGTGGGATGGTGCCATGCTCAGGGTACCTCAGTCATGGTCATGCAGGAGGATGGGGGAGAGCACTGGTTGACACCCAATCAGCATCTCTCTCAACAATAAGGGGCTCCAGCACAGGGTTCTGAGCTGATCCCGTTGGCCCTCTGCACACCGGTTCTGACAGAGTGTGGAGCACTGATCTGCCAACGTTCCATTCCACTGTTTTCAATACAAGCCTGTACACCGCCCCGGATGTCCCTGGATGTCTGCGGATGCCGGCTGCCAATTACGTTGACATTGAGTTCTATGTATTTTGTAGGATGCGCCAATTGAAATTGGCCATTCGTGTTTATAGCACGTTTGCGCCATAGTCCGGGGGTAACAGACATTTTCGGAACCGATAGTGCTCCGCAGTGTTGTCAGAAGTGGTGTGCGGAGGCCCTTATGCGAGTCAGCTGGGGAGAGCAACAAACATCACTGCCAGATACATCAATGACTTTTTCGGAGAGCAGAAAAGGACAATAAAAAAACACTACCTCATGTCTGATAGGATAAACCCCCCACCAGGCCTCTCTTCCCAAACATAAGGTTTGGAAAGTCGAAAAAGCACCAGAGCCAGCACCTTTCACCCCAATTGTCCAGATGAACTCACTAAGTGATGTCTATGTCTTTTGGGAGCAGTGCCGCATCTCAGTGCTGGGAGCGTTGCCTTGTCTCGGGGGGCTGCACTTGGGAGCACCGCAACAAGGCCATCGGAGCAAGACAAGACCCTTTAATCTGGGCCCCCGACCTCATCAAAAACCCAACGACAAAGCCTCTTAATTTGCTTATCCTTGATTTAAACCATGAGGGAGGGCTCGTTTCATAGGAGCAAAAGCAGTAATGCCGCCTGGGCGGATTGAATTGTGGCAAAGCAAACAAGCTTTACTGTTTTACGTCTCCGGAGTTCGGCTGCTTTCTTTTGTGGTGACGGGGAACCTTTCCAGAAAGATTCTGGCTTGATGGCGTCTCTCTCTTTCTCTCTCTCTCTCTCTCTCTCTCTCTCTCTCTCTCTCTCTCTCTCTCTCTCTCTCTCTCTCGCTTTCTCTCTTTTCCAAGAAGCATCATCTGCGATGGATCATATTTTTCTGTCCTTTATTATGTTTTGTTCTGACACCGCAATAGCGTTTCTCATTCTGGCCTCTCTGGGAATTTGAAACTGGTGTGGGATCGTCCTATAGGTCGAACCTTGGCATATGAGGATAGCATGTTTCTCTCTCTCTCTCTCTCTCTCTCTCTCTCTCTCTCTCTCTCTCTCTCTCTCTCTCTCTCAGGTGAGTTAAGTTGGCTATGAATAAAGTGTGAGTGTGTTTTGTATTCGGCTAACGGCAGAATGACACGCTTGAGCGTGAACCATCGCTCAAATCAATGTTCAGCTTTCCCTCTGTGTGAAGACATTCTTTTCCTTTGAGCTGAAATTAAGAAATGAAGTTTTAGCCGAAACAGCCCCCTCATTTAGGAAACCTAAATTGCACAGCTCTTTTGGTGTTAGCCAGAACATTTCTTCCTAGTAGTTTTGCCAGATTTTCCAGAGTAATTTAACACTTGTACGGCTACGTATGGTATGTGACTGCTACTTCATCACAGTGAAGAGCGTGACAAGTTAAAAAAAAAATCCCATCTCACTGAGTCTCTTAAGCCCGGTGAGACCAATGTTTATGTCTTGACCATCTTTATAAGCGGAAATCGGAGGTCCATGAAGTATACGTTTAAAAAAGTAACCCTCACTAGGTGGTCATTGGGTACAGTGGAATAACTGGTGTAACAACTGTCTCACGTGATGTACATCTACTTCCACCTTTGCTTCATACGTCCCTGGACAAAATGCAGAATGCTTGGACATGATTTTTAAAAGGAAAATGAAGGACAGTTCGGCTACAGCTGCAGTACCTTCTTCGAAAGTTATGCTATGAGTCTGAATATGTCTCTCTGTCTTCAAACTGATATTGAAACAAATTTTTCCCACCAAACATCTCTGACCTTTGAAGGTCACTTCTTTACATTTTGAAAATGTGGTGTAATGTGGCATATTAATTCAGAGAACATCTGAAAAATAAGGGGTATAGCTACTGTGCTGGAACTCAAAACTTGTATGACTAAAAATGTGTAGAATTACAAATAGCGTGGTGATTATTTATAGCAGTTGTGTGGCAGAAGACGTAGAACCTTTTAAGTTATGGAATCTGTCAGTGTAATCAACAGTCTTCTAAATAAAAATCATGTTGATGTGAAATATCCAAAAAACACACACATTCACCCA
The DNA here is from genome assembly GCF_034702125.1 of Engraulis encrasicolus. Classification (NCBI taxonomy): domain Eukaryota; kingdom Metazoa; phylum Chordata; class Actinopteri; order Clupeiformes; family Engraulidae; genus Engraulis; species Engraulis encrasicolus. The sequence goes on along the minus strand of NC_085875.1, from coordinate 47,400,023 downwards.
TAACCCTTTTTTTGTTCTTCACGTTACCTTCTCAAAAAGAATCTGGAACTTGCTGTATCATTGATTTCTTTCAGGACAGCACCTCAAGACAGTGCAGAGTGCGCATGTGGGCTTGGCTGAAGATCAAGCGGTTTGAATGGGCCCTCTTTATCCATGATAGACTTACAGATGTGGAAACTTGTTTCTCACGTCACTAAGAACTCCCAGTGAAGAGAAAAAAGGGGTCACTTTTAAGCACATTCTCTTTGGTTCTTAAATACCACAGATGGCACAAAATGTTTTCTTCATTTTTGTTTTCCCCCCATTTGTCCTTTTTGTCAGTTGTTTATAACTTGTCTGGTTTTGTTATGTTTTGTGTTTTGATGAACCACCCTTAGTAGATGCCCTGGCTCAATAATATTAGTTGGACAGTCTCTACAAATACAGGACTCACTCTTCAGGCACTATTACTTTAACCTTAGGGACCACAAAATATAGGTTACATCCATTATCCGTTGTTGCGGTTAATAATTATTAAAACATACAGCACTTAAGGCCCCATCACCTCTGCAATATGTGATGGCTGCTATACCTATTTGGACGTAGAGTATCGCGTAACACTAATGGCTTTTTAAGCTTCACATATCTTCTACTAGCATCACTATCCACCGTGGGATGAGCACTTCCTGCTTGGGCAGTGAGTCAACTTTTTTTTGTTGGCATAAAGCTCCAATGGCATGCCACAGCCTCCTACCTCATGACTATTCCCTGATGGAGGGATGAGAACCGGGAACCAGGTCTGGACTGGTCACCTGGCATAAAGGGCATTTTCCCAGTTCAGCTGAGAATGGGCACACCGGGACTCCTTTTATAGCGTATCGGGCGTAAAGGTATTATGTGAGGGGTTGATCTATGCCAAAAATGCCCGGGATGTTTTTCTTGTCCCATCCCAGGTTTGCCAGGGAGTGGAATCTAGCAATTCGGAAAGTATTACCTCCCCTCCGCCCTTCTAATCTTGGATACCACGTTACTCTGTCTTTTCTATTTTCTCATTCACACATTTTTTTACACTTCCGTTGTCCAGTAACACTCGTCTTGAGTCCTCTGTCTACACTTTTGCTATCTGTCCATCGATTTATCTTTCAGGGTTATGGAATTCCAGAACACCTGGAAACTTCCTGAATGCCTTGCTGGCTTGCAAAAAAATGAGACAAAGACTAAACCAAATAATAACAATGGCTGAGCTATCATAGTCAGATGGTTGCTGCAGGTTTTTCGCTCTCCCTGCATCTGTCTGTGTGACTCTCTGTTCCCCTCTCGTGATATCCGCTGTCTGGGAAAAGACATTCACAGCGGGGCCTTTTTTTTATTATCAATACATTTCTTTTTATAACATCATCTGTACAAAATGTGTATCACAATAAAAAACAGAAACTTTTAACATACAAAGAGGGGTACAATGTGCTTATGTTTTTCTTCATCTCAAATATATTTAGATTTTATATTTATATATATATCATATATATACTACTAAATAATATTTCCAGAAGAGAGACAAATACATTGCTGTTTACAGTTAATTTACAATTAAATTATATACACTTCTTTATAAATCATACAACAACAACAACAACAAAAAGTCATTCTCACAGTGCATTTTAGTTTATAAACAATGGTGGACGAACGCCTCAAAAAATCCTACAAAACATTTCCGGGCACACAGGCACCTTATGTTTTTAATAGAGGGGGCCTGAAATGTCATGTTTCCTTCTTTCATTGAGATGAGAAGTATTATAAATAAACAAACAGGGCAAAAACAAAAAACAAACAAAAAAGATCAGATTTTCTTAAATACCACATCATCATGAGAAAAAAGACCCATTCAGCATGCTCTACATTCAGATGTGAGCTGATTCTCATACATCTTGACCATATGTGAAGAAATCAAACATCGCATTGTTTTCCATTCCAAAGACACAACAAAACTAGTAACGCACAACTGTCCAAAGCCCACGTATGACGTTCTTTTTTTTGTGCTGAGCTTGTTAAACAGCTCGTGAAAGACAATCGATGACAGCACTTTTGCTGAGATGCATGTTTGACGTATAGCTGGTGAAAACAGTGAGCCAGCAGCGCAGCTAGGTGTGCCTAATTGTTCCGCTGCAGTGTGTCAATCATGCCTGTTTTACATCACGCAACCAGAGAGAGGTCTTGGCACGTTTAATTACAGCTCCTCTGCGCCAGTTCCCAGCAGAGGAAAAAAAAGGAGAGGGGGGAAAAGTGAGAGAAACCGAAAAGGAAAGAGAAAGAGAAGGTGGAGAGGGGATGGGAGGGGGTGGTGTGTGTGTGTGTGTGTGTGTGTGTGGGGGGGTCGGGGGGTTGGAGGTGTCTATGGAGCACCACATAGGTCTACATACCTGATAAACTCTACTACCTCCAAAGCCAATTTTCAAAACAGCCAAGCCAACTGAATACCCTCAAACCCTGCACCAGTGATGCCCCCATAAAAGGCATTAGTGAAGAGAAGTGAGGAGATAATGGCAGCCCCGAACATGTGGTGAGATGGGCTCTGCTGCTCTGCAAGTGCACTACCTTGCCCCTGACCTGAAATCCCAATGACACGGTGGGAAACTTCACAGCGGCTGGAAGTTCCATGGCTGCCGGGTCACCATGGCGACAACGCTGCCTACACAAGATAGCATGAAATGGATGCGGCTGCCTGCCGTGACAGGAAATTGCACCTATGATGGAGGGAGGGAGGTGGCAGTTGGGGTATATAGGCCTGCTGGAGGGTGGTGGGGGCCGTTGGGGTATATAGGCCTGGTGGTCAGGGTGGTGGGAGTGGGAATGGCGTTTTGGGCTTTTTTGTGGAAAGGAGTAGGGGGCCAGAAATCCATCTCCCCCCTAAAATGAGTTCTCTGCTACTTCCAAAGTATCTCTCAGGAAACCAACTAAAAAGATGAACTGTGTTCCCGAGTTCATGGCTTCTGCACGCGTGCATGCACGCACGCACACACAGACACATGCACACGCAGACACATACACACACCGCTCCCTTTCCTTTAGCTCTCTGACTGCAGAGACCATGTGCTTACCGTCCCCTTAGCAAGAAATCTGTCAGAATGGCGCCAAAAAAAAACTAGGCCCCTGTCACACGCCTTTGTTTGGATGACAGCATCCAGGTGCAGAGTTTCAAAACAACGTCCATCTAGAATCTGTTGGTAACTATGTCTGTCACAAAATAAACGGAACCGTATGGCCCAAATGTTCTTTTTTCCCCTTTTTATGAAGATGTGATTACCTTTTACACAGATGCAGTTCAAACTGACAAACATTTCTAGACTTGAGTAGTATTCAAACTCATCATGTCTGTTAAAACAGTACTGCTAAGCATGCAGCACCTGCAGGGCAAAAAGAACTCATGACATGACAATAGAAGTGTGTGACCATGTAAAGCATTTGTTTGTGTGTACATGTTAGCTCAGAAAATGCCATAGTGGATCAAGTAAGCTAGGCGTATTTTAGTCAATGTCCCTTGTTGTACTGCTGTGCCAGCATGCGTGGGTAGGGCATTGTAGGACATTGCCTGTGGTCACTTTGTTTAGAGATCCAATTCTGAAATCGCACAGCCACAGTAAACCGTTTCGCTAAGTTTTAATTCCAACAGGAAAAAACAAAGACGGAAAGGAAAATGGTGGAGCGGTAATGCATAGAGTTAAAAGAGAAAGTCAAAAGAAAACCAAAAGATGTTTCGGAACAATGGTTATAAAGAGAAAGCTTTGGATTGGATCCTGATTATACGGTTGTTGCGGGATTACCTACATGTCCTAAGGGAAACTAAGAGTGTGTTCTTGATGAGAAAATTAAATGAAACCTATTCGACTAGAAAAGCAACTGGATTTGTCGTACCTCATGGAAAAATTCAATAGTTGGTCTAAATGTTCAGTTCCAGTATTGCACACCAGTGTGTGTTTCTCACCACTAAAAAGAACGCCGAAATCTGTTTCAAATTCACATCTCAGACCCATAAATAAACTTAAAACACTGTTGTGACTTCAACAAATGCAGCACAGTGGCCAGCATGCTAAAACGAAATAAATTTCTATGACTATTATTTTGCTGATAACTTCAATTTTGGTGGGAACAGAGACGGCTTTCATACTGTCATCAATAACTCAGTATCTTTTAATGAAGCGCTCGTGTAGACAATTTAGAATATGATGCTGGCTTACTGATAAATATGTTGATTTCCTAAAACAGTCAACCATATTATTTGGTCTTCTGGCTTTTTACCCGATGAAAACGAAATGGAGGGGAAAACAGTCCATGTGTTGTGTGCACGTGTACCTACAGTACAACATACGTATTACATCTCAATACATCGCAGAGAGAGCAAGAGCAGTGTGTCGCCGCACTCTGCCACAGGGATAATGAATGCCTCGCAAATGCCACTAATGATTTTTGGAGCCTTGACTGGAGCCAGACAACCCGCATTTCTCATTTCCTTTTTATCTCAGCTCATTTTCGAAGTTCACAGAGCAAAGTTCCTCCATTTACAAACTCTATACGTTACAGTTGCCTGCCCTTGTTGAATGATGTTCATGTTCCAGATGGCTCAGCAATGTTCTACCGCTGCCAAGAAGCATTAACACTCCATCACAGAGTTTACCTCAGACAGTGCGCATTGTAGCCACTAGGAATTCCAGGCCTACGTATCTGACGGGGTGAGGGTTTATTTTTTCATTCAGTAAAATTTGGTTGGGGCAACGCTGGAAAAACAAAAGAAAAAAAGAAAACAAAACAAAAAAAATACAGGTTGAAAGTGGGGTCTCATGCCCACTTCAAACGCAATCAGAATGCCCAGTGACAAACTCTGAAATAAAACACAGCAAGACACACACACACACATACATGCGCGCTCACACGCACGCACACACACACACACACACACACACACACACACACACACACACACACACACACACACACACACACACAAATGCCATTCTCCTTTAGCATAGACACACACACACACACACACACACACACACACACACACACACACACACACACACACACACACACACACACACACACACACAAATGCCATTCTTCTTTCCCCACAGCATAGGCATGCCGTGTGTCAAAAGTGTATGAAGAAGAACAACACAGTCGGAGGGGGCGGGGGGGTTTAGACAGAGGAGTGGAGCACACAACAAAGACAGGGGCTGGGTAAAGTCTTAGAGCAGGGCTTGACTGGCTTTGCCTTGCCTTG
>NC_085875.1:47312269-47389769 GCF_034702125.1 Engraulis encrasicolus | reverse complement strand
TATTTCGCGGTAGTCAGCGCTACGTTAAAATGTAACAATTCATTTATAAACCACATTTATCATGAATTGCAATAAACTCCCATCTCATCTCCTCACTTCCAGCAACAAGTTCATTTAGGCAAATGAAACCCACCCAAATAACCCACTTCACATCAACACTTGATCAGACACAGGATAGTTTTCATTCCACAGTGACATGATAAGCCCTTTTACATTACGCATACCTTTTCCTATGTCCATGAAGCTGGTGACAGTGTTAGCGTGCCTTGTTGAACGGGAGACGCTGTTATTAGCTCTCCTCTCCAGCTGAGACAGAGTCCTGTACAGTGATATCATATACGACGGTATGTAGACTGCAGTACCATTCCGCGGACTTTCACTCCTGGGGATCGCACTCGGTTGTCCTCGATTCTGCACATCCAGATGCGAAACAAGCTCGTGGTCATCCGCGGCGAAAGGGTACTTCAGTGACCCCAGGACCGCTGCGTAAAGACCATTCGCAAAGAGGAAGGAAACACAAAGAGAAAGAGCAGCAGCCTTCATAGGATTCATTTTCAGTGGTCTCTGGCCGAAATGGGAAAGTTGGAAGGGTTTGATGACTTTGGAAACTCCCCTTTGCTCTATAGATAATGTTAATATCACGGATCTGACTGACACCGAGTCACTAAATTGCCTGTTGCGCTGAATGCCACCGGCGCCCCCTTGCGACGTAAGAAAGAGAGCATAGAAATGGTTAGGCATGTTCAGCAAAGCCACTTCACTTGACTCCGGTGTCATAGGCATGTCATTACAGTGTCATAACAGTGTCATGGCACAGTTTGTTGTCTTTGCCATAACCGAATGTCACTTAATGCCAACAGTCATAGCATGTTTGGGACATGGATATAGGCCTAATGTTTATGACTTCTTATGGCATGCCTATGACAAATAAAGTTCAATGAAATTACTGTAGCCTAAATGTAATTTACAAGTGGGAAAATTGACTGAAGAGAACTTACATCATCAAAAACATCCTTGTTCCCTGAAAAAAAAACATTTCGCTTTGAAAAAAGACCTTTGAAGAAAACTGATGTTTGACAAATATTTTGGTCTCATTGTAAAAAAAAATGCAAACCACAGATTGTATCATACTCATATTTTTTGCTGAAGGTTTTAGCTTGATAGTGTATATCTTTATTGTATTATTGTTGACCTTATGTTCTGTTTGCTTGGTTAAACAATTAAACAAGACAGAGGAATTGAATAAATAAACCTGAACATAAGTAGAATTTTACCAACACGACCAATGCCACATGAGGTGAAGTGAAAGCCCAACTGGGAAACTCCAACTCCCATTGTCATTATGACACAGCACTCCACAGCACACAAGTACACACTGCACACAACAAAATTGCATTTATGCCTCACCCATGTAAGGGGGCATCCCCCAATGGCGCGGCGGGACAGTACTATGCTTATAGGGTACCTCAGTCATGGAGGAGGATGGGGGAGAGCACTGGTAAATTACTCCTGCCACCAACCTGGCACGTCGGGAGTCGAACCGGCAACCTTTGGGCTACAAGTTTGACACTCTAACTGCTTACCCATGACTGCCCTACATATCTGAGCTCTTGCAAGTAGGGTGCGTTCAGGTAAATTGGGCCATCAGGTAAATTGGGCCGGATAAGCATTCGGTGTCTCATTTCTTTTAATTTTACAGACCAACCACCACAAATGTAGGCTACTGAAATTGTTGCAACATTACTACTTTATCTGTTTAAAGTCATTTGAATAGCATAACACTTTTTTGATGGGCAGGAGGAACCCTCATATGGAGAGTGACAGAAGAAAGTACATTTTTAGTCCTGCCAAAATAAGAAACCATCTAGATATAATAAGGATACTGTTTTCAGATGTAATAAAAACTGGAAAAACGGATATGTTTTTGGTTTGAATATGTGCCTTTAATCTGGAAAAACATAGTTGTGGCAACATTGTGATGTTTAAATACCTAAAAATGTCAAAAAACCCATTGGCCCATTTTAGCTGAACATGTAATCAGGTAATTTCGGCTGTTGTTTCTATGGGAATTACCATTCATATTTTTTTCAAAAACAAAGTGACCATTATTGAAGATGGAGGTGTTAGGGGAGCTCTTTTCATGAAGTTGTGATATCTTTTCGGACACAGGTGTGTTGAAAACAAAACAAAAATGGAAAAATATTAAAATCATCACTAATTTTGTTTTTCTTTTGTGCAATTCTTAATTTTCCCATTGGAATGAATAGGTGGCCCATTTTACCTGAATGCATTTAATCACCTTGTTTTTTGTCATGAAATGGAAGATTATGAGTCACTTTATTGCAATCAAACTACACTTTGGGTAATGTATTGATGTTCTTCCTCAGATTTCATAAGTCTTTCTGAATTTGCCAAAAAGTGGCCCAATTTACCTGAATGCACCCTCCTAAAGTTTTGTTGAAATCAATATAAAAAAATAGGGTCGGTGATTGAATGTTGTCTATAACTTCATAGCTTATGGTTATAGCCTGAGGTAATTGGTAATCTGTTAACCACAACCAATGAGCACCATCCCTCCTGCACCAATGTGTCTTATCAATGTTAAACAAGTGCTCCATCTAGTGGTTGATTTTTACCCCCAAACAATTTACTGTGGAGGAAATGTGTCCCAAAACAGTGGAATTAACTGTGTGGTGAAGCTGAATCATAGTCAGATTTTGTTAAAAGTAACTAAATGAAAAAAAAGACTAAACACACTGTTACCCTTATTTTTGTGCTTATTTGAGTGTGCAGGTCCTCCAGCCATTTAAAATAAAAATCAGTCTATTTTTAGATCAATACAAAACCAAGCCAACAATGAAAATGTGAACAAATGTCCATAAAAATGACAGCAAATGCATCTTCAAATAAGATCTGGGATTGGTTTGCGCATCTCACTTCGGAGGGAAAATGCGGCTTGCTGCACCCACCCAAGTCAAATTTGTCAGTAAATAAACAACGATGAGGTGCATGGGGTGCTGGGTCAGCCAGGTCAACTCAGGCCGCCAAGTCAGGCCGCGAGCCGCGCAATGAGTAACAGGGGTGTATTCAATAACTGAGATGGAGAGGGTTTTGAGGTTCACTTGTTCCTTCACACTCACTCAGTGCTAAAAAAAAACATGGTTGTGGTTTCATGGTTACCCCAAAAATATATATTTCCAGCCGTGTTGTAATGGTTTGGCAGTTGGACTGAAGATCACAGAGTTACAGGTTCAAATCCCACCCTTACCTCTCCCTACACCTCCATCCATAGCTGAAGTGCCCTTGAGTAAGGCACCTAACCCCACATTGCTCGAAGGACTGTCACCAATGTGCGTTGGATGAAAAAAAAGCTGCAGAGAAGTGTAATTTAATGAATAATTACAAACCGTGGTAAAACCATGGTTAATTTTCAGAGTAAAACTAAACCATAGTTCATTTTATTGTTAAGCCATAGTTAAACCATGATTGAACCATAGTTTAAAAAAAAAAACTGTGCCGAACCATGCTAAAAAAAACCCCATGAAAACCATATTTTACCATTGTGGATTTTCATAAGGGGTATGTCACGTGTATCAGTAGTTATGTGCTTGTTCAAATGCATGCATATTCTGTCTGTGGAAGGTTTATGTTGGCCATTAAAGGCCACTGCAAAGAGCCATGAACACTAAGGTGGTATTTAATCACCTTTCCATGTTACAGTTTTTCTCGATTGGTTTGGCTAATTTCTCGAAACTGAGATGACATTTTCAAAACAACATGGACAAATCTCCAAACCAATTTGCAATTTCCCACAACAGAATGGTATTTTTCATTGCTTTCGTCAAATATCAAATGCTTTGTACATGTCTCAAATGTTTAGTGCATCTCGGCAGATGGCTATGTACAAGTACCCTACAGTTGACACATTGAGCATACATTCAGCACATTTTCCAAATAAATTGACCTTTCTTATCTAAACGAATTAGACAATTATCAGTGTAATGGTTGCCCTCTCCAAAACATGTCAGCATGATTTCATTGTGTGAGTCATCATATGCAAAGTAGTCTACACAATTGTCAAAACAGTCAAGGACATAATATTTGAAGAATTTCTTTACTGTAATCAGTAAATTCATGACAGTGTTCAACAGTCCAGATGGTATTGTAACTTTACTAGTTTGTAGAAAATAATTTTACAACCGTGTATACTACAGTTTCCTCTGTTATTTGGCTAATTTCTTGACATTTTTTCAAACGGCATTCTGTGGAAGGAATTTAGTTTCCACACACGGGTAAACTGTTTTTGGAGTGATATGAGCAAGTGATGAGGATGCATGTAGTTATGCTGAACCATCCAGTTTATTTTGACAGAAGGACTAAATGAATGCAAATGAGCCAAAGCAATTGAGAAGGATCTATACCATTTTGATGGTACTGACCATTCATGTGGGAGAAGGTCTAGTGCTGATTCAAGAATGAGCTGTTTTGGGAGGTATATGACATTTTGCTAGTTATCTGATCTGTTGTGCAGAAGTGTAAGAATGTTTAGCCAAATGACCCAAAATGTATAGAAATGTCATCTCGGTTTCAAGAAATTAGCCAAACCAATCGAGAAAAACTGTAATAAGTATGTGAGTTTCATATATCATATCTGCAGCAACACTTACACAGGAAAGACTAATCTCCGAGCCCATCAACTCTACTTCCTGTAGCCTGCAGTTCAGGACTAAATCTAACACATTTGTCAAAAGCAACCATACACTTCTGCAGTCTGCTCAAGTGTGATAACGTGTCAGACTTAGATTTCTGGCCGATCTTATCTATCAGCATACAAAAATATGGCTGGGCCACCAAATGCCAAAAGTCTTTGAGTGTGAGTTTGGACAGCTTATTTAGAGAGACAAGAGCTTGCTGATGGATGTATGTTGGCATACATCAATCCCCGTGTTCTACCCGAAACGTCACAGAAAAAAATAAAAAAATAATTGGGAGCATGAAATCCTGGTTGTAGCGGACTTTTCTCTCTTTTTTATCTGGCTATTAATTGGTCCTGCTCCCAGGTCAGACGCTTAGATGTGCGAGCTTTTACCTTCAACTTTATGCATTTTATATGATATCATCATCAACATGAGAACTACACCTACCATCAGAAATCATCTGTGATCAGCAGAGAACAGTTAGTAACGCATTGAACATCCATTTGCTGTCCTTCTTTGATCAATTTGTCCTCTAACCCTTAACCACTGTCGGTACAGTAGCTGCTCTCTGCTCCATTGTTTCGCGGTTTGCATGGATACCTATTCATGTATCAGCAAGGGTTTGAGCCACCACCACCATGAGCTACCAAATGTAGAAAACAATATTTTACCAAGCTATCTGTTCTATATTTAAAGCTGGTTTCGAGAGTTTCCTGTCTAAACAAACCTTGTACATTAGCAGAAGCACACACTACAGTAGGCCTATATCAAACACTATATTAGGCCTTGCCAGAAATAAGCAACACTTGCAGCATTGAAGAAGTAAAACTCTGTGACATCCTCAGAGAGATGGTCTGAATCTAATAAATGATGAGTACAATCGAGCAAGTGGAACTCAATGAAGACATTTATGCAAACTACGGTGATGAAACTCAAAGACAGGATGATTTGGATGAAGGACGGGTTGATCCTGATCTCCAAGGAGGATTCACAACTCAGACATGCAATCAAAGGGAAAGTGACAAGAGCAAGTTCACAAGTAAGCATTCATTTTCATCCTCCTGAAAAATGCTATGTTTCGCTGTTTTACTACTTCAGGGGGTAGTTCTTTGCCATAAGAAAGTACTAGCCGCTGTGTGTGATGTAAAGGTAATAGATAGATACATAGCCTATAGAACTAGTTATAGTTTATGGTGTGTTTTCATATGTGCAGGAGGAGATTCCAGAGAGGTCAAATGCTACAGAGTGGCTGTAGTGAGTCTGGGGCCGCTGTGTGTTCTGCTGCTGGTGATTATCATAAGGCTGGCAACCAAACACATTACAGACACACAAAGACTGGAGAGTGAAATAAAACAACTGAAGCTAAATAACAATGATCTGACGCAGCAGTTACAGGCAAACATTACAAGCTTGACCCAAGAGAAAGACAACATGACGAAGTGTGTTTGTAAGTATTTCAAATGTATTGAGGAACTGATACAGTATGTGGATAATGACATTATTATTATTACTATTACTATTATTATTATTATTATTATTATTATTATTATTATTATTATTATTATTATTAATTCAAGGTTATATTTAAGTTCCATACATTATTTGTTCCATACTTTCTTCACACAGTGGCCCAGGACAATGATGAGGCAACAATCACCATCCTGACCCAAGAGAAAGACCAGTTGCAGACTAAGAACACCATCCTGACCCAAGAGAAAGACCAGTTGCAGACTAAGAACACCATCTTGACCCAAGGGAAAGACCAGTTGCAGACTAAGAACACCATCCTGACCCAAGAGAAAGACCAGTTGCAGACTAAGAACAACATCTTGACCCAAGAGAAAGACCAGTTGCAGACTAAGAACAACATCTTGACCCAAGAGAAAGACCAGTTGCAGACTAAGAACAACATCTTGACCCAAGAGAATGACCAGTTGCAGTCAACAATCACCCGTCTAAATAAGCTGTTGAGCAGTCTTGGTAAGTAATTTAGTGTGTTGAACGTTTACTTGGTCAAAACAGAGACATGTGAATATCTTCTCTGAGAATATGCTGGAAATAGGGTACTGTATTGAAAACTGCTGAGGTGGCAATCCCAAGTTCAGAAAGTAAAAACCCTGCCACAATGTTGATCCAAACAGCTCTCAGCTGATTGCAATGAGTACTCAAGACTAGTTGACCAGTTAGTGAGTGAAGTTACTCTTTGTTGGGGAAAAACTGTGGCAGGGTTCCTTTTTGGACCTGAATAGCACCAATGTTTGGTCCTTCAAAGTGGAGTGCAATTAACATGTTCTCTCTCTGTAGTGGCAGTGTACCTAACATATTGTGTCTGAATTCTTACAGGGGAGTCAAAGTGTTTTGGTTCCAGCCATTACTACATATCCAGTGATGAGAGAAATTGGGCTGACAGCAAACAGCACTGCGTGGATCTAGGGGGTCATCTGGTGATCATTGACAGTCAGGAGGAACAAGAATTTATCCACACACAAATAAAGTCTATCTATGCCGAGACAAGAGCCTGGATTGGTCTCAGTGATTTGGAGACTGAGGGTGTCTGGAAATGGGTAGATGGCAAACGTTTATATAAATCTGGGTAAGATCATTTGAAATGACCAAATATCCTATTAAAGTGTGCCTTGCGAGCCCTATCTCATGCCTTTCGTAAACTCTTCACGAAAAAAATAGAGTAATTTTCGTGGTGCATTCACGTTATTGCCCGCCTTTCGTAAAGTCTTCACGAAAATAATAGATTAATTTTCACGCTGCCTATTCACTTGAATTGCCCCACTGCTGCTATGGTTATCCAAACGTCTGCAGGGGCGGGGAGGGGGTGCTGACAGAACACTGCTGATACACTCGGGACTCACTAATTCGACGCCCTTTCGGTACTTACGCCTTATGTCCCCTAAACCTAAACCTAAACCTAAACCTAACCCTAACCTTAACCCTACTTAACCCTAAACCTAACCCTAACCCTAACCTTAACCCTAACCTTAACCCTTACCTTAACCCTAAACCTAACCCTAAATTGCTTGTTTGAAATGTTTGATTACCATATGACGGTAGGCTACCGAAAGGGCATCAAACTAGTGGGTCGCTAGGCAACAGTCGGGCAATTCAAGTGAATAGGCAGCGTGGAAATTAATCTATTATTTTCGTGAAGACTTTACGAAAGGCGGGCAATAACGTGAATGCACCACGAAAATGAAGCTATTTTTTTAAATGAGTGAGATACGGTTGGCCTTGCACAATAAAATGCCATTTTACTTGGCGCTGCTGTATATTTTGAGCGACAGGTTTTAGAATGATAATTGTTTATTCATTTCATTTCAGATTCTGGAAGCAGGGTGAACCAAATGACGACCACGGTGATGAGGACTGTGTAGAGATGTTATATCTCCAAGACAAACCACTGGAAACTTGGAATGATGCCGCTTGCAGGATGGTCAAGAATTTCATCTGTGAAATTAAGCTCACATGAAAGTTCTCTGTTTATTTTTGTTATAGGCCTACTTCTTTCACAATGGTTGGAATCAGTCTTGCAACCACAGTTGACTATTATTCATGCATGCTTGTGTCTTTTGGTAACGAAGTGCTCTCCAATGCAACAGATGGATATTATAAAAATGGCAATACATAACAAAATGGTTTGTGGCCAATAGCTCGCCTAATATACAATGTCCAAGTTTTTTATTGTTTTTTTGATTTCCTTAAATTGTTTTTTTTTATAAAATATGCATAGCTATAAATACCCTGTCCTTTGTTGTTGTTGATGATGATACATTATGCAACAGTTTGGATACCAATAGGCCTACTTCTTATTTTTTCACCTTTATTTTCAACAATGGTGGCTCAAGAAAATCTCCAGTTGTGTAAAACATGCACAGAATATGTAAGCCCCTAACTACACTTCCTGGCTGCTTTCAGAGTGACAAACTATTCTCAGCTGTTGTGGCGATTAGAGTATAAATTTGGTCATGCATCTCTATAACGGCCCGTACCCACACAGAGAAATTCCGCTCCGCTCTCATTGACTTTGAATGGGGGCGATATCGCGCTTGACAGCGCGTAGGTGAAGCGATTTCTGTGATTTCCAACATCATGTTTTTGCTTAATATAAAGACCCTAAATGCTTATAAATGTCATGACTATCATAGCTTGATGTGAAAATGCACCACAACCTTATGTAGGCTAACACAAATAAGTTACCCCACATTGCCATTTGATCACTCAATGTTTTCAGCTAACCGGGTAAGCTAACATTAGCATTTTAGAACCAGGCAGCTAAGTAAGTAGGCTAAGTAAATTTAATAAGTAAAGTAAGTAAAATTTAATTTATAAAGCACATTTAAACAGCAGGAACTGACCAAAGTGCTGTACATTGTCAGACTAAAATACTAAAATTAAGCAATACTAAGATTTGATTTGATTGAAAACAAGACAAAGTCAGCAGTAAGAATAAAACACATACAAAAGGCCTTCCACAGTGAATAAGATAAAATTACATGGATAAAGAAAAATAGGCCTAAGTAAATAAAATAAGGGGAAAAAACAGGGGAAAAAAAGAAACTAGGGAGCAAAGGCCAATGAGTTTTAAGTCTGGATTTAAAAGTAGTGGTTGTAGGAGCAGATCTGATGTCAGGGGCAAAGTATTCCAAAGACGAGGAGCTGCCACAGCAAATGCACGGTCCCCCCTGGTTTTGAGGCGGGACCGGGGAACGAGGAGGAGACTTTTTTCGGCAGATCGAAGGGACGTGGGAGCGGAGCAGTGCTGAAGCATGTCAGAGATGTAGGTAGGGGCCAGACCATTAAGTGCCTTAAAAACCAAAAGTAAAATTTTAAATTGAATCCTAAAACTAATGGGGAGCCAATGGAGAGAGGAGAGGACAGGGGAGATGTGTTCATATTTCTTTGTGCCTGTTAAAAGCCTGGCCGCAGCATTCTGGACCAACTGCAGTCGAGCTAGCTGGCATTGAGGGAGGCCAAAGTAAATATATAAACTCAAAACATCCATCAACCAGTACCCCCATCTGGGGGAAGGATTTGTGACATGTTTCAGGCATGTATTGTGAAATTTGACAAAACAAATCAGGTTTTAACATTTAATGACCAGTCGGAAATGTGGAATTTAAGGCTATTCCTTTGACTTTGTACTTCACTGTAGGCCTAAAGCCAATCATATTTGACATAGCATCACAGTCAGATAGGCTACTATAGCAATACCAGTGTTAATATACTGTATTTACCCTATAATATATCCTATACCCTATCTTAGATTTGAATTTAACTCTATTTCAGATAACATTTGGTCTTTTAACAGTGTTAGTTTTACTCTTTGGTCATTTAAAAATGTTCAGAGTGAATTCCAGTTGATATTTTGTAAATTACATTGGCCATCTGCAACATTTTGGACCAACTTTTGACCCCACTGTGACTCTCCAGTGCAATAACTATATGAATTTATACAGCTGAGGTTTACTTTGAAAATATTGAACTTGTTTCAGTGTAGGTTTGTAGTAATAGCTTTGTAGCTGTAGCCCAGGGGTGGGGAACCCATGTCTCGAGGGCCGTTTAAGGCCCTTGAGGCCGTTTTATCCAGCCCCTGATATGATTTTGATGTTATGCAGCCTCACATGACATATGACATACAGTAGGCCTATTTTGTAAAGGAATCTTACAAAATTCATTTGTCACACAATTAAGTCATATTCAGGGGACCTAAAGAAGATAACATTAAGATAGGCCTAATTGTAAGAGCCATATTGAGAAAAGCATTTCATTTGGAAATTAAGAATAATTACTTACATACAGTATTGTTATTTTCTTAGAATATTATTTTGATACACCATGTGTAATTTCATGAAGGAAGAGATGTTATTTAATTCATTATTGGATAGGAGAATGTTTCGTCACTAATGTGTAATGTGCGCGAGACGCAGTAGTAGCCTATATAAAGCGTGACATGCGTCATTTGTCATTCAGAAGGTCGGGTGGTGGTGATACAGTTTTCTGACCGTCAGCGCACGGCACATGGACATTTAGAACAAGAAAGAAACACCGACCAGTTGAGCTTCACCACTTAAACAGACAGCGAATTCCTTTGTTTTTGTATGTTTTATTTGTAAGTAGGCCTAAACCTTTTAAACTTAAGGATCTTGTGTCGGAAGATTTGTCGCGTCAGACTCGTTGCTTATTCACCCGCTCCTCAGGTGGCATACACAGTCCAGAAGGAGTTGCCACTACAATAATGTATTTAGCTTTTGACAAAAGATTGTTTATGGATAATAATTGAAACAAAATCTTACAATCTTGAGTCAGTTTCATTACTTCTATGGAGTTGCACATTCATGGTTACTGGTAGAATTAGACTTGTTATTCTTTTCAAGCTGTTGTAGACCATTGTAAATATACACGTGGTCGTCAGATGATGCATGGACCTGTACAAATGCTTAGAACAGCGTCATAACAGAGGAGTTGTAGATGTTATTTATCAACTTGACAACTTATGGAGCTGAATTCATAGTACTACAACCAAACTCAAACATCAGACTAGCATACTGCCTTTTGTTGAAGTTAGTCTTTGTTAGTCTTACTCTTCATTCTTTTTCTCAAGCACATTGAATGACATTTGTGTTTGATGTGCTATAAAAAATAATACAGGTATTCCCTGATAATCAAATCAACAAGATAAGCAATGACCAAAATGTCTTTCAAGCCGCAAGAAGTCCAGTTGCCACTAAAGTAGGCCTATTTGGATTCAAGCTAGTTAGCAAGATTTAGTGGGTTGACTATCACATAGCACATGTGACGATGAATCACTCTTATACTTCTCATTACTAACCACAGGTGTGTGTGTGTGTGTGTGTGTGTGTGTGTGTGTGTGTGTGTGTGTGTGTGTGTGTGTGTGTGTGTGTGTGTGTGTGTGTGTGTGTGTGTGTGTGTGTGTGAGAGAGAGAGAGAGAGAGAGAGAGAGAGAGAGAGAGAGAGAGAGAGAGAGAGAGAGAGAGAGAGAGAGAGAGAGAGAGAGAGGAGAGAGAGAGAGAGAGAGAGAGAGATGCTGTTGGCTGAACCTATGTAAGAATGAGCTACAGTATATAGCCATGGTTAATATATGTAATGATGTGTGTAATGACTTATGTATTCTGTATTTATGTAGCCGATGTATGCTATGGGACACTTTATTTACCCTCTGGATTAATAAAGGATTCTCTAATTAACTCACCATCACAACTCCCTTTCACTACATGGTGTCAGAAGTGGGATTTCTTACAGCGAAGCGCTCAGAAGCATACCCATGGTGTGAGCCATTTCAGGGACATGAGGATAGGTAACTGATGCAATCGGCCCAACGACCCAAATGATGGGTGAAGTAAGGCCTAAAGGGCATCCTTGCAAGAATTGTGATGTAAAGTAGGCCTACAGCATATGAAGGACACTATAAGTATGCGAGGAATAGCCGACTGATCCCAAAGAGGAAGGCAAGGCAGAATGATGGAATGACCATTAGGACAGTGGATGTGCTCTGAGTGTCATGCCAATGAGTCGGTGTCTTTGGTGTAGTAATCAGACTCCCAGTTTGGCGCATTTGAGTCCTGCACAGAACAACTCTGTTCCCCTTTGCTATATAAGAGGTTAACTTGTAGAATCTGTTTTGTTATAACTAAAAAGTGAATCTATTCAATGAAACCCCTGTAAAAACCCACCCTGTGATAATAAATCTTTCAATCTATTTCTTCCAACCTAATTATACCACTGTTTTGACCAAGCAGTTCCTCGGTGCTGCAATACTTCTTTTGATATTCTTAGTAGAGATGCACCGGATCCTGATTTTTAGGATCCTGCCGGATACCGGATCCACTGCTTAAGATCCTGCCGGATCCGGAACCGGATACCGGATCCTACGAAAGGGTTGAAACACATAGCCAACTCGCACACGTGGGCCCTTTTTATTACATTTGCACAAACTATTTTTAAGACTCATTGACTTACTGCCACACTGCCTTCAACGGCCGCTCCCAAAGGGCTTTCACTCCATGCAGCGATTGGGGTTGAGAAAGACTGACTGAAAAGCCTAGGCTACGTAAAAAGTAGAGATGCCCCAGATCCTGATTTTTAGGTAACTGCCGGATACCGGATCCACTGCTTAAGATCCTGCCGGATCCGGATAATCTGAAAAACCCTATTATCCTGCCGGATCCGGAACCGGATATTGGATCCTGTACATCTCTAATTCTTAGTAATCATATTCTAAAGGTCATGTTTGCACATTAAGTTAACTTATATTGTAAATATATATACAAAATCATAGTTGTAATTGTGAAGAATTAAGGGGAAAAATTGGGCTAAAATCCAATTTTGCCACTTTTTAAAAAATAGTCATAAAATGGACAAACAATATTTTTCCAAACTGGCAACCAGTCCAGATGTCATCCTAGGGGGTCAAATAATAACATTTTATTGGTTGTCAGCTTGTACCCTGAGATGTCCGCACCACTTCCAGTCTCAGCTTTGGCCCCCTGACTACAAGTGCTTCATCTAGTGGTTGATAAAGGTTTTTTTCCCCAAACAATTTACTGTGGAGGAAATGTATCCCAAACAGTGGAATTCAGCTGAATCAGTCAGATTTTGTTGAAAGTAACTAAATGGAAAATATTCAAAGCCATCACCTATGAACAAAGCTGCTGCTAAGGCCCCCTCGTGATTAAATAATAATAATAATAATAATAATAATAATAATAATAATAATAATAATAATAATAATAATAATAGGGGCCTAATAATAATAATAATAATATATGTTCTTTAGTCAATCTCAGCTCAGGAGGCCCTAATTTTGGGGACAAAGTAGTTGAGGCCCTAAGCGCTCTGCTTACGGTGCTAATGCCTAGCGGCGGCCCTGCCTATAAAGTTTCTCAATCTCAGTACAGGTGTGTGTGTGTGCCTGTCTGAGAGAGAGAGAGAGAGAGAGAGAGAGAGAGAGAGAGAGAGAGAGAGAGAGAGAGAGAGAGAGAGAGAGAGAGAGAGAGTGTGTGTGTGTGTGTGTGTGTGTGTGTGTGTGTGTGTGTGTGTGTGTGTGTGTGTGTGTGTGTGTGTGTGTGTGTGTGTGTGTGTGAAATGTATGCATGTAGGCTAATGCTTCTTATGCCAAATCTATTAACGTAATATTGGGAATCATTAATCACTTATAATATGTATGTGGGTGGTTATAAATGATTATTACGTTCAGATAACATCGAAATAGCCATACTATTGTCACTTTACTACAGAAATCTCATTACAGACCCTCCTCCAAAAGTGTAAGTTCATGTATAGCTCCTAAAGAACAGTTGGCAATAGAAAAATGGCTCTTCATCTGGTTCAACCAAAGGGTTGCTTTCACTGACCTTAAAACATGGGCTATATTAAACCTCTGCATCATTTGCGCACATGAAGAACACAAATTAATGGTTACAAATAGATTCCTGGACATTATCCCTCAGGATTTGTTTGTTAAGAGTAGAATTCATGCTTCCTTCAATCATAGCCGGTCGGGCTCATTTCTCGAGGCAGCAAAACAGCCCCAAACCATGAAACTCCTCCACCTCCACCAAATGCGGTGTTTCACACCAGATAGTATAGGAGGCTCTCTTTTGAAAAAGTTCAACTTTTGTTTCATCTGTCCATAGAATATTTTCTCAGAGGCTTGTCACAATACAGTAGGCCCATGTTTTTACCAAGTTTGAGACAAGCCTTGATGCTCTCCTTCCAAGTACGCATTGCAAGTAAGCATTCCTTCCTCCTGAACATTGATTTGTGCAGTAGTGGCATTACACGTTGGTGTTGTACTTGTGGAGTGTCACAATGGACAACATAGTGAAGATCATCCATAATAGTACTGGTAGAGTGGTTGGGTCACAAATATGGTGCATGGAAGATTTTTATATGCAGAAGGCGGTGTCAGGCGATAAAGAAGTGAGAAGTGACGGCAAACAGTAATGCATGCAATGCTCGTCTGGTGTGAAAACAGGTGAAGAGGAACAAGAATTTATCAACAGACTAGTAAGACTGTGAATTCAACTGAACTTACAAACAGTTCCAATAATTTGAAATCATCATTTAGAGCTAGGCATCCCTATAAGAGGAACTTAGTGTACTTTAGCAGAGATGGATGACCAAATTTATGGAAATGTTGATCATATACAACATTTTAATTTTCATATTGATGAAGATGATGTATACGCTAATCAAGAAACAACTGCAAATGAAATAAGAGATGAAATGAGAAACAAAGAGGAAGAATCTACTGGTAAGTGATAAATACAGTTCAAATTAAATCAAATAACAGTTCATACTTGATACTGTATTGAACTTCATGGTTGCGTAAATGCCAGTGCTGGGCCCTCGGGTAATCAGAAAGTGCCCAGTCCATTTTCAGATGCCAGTACAGCCCTAAGTATGGTTATGGGACTGACATGTTTTGGGGCTACTTGCATAATGTCAATATTGGAAAGCTGAATTTCACCAAAAGAAACATGTCAACATGCATGTCATCGTGTACTTTTGTGAGATAGGCCTACATTTTGAGACATTAATGGCTGTATTTCAAATTATTTTGAGTGAAGAGTGAATTGAAGTGGCTGAACAAGTTGTACGCTGGCTACTGTTCATTGTGTCAAAGTTAAATTTCTTAAATATTTTCCCATGAAATTAAAGATATAGGGCCTACTTACAAATCTGCAGAAATGTGAGGGGTGTACTCTGACACACTAAGTAATCATTTGGAAAGTTATATGACTAAATGCAATTTATAATGTATAATGGTCTTCTTACCTGTGCAGGAGGTGATTCTACAGTCAGATGCTACAGAGTGGCTGTAGTGAGTCTGGGGCTGCTGTGTGTTCTGCTGACGGCCATCATGATATCAGTGGCCATCAAAGGAACTGCAGAGAGAAAGCAGCTACAAAATGAAATACAATTCAGTTACAACAACCTGACCCAGGAAAAAGACCAACTGCAGTCAACAATCACCATCCTGACCCAAGAGAAAGACCAGTTACAGACACAGAACAACCACCTGACCCAGGCACAAGGCCAACTGCAGACAAAACTCACCATCAGGACCCAAGAGAAAGACCAATTGCAGTCAAAGAACACCATCCTGACCCGAGAGAAAGACCAATTGCAGGCAACAATCAACATTCTGAACCAACGTCTGGAAAAATTTGCCAGTCTATTACCAGCCCTTCGTAAGTAGATTATTATGTTGTGTTGACCTTTACTTGGTGTAAAACAAAGTGATGTGGTGATGTGTGAGTGATACATTAAAGAGTGTTTTGCTGGGAATCTGCATTTAGCATATTCGACTTCAAAGTGCATACAGAAAAGAATGCATATTTATGGAACCCTTATTAAAAAGAAGTTTGTGAAAGTTTATGAGCACAGTATAGGCCTACTTCTTAGGGGTGCTCGGGATATATCGTCACGGGCCTCTTCACGATACGCGTAGGCCTATCGTATCAGAGGTGTCAGTATCGATACTTCATTTAATAGCATAAATTGAATTTGAACGCTACACAGCAACTGCCAGACCTACCGTTTTGTGAAGGCAGTCTTTTACATTCACTACAGTGTAACTCTGTTGCTACAGAAAAAGGTAAAATTTGGTCCTTCATGTCTATTTTTTAAAAAAATGAATAAAAACAGAAAAATGAAGGTCTAAAATATTGTGATACACATGTATCGCGATATATCGCAACCTATCGTATCATGACCCCTATATCAGGATGCGTATCGTATCGGGAGGTAGTTGGCGATACTCACCCCTAATACTTCTGGTGTACTATTACGTGAAGTATACCCATGCCCTTTGTGTGATGTTGGACAGTAATTAATGCTAACATCAAAAACATAACTCAATAAATCATTGTATTGGCACGTTATGAACACAGCTAAGATATGTAAACATGGTATGGAGAAACTAATATGTGTTTTTATTACCTGTAGAGTTGAATATTGCAATATCCTACTAATAGGTTTTACCCCAAAGTCACTCGGGCAGGTGCGGCTGATCCAAAATGCTGCTGCTAGAATTTTAACTAAAGCAAAGCAAAGAGACCACATCACTCCAGTACTTGGGCCATAACACTGACTAGCAGTGAGATTTAGAAATGAGTTTAAAACTCTTCTGATAGTCTATAAGTCACTAAATGACTTAATATATTGTAGATATGGTAGAGCAAAATCATCCTAATACCTGTAGATGTCTTAGGTCTTCAGAGTCTCCTCTACTGGTTGTGCCTAAGGGTCAAGTCCAGAAATGATATGGCATTTAGTCATTATGCTGCCAAATGCTGGAACCAGCTTCCTGTCCAAATTAGAACTGCCCCAACAGTATCATGTTATAAAAAGAAATTAAAAACGGCTTTGTTTTCATCTGCCTTTGGTGATGGTTTGTTAGTTATTTACCATCTAAAATACAGTACAACACAATATTTTTTTCTTCTGTCTTCTCTCTTTATTTACTCTTTAGCACATTGAATGACAGTTATGTATGATAATGTGATATATAAATAATTGATTGATTGATGTCCAGAAGCCCATGTCAACACCTCGTATGAATACAAGTTTTACTTGGTGCCAAAAGACATACAGTTCACTATATTACCAAAAGCATTCGCTAACCTGCCTTGACTCACAGGTGAATAAGGTTCAATATGATATTATTGGTCCACCCTCTGCAGCTATTACAGCTTCAACTCTTCTGGGAAGGATGGCAGGCCCGCCAACAGCTAAAACTGTTCGCCGTGACGCAGTCAAGTTCATACTGAGGCAACCACGTCTCTTCGCCCCTTGGCAAGTAGGGTATACTAAGGAGAAAGATTTTGAGTATTGTATTGTATGTATTTTGAGAATGAATGCCGGCTTCACCTTCCATCACAGAGGAGGGCACAAAGGGGTACTTAGTTCAGGACCTGGGTCCAGCCTCCGTTGGAGCGCTACGGTGTCCGGAGCTGGATCCCAATGCGCTCGTGGGTTAGGGTGCGTCCGTGGAGCCATGGGTGGAGCTGGTGACTTGCACTGCTGCACTCCGGCTTTGGGTGCGCGGGGGGCCAGAGCCGCCTTGAAGGAGGGTGTCTCCTGTGCCTCGAATGCAGGCCCCTGGATGGCAGCGAGGGCTTCCTGGCCAAAGAGGCCCCTCTAGTGCCAAGGGCCCTCTTCTCCTTCTCAGGGAGGGCTGTGAGCCCCAGCCACAGTCCTTGCACTCCGGCTACAGCCAGGCTGAGGGCACGTCCTGTTGCCTGGGCTGTGCACTGCGAGGCTTTCAGAATCCAGTCTATGGTATTACTTAACTCCTCCCACAGATCCTCTATGGGTTTGTCCTCTACAAGGGCATCGGCCATGTTCTCCAGCTGGTAGCAGGCGAGGTAAGCGGTGAGCATAGCAGAAGCATTTCCCGCCTGTGCAGACGCCCTGCAACTTTTTTCCCACAGCGAGGCCATCATCCTGTCCGCCTTCGCCGGGAGCTTGGGAGTAGTCGAGAGGTGGAGGGGAGGCCGAGGCTGCGCAGCAAGGAAGCGAGGCGAAATCCGGTTCCACTTCTGGCATCTTGTCCCATCTGCTCACCATATCCTCCGTGTCGAGCATCGAGAAGCCGTTAACTGACATCTGCGCTGTGAGGGAGTGGTTCCATGTTTTTGACAGATTCTTGTGTCGTCCGCTTTGGCGGTGTCATCATGGTGGGAGCTGGAGGTGATGGAGAAAGGACTCAGCGCTTCAGCACTTTGGCATTCACCTTGTATGCTGTACGTTTGGAGGAATTGTGAGACTTCAGCCCAATCAAGACCATCAGCGAACAGAGTATCCCAGTCCTCCTCGGCATAACAGCTCTTAGCATGCAAGCTAACCACGTGTTGCATAAACAGCAAGCGCCATCGTCGAGTGCTAGCATTTAGCTTCACTCTGGATACGCAACATCGTTGACTTCCTCGAGAGCATGCGTATATCCGAGACAAAAAGTACAGACATGGTGGGAGTCTTGGGCAGCATTGTTGAATCCACTGCCATTAAGGCAAGGAACGGGGTCGTCATCCCTCTGTTGGTGAATTGATGAAGCTTGCCTCTTCGTAGAAACTAGTCGGTAGTTCAGTTTGCCGAGCCAAGCTAAGAGTGGCACTACTACTTAGCTAACACAGCTAGAGGTCACGTTGGCTAGTCAGCGATTCAGCCAAAAGTTTGATAGCATAGCACAAAAGCGGTTTTCAAACTAAACAGTAAACAGCTATCAATATGGCATGAAAGATACTCATCTTTGAGTAACAACTCTTTCGTCGAGATAGAGCTTGTAGACCTGTACGTCTGGTGAACGCTTTTTCCAGCCCTTCTGAAAGACAGGATCTGGTAACGTCTGGGGTGAACTTGTCAGCGATGTGACGAACAGTTTTGGCTGTTGGCAGGCCCGCCCACATTGCAGCTCATTGGCCTTACGGCGTGACTGAATGCTTCAGCAAATGGTCTGCATTGAGCGTGTCATCCCAATGTAGATGTTGAGTGAATCGACCGAACTCCCTGAGAGCCAGGTTTATTGACTGTCAACAAAAGTGTGCCGTACAAAGTCTGAATGGCTAGTGACTTGTGATATTCACTTGTCACTGTGGGAGAAGTTAATTGTCGAGCCCTGCTCACATGTAATATTAAATGGAGATGCCACATTTTTTATTTTGACACCTAGTTCCCTTTAAGTGAACCAAACTCAATCCGCTTTAAGTAAACCGACAGCAAAAGGACTCCATTCTATTTTTGTCCATATTGTGAGTGTATAATAAAAAGAAGCCGCTACTCTTTGTGGTCCCATTAGGC
This sequence comes from Engraulis encrasicolus, assembly GCF_034702125.1. Taxonomy (NCBI): domain Eukaryota; kingdom Metazoa; phylum Chordata; class Actinopteri; order Clupeiformes; family Engraulidae; genus Engraulis; species Engraulis encrasicolus. The sequence goes on along the minus strand of NC_085875.1, from coordinate 47,370,237 downwards.
TTTTATGGTGTGTCATACCTCTTTTTTATTACCCCCGGTCCTCTAGAGCTCTCCTTCAGCAATCACACCTAATCACAAGTGTAATTTGTCAGGACTCATAAGCGAACCGTACTGAGACCACGTCAATAAAGGTTTCAGTATACATGAAGTTCACTTTCGAGTGTTCTGGAATGGATACACTTTGGTGTGTTCATATATGTGCAGAAAAGTCACAGGTCTGAGTTTGCTTAAATAGCTGAGAAAAAGAGAAAATTACCCTTTTCTGAATTAAATTTCTTTCTCATTATCCCTGTCTGGAAGAGCTTTTGTTCCCGTCTATACATTTCCAGCAGTTAGATAAATTGGGCTGACAGCAATGGAGTGCAATTAACATGTTCTCTTTCTGTAGTGGCGGGGTACCTAACATAATTGTGTTTGAATTATTACAGGGGAGTTGAAGTGTTTTGGTTCCAGCCGATACTACATATCCAGCGACAAGAGAAATTGGGCAGACAGCCAACAGCACTGCGTGGATCTAGGGGGTCATCTGGTGATCATTGACAGTCAGGAGGAACAAGAATTTATCCACGCACAAGGGAAGAGAGCCTGGATTGGTCTCAGTGATTTGGAGACTGAGGGTGTCTGGAAATGGGTAGATGGCAACAATCTTGGCAAACCCAGGTAAAATCATTTGAAATGATCAATTAAAAGTAGAAAATGTTAAATTGTATAGTATGTCCAGCAAAATGAATTGCTCTTCTGACACCTTACCATATATAGTAGCCTACTATACACAGTATTTTGAGTAACAGTTTGAACAGTTTTTCTAAAACAATATGGGAGATAAGTGCCTTATTTGGTGATGTAATTTCAGATTCTGGATGCAGGGTGAACCAAATGACCAGAGTGGTGGAGAAGACTGTGTAGAGATAATAGATTCACAGAAACCGTTAACAAGCTGGAATGATAATGTCTGTGGGTTCACCAGGGACTATATCTGTGAGATATAATTTTGACATTAAAGTCCTCTTTTTTTGTTTTCCTGGTGTCGCATGGCCTCTAAAGCCAGGCTCAAACTACATGACTCCAGAAGTGTGTCCGATTTTGACGGGGGTTTTCTGCCGAGAACCGATAGTCGTGTAGTTTGAGCCAGGCTAAATTGCCCATCCTTCATTACTGCAGGCACTTGACTGCACCTTGCAAGGTTTAGATATATCCATTGACAACCGTATCTCACGCCTTTCGTAAAGTCTTCACGAAAAAAATAGAGTAATTTTCGTGGTGCATTCACGTTATTGCCCGCCTTTCGTAAAGTCTTCACGAAAATAATAGATTAATTTTCACGCTGCCTATTCACTTGAATTGCCCGACTGTTGCCTAGCGACCCACTAGTTTGATGCCCTTTCGGTAGCCTACCGTCACATGGTAATCAGACATTTCAAACAAGCAATTTAGGGTTAGGTTTAGGGTCAAGGTTAGGGTTAAGGTAAGGGTTAAGGTTAGGGTTAGGTTAGGTTTAGGGTTAAGTAGGGTTAAGGTTAGGGTTAGGTTTAGGTTTAGGTTTAGGGGACATAAGGCGTAAGTACCGAAAGGGCGTCGAATTAGTGAGTCCCGAGTGTATCAGCAGTAATCTGTCAGCACCCCCTCCCCGCCCCTGCAGACGTTTGGATAACCATAGCAGCAGTGGGGCAATTCAAGTGAATAGGCAGCGTGAAAATTAATCTATTATTTTCGTGAAGACTTTACGAAAGGCGGGCAATAACGTGAATGCACCACGAAAATTACTCTATTTTTTTCGTGAAGACTTTACGAAAGGCGTGAGATAGGGCTCCCATTGATTATCCACACACCCTACTGCACATTATGCTTGTTGGTAAGTAGCAGGGGAGTTGGTTTCATATTATTGAAAATACCATCAATATCACATGCCTTTTGATGCTCAATTAATAAACTATTATTCAAATGTGCCATTAGGACCACAATGACAGTGCAGATGTTTGTTTTAAAATAGATGATGTAGCCTATTGGGAACAGGCCTTCTTTGTCATTGTCACAACCATGGACATTTATTTATGGATGCCTGACCTTCTCAACACAATTTCCTCACTATAGCATTTTGGAGCTGGGGTTTCCCATGGCTTGTGAAGTTTTTTTTCAGAATTGTTTCATTGACTTGATTTCACTCATGTTCATCATTTATCTATCTGCATTTTCCACATATTAAACATATTATTGCAACATAACTATAAGTGAGTCAGAATATTAGTGTCATGTGTCATTTTTTAAGTAACCTAAGCCATTTGCGCAGTAAGGAGAAACACCTCCAAACTCAGCAGAGTTGCACTATTTCCTGGAACCTGCTGGTCATTAAGGCCTGGGACATGCTTGCTGCAGGATAAGCATGTACCCTATACGGGCAAATGTCATGCACAAACTCGTTGCCATGCGTATTTCAATATTGCATGCGGGACAACACCTGCCACAAAGTACGCAAATGTGTGCGTACAGTGACAAAACCGTGAGGAAAGCATTAATGAGAGCCCTGTTGGCTACCTGCCGCCTAAATGATACCTCCAGTATCATGTGAAGTGCTCCGGTCATCCTGAAGCAAGTGTACGTGGATCAAAGGCGTCCAATATGTCCTTCAGTGCAATACTTTGGATACTTTTGCTTATTGTAATGCAAAAAGAGATTTTTTTAATTATTTTTTTGGCTGGCTTTCATGCATTTCACTTTTCAATTTTTTTAAAAAAATTTCATGTTTTTCACAGTTACAGTAAGCAAAAACATCTGTTAGCACTGAAGGACAGTGTCATATTGGACGTCTTTGACCCACTTTACACAGTTGCATGCACACTTCTTCAAGGCACACAGCAAGCATGTCCCTGGCCTAAAACAGGGTGTCACAGTTAACCAGTTATCTCCAGATATGTTATGTATTTCTTATCATCATCAGCATGAGAACTACATATATGTATATATATACCATCAGAGATCAACAGTGGTCAGTAGGCTACAGTAACACTGAATATCCATTTGCTGTCCTTGATCAAGTTGTCCTCTAACCCTCTGCTCAACTGCGATAGCGTGCTCTCTGCTCAAGTGTGGTCATGTGTGCCACGGTTTGCATGGATACTTACACGTGTTTATGTATCAGCATGGGTTTTAGCCACCACCATGATCCACCACCAAATGTGGAAACAATGTTTGACTGTATCTGTTCTATGTTTGAAATTGGTTTAGAGAGTTTCCTGTCTAAACAACCCCCACACATTATCTCAGGAAGCACACACTGCAGTATATATCAAACACCATATTAGGCCTTACCAGAAATAAGCAACACTTGCAGCATTGAAGAAGTAAAACTCTGTGACATCCTCAGAGAGATGGTCTGAATCAAATATGAGTACAATCGAGCAAATAGAGCTTAATGAAGACATTTATGCAAACTATGGTGATGAAACTCAATCCTGATTGGTCCTGATCTCCAAGGAGGAATCACAACTCGGACATGCATTCAAAGGGAAAGTGGCAAGAGCAAGTTCAGAAGTTGTACAGTTGTACTTCTTTAGGGACTATGACATACAAAATGGGTCTCCTAACGGCTATGGTCTACGTTTAATTTCAAAGCTCTATTCAGCAGCTTTATTTTAACTTTGTTGTTTTCACTGACATTTTTATGGTGACTTGCAAACAGATGAAACCAGATAAACCATCCATTGCCATCCTCAGCCACATTTCAGTCATAAGATATACACCCTAGTTGTGTTCTTTTGTGTGTGTTTTCTGTTATGTCTCATATTTTGTTCATTTCGGTTCTATATTCTTAAATATTTGGTCACTCTTCTACAACGCTGATCTTGAACTGAATCATAGTCTCCAACATACGGTATAAAGCATCACCAACTGGTCAATCAAATAAGTGCATGGTGCTTTTGAACTCAGTATTTGTCATTTTCACCACATTATTTGCTTGTTTGTTATTTATGTAAAAATGTGGGTTATCTTCTAACGTAGACCTATAACTACAACACACTTCATTTGCAGACACAAGAAGACAAAATAAACCATGTCACAGAAGACACAATAAACCATTTAACACACTTTTATTGAATCAATCAAATATGAGGCGTTCGGTAAGCCAATCCCTCAGTAGTTCGGGTTGCAGGAATTCAGTGATGTCCGCCACGTCCTCCACCACGTCCACCGCCTCTTCCTCCGCCATGCTCTCCACCTCTGTCCTCAGGTCCATGGCCATGTCCATGCCCCTCGGGTGGTCCGTGTCCATGCCCGTGTCCATGCTCCTTGTCCTTGCCTTTGCCCTGGTGGGTGCCAAAAAGGAATGAGGCAATGCAGTAGTTGTCTGTTACATCTCAAAACATGGATGTCACTGAACAAGTTATTAAACTGAACTTATTAGGGGGCACATTGCAGTTTCTCAATGCGTTAGTACACTATGTTGTAGCGATATAGGAATACTGAGTAAGCAAGGCAGGCTAACCAAGTCTGATATACCGTAGCTAAGATTCCGAGATCGGATGAGGTTTTTTTTTTCAAAAATTGATTCACCAATACATATTTACATACAGTATTTAAAATATACATACATATTTCATATTTCATCATTTCAATCACATTTCCCCTGTCCATTGTCCAATGAGGGGAATTGACAGTGAGTGAACACCCTCCTACACTCAAGTGACATTTCCAAAGATTCTGTGCAAAGAAGCATGTGTGAAGCATGTGTGAAGCATTACTACATTCAAGAAATTCATATAATTCATTCTGGTCCACTAATTCACACAAACAAATGCAAAGATGCCGTCTTTCATAAAAACAGATAAACAAAACCCCAAGTATGAGCAGTTTAGCAAGGTCAATACTACCATCCCATATTTTTTCAATAACAGGATTTGTTAAAAAAAAATGTCATCAAAATGATCAGATTCTCCTCTGTCACTGAAATACACATATATTGACTCCAACATTGCTGAATGCTTAGCTTTAAACAAAGTACACAGTATACCGTATGTTCAGCGCCATCTTTTTGTTTCTTTATGGTTCTTCTATGTGTCTTGCCACTGCCAGACATGCTAAGCCCTAACAGTGATACCTTTTTCCCAATTTATCTGGTATCGTCTGGTTTCTGTATGTTGTACATATACATGTACATACAGGTCCTTCTCAAATAATTACCATATTGTGTTAAAGTTCATTTTTTCCCCATAATGTAATGATAGAAAATAAACTTTCATATGTTTTAGATTCATTGCACACCAACTGAAATAATCAATGAATTAACTCTAAACACTGGTCAAAGTTTCCTGAGGCTTTAAAAAGTCCCAGCCTGGTTCATTACTCAAAACCGCAGTCATGGGTTAGACTGCTGACCTGACTGTGTTCAACATTGAAGTCAATGGCAGTGGCATTGCATGAGGGTTATGGAAACCCAGATATCATTGATGCTTAGCTGTCAGCTGTTTTTTGTTCTTTTGTCCTCCTCCTTTGAGTAATGAACCAGGCTGGGACTTTTTAAAGCCTCAGGAAACTTTTGCCAGTGTTTAGGGTTAATTCGTTGATTCAGATGATTAGGTAAATAGCTTGTTTAGACAACCTTTTCATGATATGCTAATTTTTTCGAGATAGGAATTTTGGGTTTTCATGAGCTGTATGCCAAAATCACCAATATTAAAACAATACAAGACCTGAAATATTTCAGTTGGTGTGCAATGAATCTAAAACATACGAAAGTGTATTTATCATTACATTATGGGGGAAAAATAGCTTTAACACAATATGCTAATTATTTGAGAAGGACCTGTACAGTATGGCAATGACAAGCAGAGGCTGTCCCATTCCCAACCTTTGGGACACTCGTGTAGACTTGTGGAGATTTCAATTGGATTTAAAAGCATGTGCCATCAGTAAAGTTTGTAACATATTATTCAGAAGCAGTACACAGTACATTTCTTTCAGGTTATGTGAGGTTAAGGCCTTGTATGACCTCTTACAGAAGATCACATGGAATCCTGAGAATGACAGTCAGGAAACTGGTCCATCCACCTCAATCACTAATAATTAAGCAGTGACAGACTGATTATACCCAGCCCTCTGGCGCACACAGCGGTTTTGAATTCCATTTGTTGCCTTTATTTTACTCATTGTCATGTCACAAATTCACAGGTTCCGCTGTTTCTACCCCTTGTTTATACTTGGGCTGAACTGGGGCCTAATACAAAGAAAACCAGGTTAAGTTAAGAGGTAAATAATCTTCTTATAGAAAATGAGGGCTCCAGGGCTTCTAGATGATTACCTCTTAACTTTACCTAGTTTACTCCTGAACCAGCTTTGTAGTATAGACTCCTGTAGTTTCATGTGTGTGGTGAAGAGCTTTGCGATCATACACTAATGATCAATGTGACTGGCTTTCACTTTTTTTCACACATCACGGTGGACTTACCGCTCTGCACATGAAAAGAGGTCAAGATTGAAAGAGACATAGACTTACCACAGATACAGTTTGGCTATTACGAATTAAATCATTAAAAAATGTACCTTTCCTTTTCCATGTCCATCTTCCTAAAAATGGTAAGGCAAAGAAATTATTGTTATTTCTTAATGTAAATAAATAACAGAGGGAACTTCCACCAAAACCATTTCAAATAAAACATAATTTTCTTACATTAGTCTTAACTAATCTTATCTAAATTGGACAATGCCAGCTTTGGCAGATGGAATCTGATGCTCACAGGTTTGAATTCAGTATGGTAGGGACATTATGACTTCATGTCTAAAGAGCTTTAATTAATGTATAACAAGACATTGAACCCCATATTGCTGACTCCCTGTATCAGAGTGACTAAGTTCGGGATACAGTAAGTGTGTCAGCCAGTGGAATGGTAGAGTCTCAATAAATGTGATCTGTCTTGATTATGGGCTGTGACTTAGATGCTGTACTCACGTCATCCTCAAAGCGATGCTCAGGCTTGCGCTGTGGACAAAGAAATCAAATGGCAAACATTTATGACAAATAACCTGCTGAGAGGCTTCTTCAACCCACAATGATGAAATAACATCAGCAAACTCTGTATTAGGCTAATAGAAAAGCACATCTTACCTTTTCGTCTGAACATGAAAGAGGAGAATACAATAATTAAAAAAAGACACATGAATTAACAATATGCCCAAAATGTACATTTCAAAATGAACATGACTCATAACCAGTGTAAAGATAATTGACTTTAATGGAAATTAGAAACTCACCGTCGCTCATGTTGTTGGTAGGGACTGGTAAATTCACTGCCAAATGCATATGAAACATTAATCAAACACTATCTCTTATGTGTCTGTATTGTTCATCTTTTATCCAGAGTGGTTAACTATGCTCTGCTGCTGATAAGTCATCTAATCTTCAATTTGTAACATCATACATGGAGGAGACTTAATATACGTTATCAAGCATTACACATTAGCAGTCCTTCAAAAGAACGACAGACAAGTTTGCACTTACCTAACCAAAGATGCTTGCTGTTGCCGTTGTCTATTGAAGAACATCTGTTGTTGTTTGAAATATATATAGCCAGCCTCTCTCCAAAAGTCACACCTTGGGCACGATTCTCAGAAAAGGGCACACCCAATTATCTATTATGGAGCAAAGAGAAAGCTTGTTTGGTTGCATTGTCAAAGCATGTCAAACCACCAATTATGGGCCACACCCAAATCTACACCTAAATTCTCTGATCCTGGGTTATAGCCAGAAGAAATACACATTGGAGTAACAACAACTGCTGGGTGTTTCAAATGTTCAGCTTTGTATTGCATCAGATGATCTCCAAAATATTTAAAAATAATGTATATTTCTTGACATATTCAACATGTGCATTCTAGTAATTAATGGTTCACAGTAGCTCCAATGTTCTCATGTGTACCTGACCCTCTACAGTAAAATAATGTATGGCGTGTATGTAAAATAAATACAACTAAACCATTAAATCCATTGTATTGTAGTCCAGTGGTTCCCAAACCTTTTATGCCTCGACCCCCTTATGAACCTCAGAATATTTTCGAGACCCCCGTCACTATTATCCAAATGGAAAACTTTTTTTTGTTCCTTAATATTGTTAAATATTAACAGGAATTTCACAGATACACTTTTAAACATTATTAGCGTATGTACAGTGCATTTTGAAATATTCAAGTGTGTAAATACTTGAACACTTGGAATTCCAATTCAGAAGTGTAATGGGGCACCTAAGTCACGGCTTTCTATTCCGAGTCGTGGGGCTGAAGCTCTCAAAATTTTGAATGGGAGTAATTGGAGCGAGTCAAGCTAAATCCTCATCCCGTTCGGCATGTGCTCTGGATTTCACATATGATGGCAGTGCATATTTGACGCGAACCAACCGTATCTCGGGCCATTCGTGAATTCCTTACGAGAAAAACAGAAAAAATCAACTGTAAGCCTCGTGGTGCCGTTACGAATAGCCTCGTTTCTCGTTGTTGGGTGACAAAAGGGGGAACTGACAATTGGGGTAGTTTGGTTGTGGGGGGAAGAATAATGCGGACGGATGGCAACAATCAAGCGTGAGTGAAGGCTAACTAGAAACGACGGTAATCAAACATTTCAAACAAGTGATTTAGGGTTAAGTTTAGGGTTAAGGTTAGGGTTAGGGTTAAGGTTAGGGTTAGGTTTAGGGTTAAGGTTAGGGACAATGTTGGAGGAAGGGAGAGATGGCATGAAGCTGACACAATGACAGCGCTCCCCTAACGGAAGGGTTAGGGTTAGGGTGGTCTCTCTCTCACGCTCTCTCTCTTGCCCTCTCTCTCATCCACTCTCGACGACAGCGTGCGTCGCCCAACCACGAAAAACGAGGCTATATCGTAACGGCACCACGAGGCATACAGTTGATTTTTTCGCTAGACTGGGCTCCGCGAACCAAGGCACAGCCAACGCTACTGCTGCTCCTCTGCACGTCGGACATGCGACTTGTGTAGTCCAAATAATTACATGTTTTTGCACGCACACTCAAAAATCACTTCCCAAGTGAAGTCAACAAGCACACCATTGGTCATCATTAATTCTGAGGTACAGCATATGTGTGATCGACGGGGGAATGCGAGGTGGATCGGAAAATAGCTTTGATCAGTCCATTACAACCCAGTCTTGGCTTTCCCAGCCCCATGAGCCGCCCGGAAGGGGTGGAGACTTAGGTGCCCCATATGATAGCCTGGTTCTCACCAGACCAGTGTGTGTGTATGTGTATGTGTATCTCTAGAGCCCCCTAGTGGATAAGAGGAGTCCTGTAGAATACTTTGCCTGACTCTTGCCTGACCTGTGTAGTTTTGCACAGCTTCGTGACTGACCACCAGGGGGCTCTAGAGCTACACACACAGAGGTCAGAGGCCTCAGAAGGTCTCAAAGGCCTCAAAATATAATGAAATAAGTGGGAGCTGAAAATCCAGTTTTACGTGGTGAAGAAGACTGCTCCCTTGATATGACAGACACAGGCAGTGGGGGGGTTGGGGGTGGGGGGTTGGGGGGGTGAACTTCATCTTCTCGTTCAGCAGCCCCCTCTCCACAACTTCACCTTTGGCATTCTTGTGCTTGGATGCCCTCTCAAACAGACAATATGCCTCAACAAAAATGAAGGATAAAATCCTTGGCCCAGTTAAAAAGTCCAAAACAATCTTTTTCAATACTATCCCACTGAATTAAGATTGTTTTGGACTTCGACTGAAGTGTCTGGACCAAGGATTAGGCTTTTCCCTCAATTTTTGTTGAATGTTGCACCATCCAAGAGTACCACTTGAGTTTGAGGGATACTAGTAGTTGTCAGTCTTCAGTCTGTATGCCTTGTTAAACTTCCCCCACTTGATGTTTGGTAGGGCTATGCCAAGTGCCTGGGCAGATGCTGGTGGTTCCTCCCAGTATGTCTGCCAACCCTCCAGCTGGCTGCCAGTGGAGGCGGAGGGCTATTCCTGTTAGGCAGGAGTTATTCTGCAAAGCAACACACACACACACACACACACACACACACACACACACACACACACACACACACACACACACACACACACACACACACACACACACACTAGTGATGGGATTTTCGGCTCTTTTCTGAGATGCGGTTCTTTTGGCTCTTCTTAGTATGGAAAGCCAGCTCTTTCGGCTCCCCATACAGTACATACATATTTTCTGCTTAGTTTCTGGTCGACTCCTGTCGTGTGTCTGCTCAATTGACTACTGTCTGTAACCCCTGCCGATGGTCATTATACATCTTGGCCAACTTGGCAAAGTTTTTTCAAATCGTTGGCTCTGTTGGAATTGCAGAACATATGCGCAACAAGAGGAAGGGGCAGAGACAGTGAGGCACCGGAGGACCGTAAAAAATGAAAAATAAAATAATTTGGCTCCCAAACAGCTCCCATTGTGGAGCCGGTTCCTGTCGTTCACTTCAAAGAGCCGGCTCTTACAGTAGAACATTAGAGTGTTCGCGACCGACACAGCACTCACACACACACACACACACACACACACACACACACACACACACACACACACACACACACACACACACACACACACACACACACACACACACACACGTTGCTGCTGCTTCATGCCTGTTACTTCTGCGGCTTCATGCCTCCCTTACACACACACACATGTTGCTTCTGCTTCATGTCTGTTACCAGGGCCGCCGTCAGGGGCGGGACAAAGGGGTATGTTGTCCCGGGCCCAGGGAGATAGGGGGCCCATAACTGGGTCCCCATTACATTGTTGGGTATGGGGCCATTTCAGATGACTTTGCCCCGGGCCCAGTAAAACCTGTCAGCGGCCCTGCCTGTTACTTGAAATACTGCACTGAAAAACTAGTTACCAACCCAAAGGTAAACCTACACACAACACATTTCTTAGTTCTGATTCAAACAACACGAAACAACATTCAAATAATATTGCACATTACAAATTGCCATTATTTATTATTATTTCACAATGCTACTATCACTATGTCAGAATTGTCACAATATAGGACAGGACATAGAAAATGCACAACACCTCTTTAAGATACATGTTCTATGTCTTCTGTTGCCCAGTCTTGCACTTTATATGTCTGTGTGTATTGTATACTCTAGGTGTAATGTATGTGTAGTGTCTATGTCTAACTGTCTATGTCTGCATAGGAAAATAAGAAACGTAATTTCAATTCTTTGCATGACCAGCGCATGTAAAGAAATTGACAATGAGGCCGGCTTGACTTGACTTATTGTCGAGCCCTGCTGAGTCTGACACATACGTATGGAAGTGGCACATTTTTTTCCTCCGCTGATGTTGCACTGATCCAGGTGAAAAAGCATCGATAGCCCCAACAGGTCCAGGAATACCAGTACTTTGAACTTGAAAAAAAGAAAACTTTCTGAATTAAATGTCTTCCTTATTACAGGTGACTGGACACATTTTGGTTCGGGTCTATACTACATTTCCAGCAGTAAAAAAAATTGGGCTGACAGCAAACAGACGTGCCTAGATCTAGGAGCTCATCTGCTGATCATCGACAGTCAGGAGGAACAGAAATGTATCATCTCACAATTAGGGACAAGTAGAGCCTGGATTGGTCTCAGTGACGTGCAGACGGAGGGTGTCTGGAAATGGGTAAATGGCAAACGTCTGAATAAATCTGGGTAAGATCATTTGAAATGACCAAATATCCTAGTGCCTTGTAAAATGCAATTTTACTTAGTACTTTTACTACTGTTTATTTTGAGCAACACGTTTTAGAATGATAAATAGGCTACCTTGTTTGATCATTTCATTTCAGATTCTGGATGCAGGGTGAACCAAATGACACCAATGGTGCTGAGGACTGTATAGAGATAATACATTTCCCAGACCAACCACTGAAATCCTGGAATGATGATATCTGCAGGGTGGCCAAGCGTTTCATCTGCGAAATTTATTTCACATGAAAGTTCTCTGATTATTTTTGTTTTACTTCTTTCACAATGGTTGTAATTACTATTGCTACTGCTATATGTGGACTTTGAACTAACTTGTTTTCGGTAACTGCCTTCTTTTCTATAGCCTACTGAATGTCTAGCTGTTTTTGTTTTTGTTTTTTGGATGTTTGTTCCCTTCTCCATCTTTTGAGTTACTGTTGTCGGTTGAAGTGTCTTTCATGCTCCAGCAGGTGGTGCACCTCTGCGCCACCTCTAATGAGCAATTAGCAACAGGTGACAAGGAGGTTGTTGCTTTAAAAGACTTCAGGAAATAGACTGAGACTGTGACACTGAAGAAGGCTCTGTGCAGCCGAAACGTCTGTCATATCAGTCCCTGCAATTTTTAAATAAAAAGAAAAGAACAAGAAAGAAGAAAAAAAAACGAGTGCGATTCATTTCCTAACTACTTGATTACTTCAGAGACGCGCCAACAAGACGGAAGAGCGCGGTGCAATCAGGCAATTCAATGAGGAAAGTTTACAAACAAAGCAGTTCAGATAGACAGTATGTAAAATGCAAGAAATGTTCCAGATGACACATTTACAAGAAACAAGCAAGATTAAAGTCCTCATTCATCCCTTTTGGGGATAGGCAGCCAAGTTCATGAATCCAAAAACATTCTCTCTGAAGCAGAGTTCTGTCCAGGTCCCCACCTCGCCTTTTAGGTTAAGATTCTTTCAACCCCACTAAACCTCCGTATAGTAAAACTGACTTCACATTGGAGAGTGAAGAGTCTGGTCTTGGTGTTGATGGCTATACTGCTGGACTTCCAGATGTTCTTCAGCTGGTTGAAAGCGGCTCATGCTTTGCCTATTCTCATTTTTACATCAACATCAGTGCCTCCTAGGTTGTCAATGTTCCTGCCCAGGTATGTGAAATTATTCACTTCTTCCGGTGCTTCTCCCTCCAGGTAGATAGGTGTTTGATTGTTGCCGTTGATTCTCAGGGTCTTCGTCTTTCCTTTGTAGATATTAAGGCCTACTCTTACTGAGTTCTCCGCTACTGCAGTGGTCTCATCCTGCATTTGCTGGTGATTGTGAGAAAGTAGTGCAAGGTCGTCGGCAAAGTCCAGGTCGTCTGGTTGTTTTCACAAAGTCCATTGTATTCCATTTCATTGTCCTTCTATCGAGGTCTTCATCACCCAGTCTGATGAAGACCACACACTTAACACAGTCTTTAAGAGCCAAGCAGTTCAATGGCCTTTGCACCAGTCCAGGTGGCCTCAGTTTCCCTTCCAGTGTCCCCTTGTCCTGTGTGTAACCGAGGGTAGGTTGGAGATTTAGGTAAAGTGTGTGTGTTTTAACGACTACGCCACTGGTGGCCTTGCACCACCAGATATACTTGTTGAACAATGGTTCTTAGACCAAGCTTTAAACCAGGGTTTCCCGCACACAGGTAAGTAAGTAAAGACAGAGGCATGGGTTCAATTGATAATACAATTGTCAGTATTTATTTAACAGCACCAACCAGCAAGGCAAATTCTCACTATATTTTTCTGAAAGCTATGTGTCTCTGGAGTATATTCATGTATGATAGCAAGCTGGATCTCATAGCTTTGTGGTTTTACAGCCTATTTAGTAAATACACCATTTGAAGAAAAAAAAAAAAAAATCGCCTAAATTAAAATGTCTCTTAAGCCACTTCTGGCTGTTATATCAGCCTTCTGGAGTGGTTTAAATGCCATTATTAATTCATATAAATATTCTACTTCATAGTTCCACCATCAGAATGACCATTTTAATTAATATGTTGAAATAAAATATTATAATATGGCAATTTATGCTCCCGATCATACATAATTGCATCACAGGTGGTATGGCAAATTCTCACTACATTTCCTTGAAACCCATGTGTCTCTGGAGTATACCTCTGTATGATAGAAAGTTGCATCTCATAGCCTTTTGATTTCACAGCCTTTCAAAGATAAAGGGAAAAAAACGATTTTCTAAAAAGTGACTATTTTTCTGTTGAACCACTAACAACAAGCCATAGAAGGTCCCAAGCATCATCAATAATATTTCTAATGTTGTCCTTATTGTTGACAGATATTCACTACATGAAAATTCTGCATACCATAGCTGATTAGTTTTAGCCCATTTTCTAATAATTAAAAATGTCGGAGCCACATACTGTAGATACATGGTGTCATAATCTATAGTGTTGTGAATTCATGTGAATTTTTCACCAGTGAGCTGAAGTAAGAATAAAGCCATACGGGTATACATTAGAAATAGTTATACTTTTGTAGTGTAATCCAACTCATTATATGATTAATGAAATTAAAATGAAAAAAATAAAAAATAATTCACTTCTGTCCGAACAAATAGAAGTACAATTATGTACCTATTCTCTAATATGAAAGTAGCATTGCATGGAAATAGGTTCGTAGACAATACATTGACATGTGATATGTTTCTTTTCTCTCCAACACCATTTGATTGAATGAACAAATCAGAACAAATGTATATAGCCCACAATTAACCTGACAAAGTTCTTAAATATACTTTAATCTCAGATACATTTACAAGATAACAAATTATAATCTAATATTGTTCCCCTTCCAGAATATGCAAACGTATGGATTCTTGAAGATGGTTATATTTTCTGACTTTACCTGGCATCAGTAAAACAAAAACTGGTTCATCAGATTTTAATGCCCTCTTCATAGTAAACAAACTGTGACATTGTCAATGCTATGACACATTGCCTACCAGGAGAATGTGGGAGTGGAGATTAACTGCTGAGGGTGGGTGTGTGGCCTGGCCTGTTAAACTACAATGGCAGTTTGTCAGAATGGGAGACCTAATATCAGAGGTTGTGGTCAGTATCACTGGTGCACAAAGGAGAACTCTACATTCCCCAGTGTTATTTATCCCTTCTGTACACCACCACACATCTACAACTCAGAGTCATGCTACATGCAGAAATTCGCTCACTGCACAGCATGACACAATTATGAAGTGTATAGGAGGGAATGGACATGATCAAGAATGAAGAGCTTTTATTTGTCATTGACCAAAACGAGTTTTGACAACGAAATTGCGTTTAAGAATACACTGTTCAAGAACTCTCAGGTCGCTGCTCATTCGAGCGCCGCCATGATGAGAGGAGATACATGGTGCGCATCTGGAGACGCAACAATAGCTGAAAGGAGGACCCTGAGCATGCTCCTCTTCAACCATCACCACCATTTTCACCAAAGGGGCCTTCTTCAGCTGCAGACACCTACTCCCATTGGCAGGAGAGACAGGTATCCGAGATTGTTATCACAGGGCCACATTTTACACCTAAGGACATGAACCTGATTGACTGGGTTGAGTGGGCTCTATTCTGCACACATTTTCACTTTTCATCTGGCTGCGCGTACTGGTGACTTATTATTATCCTGCACATTTTGCCTTCCTGTGATACCCTGGTAATCCTTGATACTCTACATTTGGTACACAATATAATTTCATTTTCAGTAATATACAAAATAGATACATGATTTCCTATTTGCATAACCAGGACCAGGAGCTCATTTGGGAGGTCATATAAAGTACTAGTAATGATGATGTTAGGCCGCCTGGTTGTCACCGCTCTATCATTCCAAGGGTTGAGGTCAGGACTCTGATCAGTCCAGTCAAGCTCATCCACACTAGAGCTGTATCTGTACCATGTTTCACTTTATGCACCATTTCTCTTTTTTCATATTCTTCACCTCCAACACCATATAGTTTTGATGCTATCAGTTCTAAAATGGTAGATCTTGGGATCTTGACTTGAGAGTATGAGTCCAATTACCCTTCATTTTTGTCAGAATTAGGACTGACATACTCTTGGCTGGCTTTTTTGAGACAGGACAGTGGGAGAGACTTATTTGGTGTTAAAGGTGAAGAATTTGGAAACAAGTCCGACAGGCGGACAACAGATGCGTCCGTCTATGCCCGTTCTGAACCTTTTTTGCCCAAACGCCCCCTTGGCCTCCTCATAACCTGTCAAGGCAATTTATCAATAAGCCTACCATGTACTGTATAAGCCTGGATTTGAAAAAGTACCATAGGATTTCAACAGTGTTGGGCAATTTACTGAAAAACTGTAATGCATTGCTGATTACATGTTACTGTCTTTTCAGAATAATCCCTTACACTACATTTAGCAATGTGGGGACCTAAGGCGAATTTAGCTTAGGGGGGCCATCGGTCCATCCCATATCACATTTTTTTTAACATAAAATCTCTATTTTTGTTAGGCTATTTTTTTTTTTTTAAATCACTTTTTTTTTTTTTTTTTTTTTTTAATTACAAACATAAAAAACAGGCAAACATTACAACCCTTTCTGGACAGATTTCAATGAATAGGCTATTTGCAATTTTGCATAGGCCTACATTAAATAAACTAAAATGTGAAATTCTCTTTTCACTTTAATATGAGAGCAGTGATGTCCCCCCCTCACTGAAGTGTTATTTCATGTGTGAGCATGATGCTGTCACCTATTTGAAGTGACGTTGATGTTGGATTTCATGGAATACTTTTAAATGCCGCTTTGGGAAGAAAACAGAGTAGGCGACAGGTGAACTGTATTTCTGTCAAAACAGTGGTTTGCAGGCGTTTGCGTTTTCACGTGGATATTGTCTTCGTGGACCGTAACAGACAAACCGTAAGTTCCATAAACTAATCAATGAGACATTGGCTACGTGTACATGATGTTTTTAAGTCCGATTTAATAAATGCGATTTAAATAGATCGGATTAAGAGTTATTTTGCGATGTGTATACATGGCACTTTCACTTAAATGCGATTAAACTTCTGGGGAAAATAAAGCATTGCGATTGGACTGAGGACGCACGTGCTGAGCGAGCCAAATAAGGTACGGGGGCGTGGTTCAATGCCACCGAGATGCAGGTCATCTTCCCCACGAAAATCGTTGCCTCAGGCGGACTGAAATCACAACATTTCCCCCTTTCTCCCTGGATCATTTACAATGCTACATTAGCTACCCTGTTAGCATAGAAAAACGAGTGGTCAAATGGTAATGTGGAGTAACTTTGTTGTGCTTCATTACTTCGTGGGGCACTTTTACATCAATATATGGAAGCCACAACATTTATAGTCGCTTAGGGACTTTAAATTAAGCAAAACTTTCATGTGAAAATCAACAGGAAGTGCCGCCATGTTTTTCTCACTGGCAAAGAGCACGGTTGGTTTGCACGCATGAGCTCCAGGCCAAAACTGAGCGACTGCCACCTTGTGGACACAAGAGGGAATCACAGGAGGGAATCACAATTCAGAAACGCATCACGGGAGGGAAACACATCACGGGAGGGCGGACGGACGGACGGACGGACACCAAAGCCTCTTATAGAGATGCGTGGGACGCATCTAAAAAATACATGGTGCCTAAAGTCAAACATGGGAGGGATACAGCTCTTATGTGGAGCTGCATGCATGCTGCTGGTGTGTGAGGGCTTTTATCATTGATTACATCATGAAGTTAAAAATGTATTGCTCTATGAATAGCGAATATGTCACCATCCCTCATTGAACTCCATTGATTTTCATTGTGTTGCTTTCCATGATTACAATGACCCTAAACATACACCTAAGGTCAAAGTTGATTTTCTGGAGAGGTGTGAGTGAATCAGTGATTAAGTATGACACCCGATCTGCGTATTTTTCAAGTGTTTTGAAGTTACTTATCTGCTCATTTTCACATTATGTTCGATAGGCGACAAAACTTTTGTCTTTTCAAAATCTGCCCTGTCTGTGTTCATTAAAGGGTCAATCTTTCTTTGGTGCATGAAATTTATTTTTGTACATTAATTTTCATTCGAGAGGGTTGTAGCTTTCATATGAGTGACTTCTGAAGCCAAGTGATTAATTGAAAGTCAGGTTATTAGCTGTTATTCCAAACAGATGGATAGGCGACAACTCTTTTGGAGGCGAGTGGTATATTTGGTCACCCTTGTACAAGATTGAACCCTTGTACAAGATTGACTGTACTGAATCACAGTCTTCAACATATACATAGGTTCTCAGTGTTTGTAAACACGATGTTATGACGAGGGGCAAGACACTGGCAGCCAACTACGTGCTCTATTTTTTTTTTACCGACAGTGGTTTGCAACAATCAGAGGTTGAGTTGTGTGCAGATAGTTTCGCGCAGTCAGGTTATAAACAAAATTTAGAACCCATGTATACTAGCACCACCCACTGGTCAATCAAATACTGTGCATGGTGCTTTTGAACTACCCAATCCAGTATTCAAAGTGGAATCATTGAGCCACATGTTTGTTTTTTGTTTTGTTTGGTCTTTGGTCTTGGACAGCAGCGTATTTGTCATTTTCACCACATTATTTGCTTGTTTGTTAGTAATGTAAAAATGGGGATTATCTTCTAATGTAGACCTAGAAATACAACACACATCCTTTGCAGACA
This sequence comes from Engraulis encrasicolus, assembly GCF_034702125.1. NCBI lineage: Eukaryota > Metazoa > Chordata > Actinopteri > Clupeiformes > Engraulidae > Engraulis > Engraulis encrasicolus. Next base: position 47,351,841 of record NC_085875.1, on the reverse strand, counting down.
CAAGAAGACAAAATGTTACAGAAGACACAAGAAACCATTTAACACACTTTTATTGAATAATCAATGCCATTGACATATGAGGCATTGGGTAAGCCAATCCTAGCTTGATTATTGGTTTGCTTATGGTTGTTTGCTTCCCGACAAAGTGAAAGGAATTCCTGTATTTTCAGGAACTCAGAAAGTACTTGCATTGCTCTTGACCTGACTAGTTGCAATGCCGAAAGTGTTGCGTCACTAGGAAGGCGCGGCCTGGCTAAGCCAATCCTTCAGTAGTTAAGGAGTGCAGGAATTCAGTGATGTCCGCCACGTCCACCGCCATGCTCTCCACCTCTGCCCCCATTTCCATGCATTCCCATGCCCCTGGGGTGGTCCATGTCCATGCCCGTGTCCTTGCCCGTGTCCATGAGGTGGTCCATGCCCATGTCCATGCTCGTCCTTGCCTTTGCCCTGGTGGGTGCCAAAAAGGAATGAGACAAATGCAGTGGTTGTTTTTTACATCTCAAAACATGGATGTCACTCAACAAGTTATTAAACTGGACTTACAGTATTAGGGGGGACATTGCAGTTTCTCAGTGCGTTTGTACACTATTTTGTAGCAATACAGGAATACTGAGTAAGCAAGGCAGGCTAACCAGCTTCCGAGTTTTTTTAAATTGAATCACCGATACATAGTATTTACATCCTTTCAATCACATTTCCTCTGTCAGTTGTCGAATGAGGAGAATAGACAGTTAACACCTAACCCTCCTATACTCAAGTGACATTTCCAAAGATTCTGTGCAAAGAAGCATGTGTGCAGGGGTCTGTAAATCCATTAATACATTCAAGAAATTAATATAATTCATTCTGTTCCACTAAGTCACACAAACAAATGCAAAGATGCCATCTTTCATAAAAATAAATATACAAAACCCCAAGTATGAGCAGTTTAGCAAGGTCAATACTACAATCCCATATTTTTTCAATACAAGGATTTTTTTTTTTAATGCAGATTTCATCAAAATGATCAGATTCTCCTCTGTCACTGAAATACACATAGGCCTACATTGACTCCAAAATTGCTTAAACTCCAAAACACTTAGCTTTAAACAAAGTACGTACAGTATACCGTATGTTCACCGCCATCTTTTTGTTTCTTTGTGGTTCTTCTAATCTACAGTATGTGTCTTGCCACTGCCAGACACGCTAAGCCCTGAACCAGCTCTGTAGTATAGACTCCTGAAGTTTCAGTTGTGTTGTGAAGAGCTTTGTGATCATACACTAATGATCAATGTGACTTTTTTTCACACATCAAGGTGGACCTACCGCTCTGCACATGAAAAGAGGTCAAGACAGAAAGACACATAGACTTACCATACCACAGATACAGTTAGGCTATTAAGAATTAAATCATTAAAAAAATCTACCTTTCCTTTTCCATGTCCATCTTCCTAAAAATGGTAAGGCAAAGAAATTATTGTTATTTCTTTATGTAAATAAATAACAGAGGGAACTTCCACCAAAACCATTTCAAATAAAACATAGTTTTCTTACATTAGTCTTAACTAATCTTATCTAAATTGGACAATGTCAGCTTTGGCAGATGGAATCTGATGCTCACAGGTTTGAATTTAGTATGGTAGGGACATTATGACTTAATGTCTAAAGAGCTTTAAGGTATAACAAGACATTGAACCCCATATTGCTGACTCCCTGTATCAGAGTGACTAAGTTCGGGATACAGGAAGTGTGTCAGCCAGTGGAATGGTAGAGTCTCAATAAATGTGATCTGTCTTGATTATGAGCTGAGACTTAGATGCTGTACTCACGTCATCCTCAAAGCGATGCTCAGGCTTGCGCTGTGGACAAAGAAATCAAATGGCAAACATTTATGACAAATAACCTGCTGAGAGGCTTCTTCAACCCACAATGATGAAATAACATCAGCAAACTCTTTATTAAATAGAAAAGAAAATCTTACCTTTTCGTCTGAACATGAGAGAAGAATAAACCAAAACAATAATGACACATGAATTAACAATATGCCCAAAATAATGTACACTTTAAAATGAACATGACTCATAGCCAGTGTAAAGATAACTGACTTTGATGGAAATTAGAAACTCACCGTCGCTCATTTTGTTGGTAGGGACTGGTAAATACACTGCCAAATGCATATGAAACATTAATCAAACACTAAGTTATCTCTTAACATGTCTTTATTATCATTTTTATCCAGAGTGGCAAACAATACTTTGCTTCTGATAAGTCATCTTGCAACATCATACCTGTACATGCATGAGACTTAATGTACAGTATCAAGCATTACACATTAGCAGTTCTTCAAAAGAACGACAGACAAGTTTGCACTTACCTAACCAGAGATACAACAACAGATGTTCTTCAATAGACAACGGCAACAGCAAGCATCTCCAAGTCAAGTTTATAATTGACAATAAACTTGACTTGGAGATGCTTGCTGTTGCCGTTGTCTATTGAAGAACATCTGTTGTTGTAGGAAATATATATAGCCAGCCGATCTCCAAAAGTCCCACCTTGGGCACGATTATCAGAAAAGGGCACACCCAATTATCTATTATGGAGCAAAGAGAAATCTAGCTTGTTTACTTTGTCAAAGCATGTGCTGTCCCTCCTCAAGTGTTTCTAACTTGATTTTGACAGCCAGCCTATAACTCATTCATTCACCATGTAGGAACATAGGCGAGTCAGGGTGTAGCCTCGCATTTCTTTGTCTTCTTGAATAGGTGAATCTTGTAATGAAGGGAAGTCACAGTTACGAGTAGATGGATAGGATGAGATGATTACAAGTAGCAGATGGAAAAGAGTATTATGGAAAATAAAACTAGTATGACACTAAATTACTAAAGATTGAGCAGAATGGGGTCAGCTGCTCTATGTTCCCACGGCCCATTGGTCCCACAGCGCATTGGTCCCATATTGCTAAGACTTTTATGTTTTTTCAAAATTAGGCCCAATGGTCCCACAGCCCATCGGTCCCACATCACAAAGACTTTTTAATTCGTTTTTAGGCCCATTGGTCCCACAGCCCATGGGTCTCGCATCACAAAGACTTTTAATATTATTCTTTAGGCTCATTGATCCCACAGCATTGTGTAAAGCCAATTTGAGTAGCCATGAAAGACATGCTGTTATTGTTATTATTTGTTATTATTAGTAGTAGCAGTGCATTTGTAGGTGGTTTTCTACTTTTGAAAATGAAGCTAAAAAACTGAGCTGAGGAAATGATAAAAAAAGGTTAGCCTGTGTAGGCCACGCTGTGGGGTGTGTAAGAAACAGACAAAGGATGCAGACGTATGATGGATAGCTGTTTTGATTTCTTTACTAACTGGTTGCTAAGGCGACTATAAACAAAACGGTAAGAGGCATGGGGCATTTAAAGAGACAGAACACATGTCATACATCTAAATTCTATGATCCTGGGAGAAGCCAGAAGAAATACACATTGGGAGTGACAACGACAACTGCTGGGGTGTTCAAAATGTTCAGCTTTGTTTTACACCTCCAAACACATTTAAAAGAATGTATATTTCTCGGCATATTCAACATGTGCATTCTAGTAATTAGGCCTAATGGTTCACAGTAGCTCCAATATGACATGTTCTCATCTGACCCTCTACAGTAAAATAATGTATTGTGCATGCAAAATAAATACAACAAAACCAATAAAATCCATTGTATTGTAGTCCTGTGGTTCCCAAACCTTTAATGCCTCGACCCCCTTATGAACCTCAGAATATTTTTGGGACCCCCGTCATTATCCAAACGGAAAACATTTGGTAACACTTTACAATAATGTCCTATTCACAGCTTTATAAACACTTCATTAACATTTAATAACAATTCACATTTAACAAAGCATTTACAAATGTTTGTAAATGAGTAATAACCAAACTATGACACAGTGGAGTGGAAATCAACTTCTACTGTGTCAGTTTTATGTGGTTTCATGCCATCTGGTCTTTGTAGGACAACCTTCCAGGACCGCTGCGACTCCGCTGTGTCTGCTGTGTTAACATAGTATTTCTTGCCCATTTCTAAACATTTGTAAACATTTTGTTGATAATTAGTTCATTATTTATAAAGTGTTTATAAAGCTGTGAATAGGATGTTATTGTAAAGTGATACCAAACATATTTTACCTTTTTGCAAAACTGTGTGTTAGAGACTACAACGTGCCCCTCGCATATTTGACGCGAACCAACCGTATCTCGGGCCATTTGTGAATTGTAACGGCTGATTTACATGGGCGCTTCCAAAGCGGTAGAAGCGTGGCGTTCCATTATTTTCCGTTGGGACGCGGCAGCGAGGCGAGAGGTGGTGACGTAGGGAAGCGAGGGTGGCGGGCGGTGAGCGAGCGAGGCGATAAAGTTCAGCTTGGCTGAAAAATGTAGCGGCACCGCGAAGCGTTAACCAATGGGAGAGCTTTCAATGCTATGACGTCACGTGCGTCACCAGCAGTACTGGGATATTTAAAAATGGAGGCTGTTTTGATTTCGGTGGTCCACAGATGGTTATAAAATAAATGACACTTGGGTTAAGGTGACCAATATGTGACCAATATGTGACCAATATGTACAAATAAAAATGATGAAACAGGAGCGAATATATTATATTCGCTCCTGTTTCATCATTTTTATTTGTACATAGAGTGTTTGTGATTGAAGAGAGACGGTTGTTTGACCACAGCATTTGCTAAGCTAAGCTAATTTGACCGGGAAACGATGCTACGTCACCACGGCAGGCGAGCGAGCAGGTTGAGAGCGGGTGGAATTTACGTACATGTATCACAGCCGTGAGCCTCGTGGTGCCGTTACGAATAGCCTTGTTTCTCGTTGTTGGGTGACGAAAGGGGGAATTGACAATTGGGGTAGTTTGGTTCTGGGGGGAAGAATAATGCGGACGGACGTCAACAATCATGCATGAGTGAAGGCTAACTAGTAACGACGGTAATCAAACATTTCAAACAAGTAATTTAGGGTTAAGGTTAGGGTTAGGTTTAAAGTTAGGGTTAGGTTTAGGGTTAAGGTTGGGGACAATGTTAGTGGAAGGGAGAGATGGCATGAAGTTGACACAATGACAGCGCTCCCCTCCCGAAATTTAGGGTTAGGGTTAGGGTTAGGGTTAGGGTGGTCTCTCTCTCACTCGCTCTGTCTCGCCCTCTCTCTCACCCACTCTCGACGACAGCGCGCGTCGCCCAACCACGAAAAACGAGGCTATATCGTAACGGCACCACGAGGCATACAGTTGATTTTTTCACGAGACTGGGCTCGGCGAACCAAGGCACAGCCAACGCTACTGCTACAGAAGTCGGACATGTGACTTCTGTTGTGTAGTACAAATAATTACATATTTTTGCACGCACACAACTCAAAAATCACTTGCCAAGTGAAGTCAACAAGCACACCATTGGTCATCATTAATTCTGAGGTACAGCATATGTGTGATTGATGGGGGAATGCGAGGTGGATCGGAAAATAGCTTTGATCAGTCCATTATAACCCAGACAAAAATTGTGGCTTTCCCAGCCCCATGATTCGCCCGGAAGGGGTGGAGACTTAAGTGCCCCATATGATAGCCTGGTTCTCACCAGACCAGTGTGTGTGTATGTGTATGTGTATCTCTAGAGCCCCCTAGTGGATAAGAGGAGTCCTGTAGAATACTTTGCCTGGCTCTTGCCTGACCTGTGTAGTTCTGCACAGCTTCGTGACTGACCACCAGGGGGCTCTAGAGCTACACACACAGAGGTCAGAGGCCTCAGAAGGTCTCAAAGAAGGTCTCAAAATATAATGAAATGATGAAATACGTGGGAGCTGAAAATCCTGTTTTTTCCTTTTTATGTGGTGAAGAAGACTGCTCCCTTGATATGACAGACACAGGCAGTGGGGGGTGAAGTGGGGGGTCTGTATGCCTCCTCATTAAACTTCCCCCACTTGATGTTAGGGCTATGCCAAGTACCTGGGCAGATGCTGGTGGTTCCTCCCAGTATGTCTGCCAACCCTCCAGCTGGCTGCCAGTGGAGGCGGAGGACTATTCCTGTTAGGCAGGAGTTATTCTGCAAAGCACACACACACACGCACGCACGCACGCACGCACGCACGCACACACACACACACACGCACACGCACACAGGCCTACTGAAAGGCCTACTGAAAGGCCTACTGAAAAAATACAAAAACACTTTTTGGGGCTTTTTTGCTCCTTATAGAGATAAAGAGCTCTGAAATGACCTTTTCCTGCCTTAGCTCTGGCTTATACCCATACGACACTGAGCACGCCCCATCTCGCCCAAACTTAAAAACTAAGCAGCGTTGGGCCTTCATAATAAAGAGGGAATGAGGTTTAAAATGTGTTTAAATTAGGTTCTCATTCCGCTGACTGTAGGCCTATGTGATATTTCTGTATATGTGTGTATATCTCTCTGTGTGTTTGTGTGTGTGTTACCACTGCACTGGTCCAAGTGTTTAACATTCTTGCTTACATGTTATTAGTCTATGTAAAGAAGGGCCATAGCTCTGCAAAATCAAGACAACCACAGAGTGAGCAAACGTTTTTAGTCAAACGCCTGGTGCAGTAGGCCTACTGTACGGTAGGCTGGCGTAGTCCCTCCCTGCTGCTGCGAGAGAAAAAAATCTCCTCCCCTTGCTCCCTTTTTTATCTCTGTCCTTTTGTGTGTGTGTGTGTGTGTGTATAGAACAGCTGTTTCCCTCCCTCCCTCTCTCTCTCTCTTTCTCAGCAGCCATGGGCTCCACAGGTCAGTGCCGGCTTCGTGCCAGACTTCACATTCACGTTAGCTTTAGCAACCGTGCCACATTTAGCCTAACAACAGTTGCCTGCTTGACAAGAAAAAAAAAACCTAATGGATTTAAACGCCGAGCTTTAGTTTGACATGAAAATCAGTCATAAGCACAGTGCGTAGATAGCTTGACTACGGGATTATGTCGCTCTTGGCTGTTGACAGTTGGCTATGTGCTCTGCTGGGACACTGCTGCCACTTAATTGTCTCTGCTGCCATATGGCTGGTCTCTTGTGTCTTTTCACAAGTATCGTACATGCATGTTTGACATTTGTTACACAAACCCCTTTTCTTTCTCTCTCACTCTACTGTATGTACCTCTTTTTCCTATTTTCTGTCACACACAAACAAACACTTCTGAAGGTACTTTTTAAAGTTCTTAATTGGTTGATTTTCTATTGCTGTGTTATTCTGAACTACTAACATGGGAACATACAATGTACGGCTACACAATAGGAGCAGCCGGTGTTCCTGTATGTAGGTTTTGGTCTATATTTAGTGGCTGAGAGCAGGAGCATGGACACAGGCACACACACACGCACACACACACACACACACACACACACTGTCATGGTCGAGCAGACTGCTTACACACTTGCAAGCAGCTGAAGTGTGACAGGTCCCCTCTCAGCAGAGCCTGCCAGTCCCAAACATGGGAAAAAAGATAAATGAAGTGAGGTAGAGCATGTGAGATGTGATGGTGTGTGTAGCCTACCTACACATTCTTGGATAAAGTGATTCTAATGGAACATATCAAATTACATTACAAGAATAGCCTATCATATAATATTTTGGAATGTTTGGTTCATAGTGGTTTGACTGGAGAGATTCATGGTGGAGTTACAACGTGTTCCTTGAAGTGTTCTGTGCAGCCCTCGAATTTAGATATAATAAATTCCATACCAATATGGCTAGTAGATGTTCTGTTTGCCGGTTTGCGGATGCTATTTCATAGCCCTGGCTCTCTTTGCCAGTTTGCAGGTGTTAATTCAGAGCCCTGTTTCTGTTTCCTGGTTGGCGGGTGCTAATTCAGAGCCATGGTTCTGTTTGCTCTGTAGCATTTCTGCTTGGCTCCTGTTCTGTGAGTCATTCTATTCTGTGATAGAATCCTTTCCCCACACATTGTGTTTTTCAGTGGTTAGACCAGTCACCCAGCCTTGAGAGAATAGAGGAATGCATTATCTTTGCTTGACATGCAAACCGAGCAAGAGATTTTTAAAGCACCCGAGTTACTTCTAGAGTTTAGCAAAGGTTGTTGTGCTAGTGATGACATTACTTGCTGCAATAAAGTATATATATTTTTAAAAACATAGTGACATCAACCCTTTCATGCAGAGCCTGTGTTATTAAAACGCCTAATGGTCATGTTAAATCTTGGTAATGACAATGTTGTTATGATGATGCTTTTTCAGCACTTTGTGAATGGGATAGTGAACCAGTGCTCCCATCTGCATGGAAGGGCTAAGACTCTATGAGATGTGGAATCTAGGCAATATAGGCATAGGCTACAGAGCAAAAGAATATATTCAGACCAGGGTGCGATTTGTAGGGGGGTGGGGGGTGGTGTGGGGGGGATTGTCCCCTCTTCTGGTTTTGATATTGCCACTTTTTGTACATGATTTAATCACAGTTTAATGTAACTCCATTGATATTCCTTAGAATCTGAAACATATCCCCCCTTCTGGTTTCCTGACAAATCACACCCTGATTCAGACTTTAGATCACTGCAGAGCAGAGTCATGTACATGTAGGCCTAAGTATTTTAATGTAAGTGTAAGAGAACTTACAGACATTAAAGTATTGTTTTTTTCCACCACCTATTCTCAAACCAAAATCGGCTCTGGTACAAGCACTGCTGACAATATGAATCACACACAATTCTATTGGAAGTTTTGTGCATGCATTTTCAATGGCTGCAGTCAACTTTCAGTGGCTTTTGATGGTCTCATAGTGAAGGCTTTTAACATCAGTTTGACAATATGTGGTGACAAGCCAGTAATTTGATGTCCGTAAAGTCTATTTAACTCTTGCAGAACCTGGGGACCCAGTCCATACAGTACCCGTATTCACTGTAATTCTGTTGCTTGACATTCTGATGTTTGAAGCGTGCCCTTAGTAGAGGTCGTGGGTCAGGGCAGCCTGAACTCTACTCACCTGGCTCTGCTGATAGCTAAGAGAGGGAGGGAGGGCTACGTATTTGTTGTATGTGTGCAAATCATTAACCAGGCCTGCGGTTACGAGTGAGTGAGCAACTATAAGGTGATGACACACATGCCAAACTTTTTGAACTATTTCTGGGCAACCATAGTATATAAGATGCTGTTTGGACTGTTTGTCACCATAACAATTTTCAGCAACAGAGAGCTTAAAAGAAACTATTCCATCAGAAAACTCAGAGCTTATCGAGATGCTGCAATGTTGCTCAAAAAGTTGCCCAGTGTATCATTACCTTCAGCTGGGAAACATGTGGGCATTGAGCAGGTGTGACATGACTACACACACACACACACACACACACACACACACACACACACACACACACACACACACACACACACACACACACACACACACACACACACACACACACCTTCTCAACTGAGGTCTTTCCTTTTCAACACCACGGCGCAGTAGCATACACTAGCAGAGCTGAGGCAGGACATATGACAGTAAGGTTTCATTTGGGAATAATATATAGGCCTTGACTGGGCGTTATTAGAAGCCAGTACAAGAATAGCATCTGTTGTACAGTAGAGCAAAGGTAGGGGTTGGCAGCGGTGGTTTAAGAACCCTTTTAAACCTCTTCTTTAACTCTTTCTTTCTTTCTTCGTTTCTTTCTTTCTTTCTTTGCTTGTTTATTCATTTCTTTCTTTCTTACTGTCTTTCTTTGTTTGTTTCTTCATTTCTTTCTTTCTTTCTTTCTTTCTTTCTTTCTTTCTTTCTTTCTTTCTTCCTTCGTTTTTTTTCTTCTTTCTTTCTTTCTTCCTTCCTGTCTTCGCCCAGTAGTGATGGAGTTGCTGTACTGGAGGAACCCAAAGGTGACGGGTGTGTTGTTTGGGGTGGTGGTGCTGCTGCTGGTGGCCCTGACGCGCTTCAGCGTGCTCAGCGTGGTGGCTCACGTGGCGCTGGCCGTCCTCCTGGTGACCATCAGCGTCAGGGCGTACAGGTCGCTCCTGCAGGCCATCAAGAAGGCAGAGGCTGGCCACCCCTTCAAGTGAGTCGGATTGAGATTGCACAACAGACCATATTAACTAACCTTAGCGCAGAGCCTATGTTATAACCTTACTGCCACCAAATGGTAATGGCTACCTGTATGTCTTAATCTGTGACTCTTGGTATTGTCATAGCAATGTGGTTATGATGATGTAGTTGAGTATTGAATAGGCCTGCCGGCGACCCCATATGCAGTAAGAGGTTAAGTCAATTGGTGCCCCAGGGCATTATACTGCCCTACAAACCATGAAGGCAGTAATTGCATTGTTGTTGCAAAATTATTTAGCATGATTTTAATGACATATAAATACGAAGTTAAATACAATTATTGATCTGCCAAGAATGTGAAAATATACTGTACTAAAACTGGTGCATGTCAATAATCTACCTGAAGCTACTTAGAGCCCTGCGTATATTGCATTTTTGTTTTATTGGGCAGTATACCCTACATGTCCAAAATCAAAAATATTTCAAAAGCTTATGTCATATGGTCCCCCCTCCCTGGCTGTAAATGTCTGGTGCCCCTGGACACTATGCTGCTGGCCCTTATGGGTAATCTGCCCATGCCAGACACAGCTATGCTATGACATGTCAATTTTAAGATTTTGTTTGGGTCCTTTTTCGACTTTATTTGATAGGACAGTGTGAGAGGTGGACAGGAAGCAAATTGGGAGAGAGACGGGAGGGGTCGGCAAAGGACCCGAACCAGCAATCGAACACGGGTCAGCCGCATGGCAGGCGAGCGCCCTACCGGTTGGCCATGGCAGGGCCATGACATGTCAATTTAAAGGTCCATACAATGCTAAGGTGTTTAGTCTCAAGATTTGTGTAACAGATTGACCTTTTCCTCTGCCCTGTCATGTTTGAAGAAGGGATGAGGCATCTTACACATTTTGCAACTTTTGTCCTTTCCTGTTTTCCTTTTTGACAAGCAGAGGTCACATCCGTTTCAGTCGAACTCCCTCGACAGTTCTGGGGTGCCTAGTTTACTTTCAATGCACTTGAAAACAAAAGATTTTGACCGTGCTGCTGTGCTCAAAGTTGAAAAGCTGATTTTCTTTTCTTGAAGGCGTGCCACCAGTTTAGCTGAAGCTGGGCATTTCAACTTAATCACAAGAAATTCCTAAACTGTGCCATTACTTTATCCAAATTGTCTAAAACATCCTGGATGACATGTCTTCTACTTTGTGTGTTAAAATGCGAAGACTTTGTTGAGTTGTTGCCAAAGTAGGAAACACTAGTGTCGCCACCTGCGCCAGTTTAAGATGATTGTCCTGTTTTTTTATGGTCTGTCCTAGGGAAAAATATACAGTATAGGCCTACCGGTATTTTCCCTAGACACTGAATGAAGGGAGCCATTGCTTACAAGAAAAAGAAAAGTTGACTGGGTTTGAAATGTCCAGATTTTCTGTCAGACAGAGGTGGCGATCCTAGAAAGACTACATGTGTATAAACTGTTGAATACAGAGTTGCAAAAAGTAGTTCTCTAGATGTAATTACCATTACACCAGAAGTAGCATATTACATGGTTTCAACAATGCAATATCATAAAACTAGTGGTGTAATTACATCTGTAAGAGTGCAACTTCTACTTCTACTGGTTTTATACAACTGATTGAATGTGCTGTACACTCTCTCCTCAGGGCGTACCTGGACATAGATGTGGCTCTGACGCCAGAGCAGATGAGCTCCTATGTTGAGAAGCTACAGCTCTACCTGAATAGCTCTCTTATGGAACTGCGGAGACTATTCCTGGTGCAAGACCTGCTGGACTCAATAAAGGTCAGATGACAAATCAAACTCTCCTATTTATTATATACGACTACTGTGGTCAGGGCCAGATTAAGATGGTCTGGGGTCCTAGGCTACAGGTTATAGTGGGCCCCCACTGAAGACAAATTCCATGACAAAATTCCATGGACAGCAATATAATTCCAAGCCAATTAAAGATAACATGTCTGATAACTGTGCTGGGGAGTTTTAACATCATTTAAATCACTTGACACAGCAAACTATTTTTTTTCTTTTTTCCCCTTTGTCCAATCAGAGGGGGGCCTGGAAGGTGGGGGCCTCTAGGCTGAGGCCATATCTAGCCTGACTGCGGTATGGCTCTGCACAAAGCAGAGTGGCATTCATGCCCTGCTGCAAGAAGTACCTGTCATATTATCATAAATGCACATGAACCGACTAATAATTTTAAAGGCATGTGTAAAATATTTAGATGGTCATGATCAACATACAGTCCCAGGAAAAAGTTTGTACACCCTTTGAAATTTCTTACCTTTCTGTCAAAATTGGTCATAAAACATGGTCTGATCTTCCCGGAAATCACAAGAAGGAACAACCAGAGTCTGCTTTAACTAATTCAACCCAAACATTTACAAGTTTTCATATTTTAATTGGCCATAAGATGTAAACATTCACAGGACAGCAAGGCATAAGTAAGTACACCCTTGCATTCAATAGGTTTAAACCCTAAGATAGTCGCAATAACCTCAACCAGATGTTTCCTGTCGTTGCAGATCAGATTAACAAAATAATCTGGATGTATCTGGTCTCCCTCTTCTTTAGAAAACTGCCTCTCGTCAGCAAGGTTTGTGGGATGTCTGGAGTGCATAGCTTTCTTGACTTCATGCCCTATAATCTTAATTGTTTTTTGTCAGGGCTTTGACTGGGCTATTCCAGAATGTGTATTTCATTATTATGAAGCCATTGTAAAGTCGATTTGCTTCTAAAGTATGGGTTGTTGTCACATTTCAGCACCCATCCTCTTGTGTGCTTCAACTGTGTGACAGACTACCTCACTTTTTTTCTGTAAAATATCTCGATAAACTTCTGAGTTCATTGTTCCACTGATAATAGCAAACTGAAAAGGGTCTGAGGCAGCAAGGTAGCCGTATATAATGATGCTCCCGCCACCATACTCAAAGGCGGAGATGATGTTTTGGTGAAGGTGTGGTTCTCCAGTTCTCCAGTTCTCCTCCAAACATGACATTGTGTGTTCCCCTGAACAATTCAACTTTGGTTTCAACGTTGGTCTACAGAATATTTTGCAGTATAATTAAGGCATATAAATGCTTTTTCGCAAACCACCTCAAAGGTGCAGCAATATTTTTTGGACAGAAACCCCCATTAATTTTAGATTGGCAGAATGAATCCCATTTTTAGCTATTCTGGTGGTTACATCTCCTCTTCTGAGTATGGTGGCGGGAGCATCAATATCAATATCCGCTACCTTGCTGCTTCAGGCCCTTGACAGTTTGCTATTATCAGTGGAACAATGAACTCAAGTTTATTGTGATATTTTACAGAAAAAACGTGAGGAAGTCTGTCACACAGTTGAAGCACACAAGAGTATGGGTCCTGAAATGTTACAACAACCCATACTTTAGAAGCAAATCGACCTTAAGAATGGCTTCATAATAATGAAATACACATTCTGGAATAGCCCAGTCAAAGCCCTGACAAAAAACAATTGAGATTATATGGCATGAAGTCAAGAAAGCTGTGCACTCCAGACATCCCACAAACCTTGCTGACGAGAGGAGAAGAGTTTCTCTAAAGGAGGACAAGATACAAACAGATTGTTTTGTTAATCTGATCTGCAACTACAGGACAAGTCTGGTTGATGATATTGCAACTAAATGAGGGTTAAAACCTACTTAATGCAAGGGTGTACTTACTTATGCCCTGCTCTCCTATGAATGTTATGGCCTTATGACCAATAAAAATATGATAACATGTAAATGTTTGGGTGGAATTAATTAAAGCAGACTCTGATTGTTCCTTCTTGAGATTTCTGGGAAGACCAGACCATGTTTTATGATCAATTGTGACAGAAATGTAAGAAATTTCAAAGGGTGTACAAACTTTTTCCTGGGACTGTATCTGTTCTGCCCATTCATAAAATTGTATATTTCCATGAATACTTATCCTTTCTGTCTATTACAAGTGTTTTTATTTGCTTTAAAATGAAATTTTGAATTTAGATGTATATGAAGTACATGATGTCCATTTGCCATCTTGAGTTACTTTGCCTAACCAGGAACATAATGTAAGCCTACTTCTAAATGTATCGTTTTGCACTTGCTGTGACTTAAAGGACCAGTTCAGTCAATTTCAACATGCAGTTGTAATGCTCACAGTCACACTACCGTGGACTTGTCAGTACCTGAGGTTTTTTTTTCTTCTTCTTCTTCAGCCTTTTCCGAGATCTTGGTCATTGTAATGAGGGCAGCGCTTTGTTTATATTTCAAAAAAACATTTTTATATTCGAACATTCGAAAGGTTATACATCATCAGCAGACATTTAGCAAACAGCAGTACCTTTTGGAAAAATATTTGGGGTAGGCCTATGTTAATGAGCAATACAACAGCATTTTGAAATTGACTGAACTGGTCCTTTAACTCACAGCGGCTAGCTATTGCATTGTCAAGTTCCTGTACTGGCAAGTTTGAAGAAATGAAGGAAAATCTCTTACATAGCGGACCTTTCAGCTATGGGCTTTGTATACTAACCCTAGAGAGCTTCCAACATCCCCCAGCAGGGGGAGGTGTTTTCACCAGCTTATGGTCTGATTTACAGTAGGCCTGTACCAAATGCATATGGTCAAGGACAAATGGTCAAGATGGCAGTGGCTTTATGTAGCCTAGTAACCTGAGGATTTGGGGCTTTAGGGGATAGGCCTCTGGCAGTCGGGGCCGGGGTGACTGCCTGGTCCTGGTCTGTAGCTGTACCCAGTTCTCAATGCTGAAGGTAGACTCGTTACTTATTACCAATCAAAATCTGTGTGTGTGTGTGTGTGTGTGTGTGTGTGTGTGTGTGTGTGTGTGTGTGTGTGTGTGTGTGTGTGTGTGTGTTTAGTTTGCAGTACTAATGTGGTTGCTGACACACCTTGGGGCGGTGTTCAATGGCCTGACTCTTCTGATATTTGGTGAGTCATAGACAGTACATATCACAAGACACACAGACGATAAAATGTTCACAATAAAATGTAAAATCTGCACAATACATGTAATTTCCATCTGGATATTCAGTAGTAGTATCTTGCCGTTTGACAGATGTCAAAATGGCCATGTCATGAAAGAATGTTAACCTCCTTCTGTTTTCCTCCTAGCCGTGGTGGCCATGTTCACACTGCCCATCATTTATGAGAAAAATCAGGTAAGACTCCCGCCTCCTCAAGGCCCAATGCTTTTCACAGTGATTGATAAACTTAATTCATTAGTTACCCAGACCAAGCGCCACATTCGAAACGGCCTTGTTTTACCTGTCCTTTTCAACCAGGTGATCATTTAAACGGGCTAATGATTTTTGTTTTTATTCCATCCATCCATCCTCTAGGTTCAGATTGACCACTTTGTGGCAGTTGTGAAGAAAAACGCTAACATTATCTTGACAGTGTAAGTCCCTTGTATTACATTACATTACATGACACTACACTTAGCTGACGCTTTTATTCAAAGCGACTTAGTTATTTACAGGGTTATTGGTCACAGTCCCTGGAGCAATGTGCGGTGACTTGCTCAAGGGCATGTCAGCCATGGATGGAGGAGTAAAGAGATGTGGGATTTAAACCGGCAACCCTCTGACCTGACCAGCTCCCTAACCATTTGGCCACGGAACACCCCCCTTCATACTGTATACTGTACATTCAACGCAATGGGGACTCAATTCTCAACCCCTCTTCGACCTGGGCCCGGGGCACTGTACCCCTTTGCCCCCAATATTTGCAATTTTATGTAATACGTTACTGGAGCGGTGCCCACTTCAGATCAAATGCGGCCCCTGATATTACATGTTTCACACCCCCGGGTTAGAGGCTCACATTTCAGGTTTCAGGATGCAGGAGGATGGCTGATGATTGCTTGTGCTTCATTTACAGGATCAAATCAAATGTTCCCGGAGTCAAGAGGAAGGAGGAGTGAGGCTGCATTGCCTTGCAACCGCTCCATGCCAGCATTCCTTCATGAATGTCAGAGATGTGTCATAGCCTTATTCCTGTCTCAGACATGTGGTTTTTTTTTTAAAGAAATTGAAAATACTGTTGAATGGCTGCAGCTCGTTACATGTTGTGGTACTGTATGCTTTGAACAGTTTGGGTTTTTGGCATGGGCCTTGTGAATTACTGTATGTGCCAATGCCACACAAATAATTTTTTCAGCCATAACCCACTAGTTGACATTAAAAGATGGCAAAATGGTTGTATGGTGTAGTCATGGTTACTCAGTGATATTTCATTGAGATATTGAAAGCTATGTCTGCAGCGATTGCATTGGATGATAGTTCTAAGCACTTAAAATACACATGTTCTTGCTCGACAAATTACGTTTCATCAAACTAAGTAAAAAATGTAAGTAAAGCTTGAATGTTTGTGTACCTTGTTTAAATGGTCACCGAGTTGCCAGGTTCTGTAAACCGACTCATTTTATAATTAGATAGATTAGATACTCTTTCAAGGGCAACTGGCTGACTGAAAAAGCAGATTAAAAAACAAATCAAGGGTGAGTAATGTAAGCAAAACAAATACAGAAGAATGTTATATTGTCAGTGATGTTTGTTGGTTACAAATTCTTTCATTTGAAATGCAGTACATAAATACATAGTAAGTCTATGAAGGATGTGTCGTCAATGCTGCCTCCTTATAATGTGCAAGGGGAAACCCTGGGAGCATTATCAGAGCTTAGAGGAGACGCAGAAAGGAGATCTCCATGGAGCCCCTGTATACAAGTCCTCGAGTTCTTCCCAAATATATCCAGACTCCTGTCCTCGGCCTCTGACTGTGGCCTCGCATTTTGCTGACGCCCCGCCTCCGAGGAGAAAACAGTTAAGTTTCCCTGGTGTCTGCCTAAACAACTTTTGGGGGACTACTCTTCATTCACCATCCTGATTGTAAATGAGAAAATGACATTAGAATTGCGCTTTTGCGAGACATGGGAAAGAGCTCCTTATGTCCTTTTCTGTTGGTCTCGTGATGTAAGGCTCAATGTCACAGGATGTTCAGAATTTAACCAAATATCTCACTAAAGCACAACTCACAAGTCATTATCTGTTTTGCAATCCTGATGTCAAATGAGGGAAATTCCCTGCAAAAATGGCTCTGCCTTAGAATGACAGCAAGCAAACGGTTTCTCCACACAGGTGGGGTGACAGGCATGAGGCCACAAGCAACAAGACAGGACAGGAGGAACTAACTCTGAAATTCACATCTAGTCTTTCCCCTCTGGCTGCTGCCGACATGTGAAATGCTTAGTTGACGTCTCAACCATCTCACATTCGCTGCTCTAAATAAACCATGCCTCATCAAGTTACTATAAATAAACACCAATTTACTCTCTACTTCATTATAGCAAATATTGCTGATGCCTATCTGTGCCCGCAGGAAAGGTCAAAGTCTAAGGCTGAAACATTCCCTTGCTCTGCGCATATCACAGGGAATTAGCTGAAATCAATAGGTACTGTGTGTGACTGTGCTGGGAGATGAGGATGAGGACGAGGATTTGTGCAAGGCTATTTTTTAAATCCTGACATTTCACCTGAAAGCCAACTTTTCCTAACTTTCTGTCATCAGTGTACATTGTGGAAATGTTGTTGATCATAGTTTTGGCGAGCATCTGCAAGCGTCTGAGGTGTGAGGGGTGAGTGTGTGTGAAGAGGGGACTTTGGCTCCGCATCACTGCCTAATAACTCTAAAATAAATGGACACCATCAGTGATAGGATGAATTATCCTTACGTAAACACCATACGTAGGTTGTAGGTTTTCTCAGAAATGCACAACAACAACCTTAGGTCCAATCAATCTTCTTGACTGTTCAAATGCACATTTCGGACACAATGGCATGCAAGTAAGGGGGAACACGTTACTATTGAATAAAATAAAGAACTTGTAAATTGTTGAACACAGATCAGCCTTTTCAGCAGAAAGTAAAACACAGAACAATAGACTATACAACAAATCTCATCTTTAATTCACCTTGATAATTTATACAAAAAAAATGCTTAAAGAAAAGTGATTTATTTTCCATACAATAACTTTACATTCATTAGTTCTACTTCCAGTTAATTGGCATGTATCTACAACATGTTTAAAACAAGGGTGTGATTAGATATGTGTTTGCTGGAAATCAGAAGAGGACCTAGAATTAACAGCATAAAAATAAAAAAGAGATAGTGATGGAGATTCATGTCATTTGAAAATAAAAAAGGTCAATCGTACAAGAAGTTTTCACTAAAAGGTCATAGTGAAAGGCCCTAGAAAGGTCCAAGTGAAGGTGGGATGTATGTAGTTTCGGAACAAAATGAAAAGCCCTTGCATTACTTGCAGCTTGACAGGTCACACAGTGACCAAAATGGCTTGCAAGACCGATGAACACAACAGGTGCCAACGCTGATGTCTAACCTGAAGGCAAACAAACTTATGAGATTGCCGTCACGTTGCAGGTATGCAGACTGAAAAACCTGATAAAAATAAACGAGGCGAAACTTTTGACAGGAATTCCAACTACCCAGCTTGTTTCTCTGAACTTTGCACTGCAGATAAAGGGATTAAAAAGAGTCAATACCTTTATCCTACACCAGAGGGAGCTACCGAGTGCTGATAATCAGAGAGAACACAACGCTGCGCTACAACTGTGCTTCAGATGACAGCATGGAGGATGCACCTATGCCTGCCGGGTACCGTCATGAACAGCTGTGGCCCTTGGAGGGTAGCCATAGCCACCTCCCTATTCATAACATTTCACAACCATCTGAAGACCCAATAGTGCCAGAGACAAGACAATGAAACATCCACACGCCTTTCTATGGTAGAACCGTCTACTGAACAGGGGCTAAACATTTGTAGCGTCTTGTAAATACACAGTGAATATTTATTTTAAAAAGTAAGAGCAAAAGAAAAAGCAATGTATTGTGGAACTCAACTCGAGTTCGGCTGTTTCCAGTGTATCCATTTGTTTTTGCAGAGATAATACAATAATACTTCCCCATATTGAGTGACTGTCCCTTGTATGCATACAAGCAATGCCAGTTAAAGTGTCACTACCAACCAGTCTCTCTCAGTCACGCAAACACACGCACCACAATCGCAAACACACCTCTAAAAAATAGTCAGATCTGTTTTACACCCTAAGTCCTAAAAAGCCCATTACAGTCAACTTAATAGTCTCTCTCAAATATCTGATATGAAACTATCAACAACACTGGTGGAAAACAAATCATTAACGCAGGACTATCAACGTAGTGAAAATATTATTAAAAACACATAGCATTGCAATTCTAACGGCACAAAACACATTAAGTTACAAAAAACAAACAAAAAAACACCAACTTCATAACAGAATAGTGTCAATTAAAGGAAATGTACATACACACCATAATAATATATACTTTTTCATATTGCTGTAAAATACTGATGGTTACACATTTTTGTTTATGAAATAGGCATTTAAAAATAAGAAGTGAGAAAAGCACTTTTCCCTGAAGTGTCACTGGCTGGTACGAGCTCCGGATATGAACCTGGCTGAAGCGACAGGGGGGTATTGAATAATTGCAAGAACATGGTTTAGTGGTAGAGCTGGCTAGGTTAACCAACAGGATATGGTAAAGTCGCTAAAAGATAGCCCACATGTGTCCTTCAGTGAAAAATGAGGACGACCAGCTCTTCTATTAGGTGATTTACCACCACCTCAAGGTTAGCTTAACCTGGTTTACAACTGAGCCAAGGTTCTTGGAATATCCCCTGGGTTGGCATGATTGGAGCCAGTCTGACATTTGCAGTAACGCGGGAGGGTCAGCAATACCAGCAAACTCTTCTTGATCTTCAGCATGGTGGAGGAGAGTGGACCTGGCAAAGGAGTAAACCAGCTACTGTATATATACCCTTCTATATGCACAGTTTTTCAGGACAGAGGTTGTAACTGACAGAAAAGACCTTGTTTCTAAATTACCTTTAGTCCAAAAACAGACAAGTCATTCATCTATTAGTGGACTGCCTCCATGCTGTTCCAATGTCATGTTTCCAGACCTGGAATGCAGTGTCAACGTTGACCGTCCCTCCCCCCTCTGCTTGCCATGGTAAAAACACAGCCTTGCCGGTAAAATTCCCATGTCACATTCGCATGTAGAATGGGTAAAAACAATGCGACACAGACAAAGAAAATAAAAAGCAAGATAGAAAAACAAAAACTTTCCTCTGGTTGTAGAGATGCCAGCAACTAATGTTATTTGTTGTGTTCATCATTAAGGTAAACACACAAATACATATATATGAACACTCACACACACCACGCACTCAACACACCACACGCACGCACACAGGCACCTCAGGCCGCCATTCGTGGAGCTGTGCAACTACTCCATGTACATGTAGTAGAACAACCTTCATCCTCATTTTAAAAAAAGTCTTCATTTATAAATAGCTCTCAGAGTTCATTCTACTGCTGATAGCAAGTGCTGGTAAGAGATATACTCATTACATCATTTATGGAATGTGGAATTAACTTAGAGAAGAAATATCAAGATCAGAGAATAATAAAAAAAAATATTTCATGATTTCAAACGTAGTTCTCAGAGGCGCAATTGGCTCTGTGATGAATCGAGGTCCTGGAACTCTGCAGTCGTTCCACCACAGATGTCCAAGCCCAGTCAATCTCAGACCCGAACCTCACACGCAAACTCTTTTTACCCTCCAGCTGCATGCGCCGAGAGCAGCACGTTGAACAGTGTTCGTCAATCACAGCTTGTGTCTTGCGTGCGCACGTACGTACGTACATGTCAATGGGGCATTTAGAGTGTGTGCACACTGGTGTGTGTGTGTGTGTGTGTGTGTGTGTGTGTGTGTGTGTGTGTGTGTGTGTGTGTGTGTGTGTGTGTGTGTGTGTGTAAATTAGTGTTAACCATGGCAGGCAGGTGCGAGCTCAGCTCAGCATAGCCAGGAGGAGGGCACCCCTCGTGTCTGAGTGGGCATGGATGCATTTAGTGTGTGTGCATGTGTATGTGTGCACGTGTGTGTGTGTGTGTGTGTGTGTAAATTAGTGTTCACCATGGCAGGCAGACGCAATCTCAGCTCAGCTCAGCGTAGCCAGGAGGAGGGCACCCACTGGGGCTCGGTGTCCAGCTTGTTGATGAGGCGCAGCAGCTCCTGGTAGGCCTTGTCCTGGTCCGTGTTGACGATGGCCGCGTCAAACAGGTGCCCAAAGTTCTGCTCCATCTCGCGTGCCTTCTCGATGATCTCACGCAGCTCCTCGGGCTGACAGGACAGGGCAGGACAGGAGAGAGCGGTATTGACACACATTCACACCACATGTGGGTTTTTTCGTTTAACTTAAATAGGATAGTTACACAGTTTATATCTGTCAATATGTGGACAATTAATTCATGTTATTATATGGTTGTGACGTCATCGGTCGAATGCTCCATTCATTTCAACGGGGCTCCCCAACGTTCGCACGTCTGTTATTTTTCGATAACGGATGGGTTGGTCTATAACAGACCGCTGTCAATGGCAACAAGACTTTTCACTGCTAAAGCGACTTTTCAACAAGACTCTAATCAGCTGCTGTGATAGACAACACCTGTTGTCCTGGCTACCTGTTGCCTAGCGGTGTTCCACAACGGCACTGTTTTGTTTTGCGCAGCAACAATCTTAACATTAAATAGGCCTAAAGAAATGTCCCCGCCATGTGTGAATCATTTAAGTATATCCATATAATAAGCGGGTTAACTTTCGGCGAGTCGGTCGCTTTGTGGAATAGCAGCACTTCAGAGAGTGCTCCGCGTCGGGGTCTAAAGATTCTCTCTGTCGTGCTGCTATTCCACGGTAGCGACCTTCTCGCCGAACGTTAACCCTTACATATTAAAATGTTTATTGATCCGGATTGTCGGCTTTGGACACATTTTAGCTGGCACCAGACAGATAAAAAAAATTTATACACATTTTCACAGAAACAAGTTTTCAGCCTTCCTTTTCATGCCCCATTACCATTACAAAGTAGCCTTATTTTCAATTATCATGCGCATTCATATTAGTTTACCAAATGAAATGAGCGGTTTCAGACTATTTCAAGTGGTTCTAAGAGAGGAATTTTGCAATGTACATAATATGTGGTGATGTTCTGAAGGCCTTTGAATGATGACAAGAGTCAGAGGTGAATCTGAACACATTGGCTGTAATCCAGAAGCATTGCTGCATTAGGATGTGTAGGGCAGGCGCCGCTCCACTGGGGATTATGTAAATGAATGCAAATACAAATGGAAGTACCTTTGGGTTCCTGTTCTCTTTTGTCAGGAGAGCACGCAATCGCTCTTGGGAGGGAGGCGCGATGAATATGATGTACGGCTTCAGGTCTGAGCTCCGTAAAACCTTCAGCGACTAGAAAGAGGGGAAGACATTGGTATAATTACTACCCCATCATCACCATCATCATCATCATCATCATCATCATCATTATCAACAACAACACCAACACCAACAACAACATAAAGATTTATCATTTTAGACACTATTATTACCATTACCACATCTCTCTGCTTCTATTTGTCCGTCTGTAACAATGACTGCAAATTTTGGTTGCAAATAGACAGTGTAAAATGCTTGAAACCTGTTTAACTGAATAGAATCTAATAGTGCCCATTCTAATATAGTTATTGGCAGAGGTGACAACCCCGGGTTCAGAAAGTAAAAAGCCCTGCCACACAATTGATACAGATGACTCTGAACCAGATGATCCTAATGAGTACCAAAGACAGAACAGTACACCAGTTACTCAATTAAGGTCACCTGTGTTGGAAGGAAACTGTGGCAGGGCTTTTACTTTCTGGATCTGGAATTGACATCCAGGGATGCCAGGGTTGGCAACGGATGATTTCCAGCAGAGTACATGCTCTAAAAAAACTATTTGAACTAAATTATATTGTTTGCTTTATGGCCATAATCTACAGGAAAACCCTGCCCAGTGTGTTTTTTTTGGGGCACCCAATCTGGCAACCCAGTTGACGGTGACTTCTCTGCTAATTAGTCTGTGCTCACCTGTGTGTGCAGGCACAGGATGCAGATCTTGCCCGTGTTGATGATCTGCCGCACGGAGTCGGTGCTGGTGCCGTAGAGGTTCTTCTCAAACTCGCCCGACTCGATGAACTTGCCCGCCGTCGAGTCCATCTCGAAGGCCTGCCGCGAGACAAAGTGGTAGTCCCGGCTGTTCACCTCGAAATCCCGGCGGTTTCGCGTGGTGTCTACGGGCCAAGGGAAAACATGGGATTTAGAAACGTTTATCGATTTGCTGATTATGTCAACTGTAAATGCCCATAGTAATTTGGTTGCTATTTAGGTCATTTTGAAGTACAGTGATATTTTATTCATCACCAATGGCCTGCGAGGATTGTACCGAATGTGTGTGCTTAACTGGCATCATAATAGTCCACAAAAGTACTTTTTTATTTCTCTTCCCCCAATAACACCCACACATGCGTGCACACAGACACACACAGACACACACAGACACACACAGACACACACAGACACACACAGACACACACAGACTTACGTGGGACTGCTCCTCCAAATCTGTCTGGCTCACTGGTCAGCAGTCTCTGCCTCAGTTCATTCTGACCACAGTTGGGAGGGCCAATCAGAGCGATCGGTCGCTTCCGATTGGCTGGCTGGTGGTACAGAGCCATCTCCTCATAGGTCAGAACTTCATCATTGTCCAAATCTGCCCGGAAAAATAATGTGGATTAAAAATGGGTCAATTTGCGCTAAATGGTGCATTCGTTTGGCAATCACAATTGTACAGCCAGTTCCTTCTCAGTGTCACTTTCTGCATCCCTCTTCTTTAAGATTTACATATTGGAGGACAAAAAACTTGTGTACAAACTCAACAAAAAACCTACAGGTCAAGTAGGTCAAAGTATATTCTACATATAATAATAATTATCATTTTGAAAAGCAGCTCAAGCTTACCTCAATTTAAATGGTTTATCGGATCAAAGAAGACTTGCCACTCACCATCATTTCTGTTGGCATTGTACAGGAGCTTCTTCCTTTTCTTCTTGTTTTTCTTTGCACACCACAGCTTTCCTGAGAGGAGGGGAAGGGAAGAACAATTTGTACAAGCACCACATAGCAGGCTATGCAAATAACACAGAGTCTGACGGAACTGTTTGTGTGGGCTTTTATCTGCGGTTGTGGCCACTGCCTAATATCTTTGATGCCACAAGTTGCTGTAAAAATCACCAGTATTAGATGTTAGAAGGCAAACAACAATACATGGAAGGCTTCTCCTAATGTCCTGAAGGCAAGGCAAGAAAGGCAAGGCAATTTTATTTGTATAGTATGTTTCTTACACAAATGCAATTAAATGTGCTTCACAAAAAAATAAAATAAAATAAAAAGGCGTAACCTCTAGCAGTCGTGTTCAACATACCGGACTTCTCTGGTTCTTTATCTTCTTCTATGGTTTGCTTCATTGCCTCTCTCTGCTGCTGGAAACTCTTTCCTATAAGGCAAGAATGCAAAAAGACGTACAAATGTTATCCTCACGACATCCTACTGGGTGTTGTATAAAGTAGGGGTAAAAGTACTCACACCTTACACATATTAAAACACTAGCAATGTGATATTACATGGTTTCAACTTTGTAATCTCATAATGGTGATGTAATTGCATCTGTAAGAGTATTTATACTTCTATTTTATGCAACTCTGTAGTGTGTGCGGTGAATGAACGTCTTTGTCCTCTGTTTTGTGTGTGCTCAGTTGTGCGTGTGAGTGAGTGTGTGTGCGTACGCATATGCGTGTGAGCGTGTATCCATACTTGGCACCAGGCCGGTTAGCATGTGTGTGTTGTGTGTGCGTGCGTGCGTATGTGTGTGTGTGTGTGTGTGTGTGTGCGTACGCGTAACTATGCGAGATACAATACTTGGCACCAGGCCGGCTAGCGTGCGTATGTGTGTATGTGTGTGTGTGTGTGTGTGTGTGTGTGCGTACGCGTAACTATGCGAGATACAATACTTGGCACCAGGCCGGCTAGCGTGCGTGTGTGCGTGTGCGTGTGTGTGTGGTATGTGTGCATGTATCCATACCTGGCACCAGGCCGGCTAGCGGCTGGTTGTCCTCGTCCCCATCCCTGTAGGCCTGCCACCAGTTGGGGTCGTCCTGGCTGATGATGTGGAGGATGTCCCCCTTCTGGAAGCACAGGCCCAGCTCTCGACACGGCACGTACGGGTCGTCAGACGGGTCGTAGTCGAAGTGCGCCTTCACGTGCACCTGTTTGGTAAAAACATGTCCCACCTATAACAGTGCTAATTTTGTTGAAAATCAATTACGTTTTCATGAACAAACGAAATCCAGATAATGATCAAGGGGTCTGTTACACAAATATACAGTTGACAGGTTTAATTGTAATTTTAGTCAAAGTGCGCCTTGACGTGCGCCTGTTCCCAACCACCGTAACACGTTACTCAACTCCACATATGTAATAATGCAAATGCTTGACGATGAAAGCATGTGTGAGGTGAACAATGCAAATTTTCATTCTGCGGTTCAGGTCGATGTCAAGAGGCTTTGCGTCTGAGGAGTAATCTGAAGCAGAGCCGGCGGGCCCATAACGCTCACTACGCTCTGTGCGTAAGGCCTCGAGTGGCCCATGACGGCACTTACATAAAATAAAGTAAAAAACGAACTTCTTATTGATTCCGTCGCGTAACTATGCCTACGTGGTTCGCTACATTATCAGGAGAAAGAATCAAATTCATGGAAAACAACAGTCGCGTAGGCAAGGCAACTGAAGCCCTTCTTCTGTGGTTAATTTCGGATGGAACAGGAGTGAGAATCTTGAGTGAGAATCTCACAACAATGCCGAGCTCCCATGTCTTCAATAGTCAGTGTGCATTACAAGCGTTCCTGTTTGCGTTGCCCGCCGAAAATGATGTCTTGTTTCGAAAATTGTAGTAGCTGCCTAGTTGAGAAACATCAGCTGACTAGCCGACGAAACGTGAGTGCAATCGAATCAATGGAGGAGAGTGTGAGATAGGAAGGGGTGCCGTGTGTGTGCCCGTGTGCTTGCGCCCTCGCGGAGGAGATGAGAGGAAAGGGACAGGTCGCGCGTCTGTGTGGTTGGATGCGTGACTGCCTGCGTGATTTACGCTGCGATTATGATCTCTCTATCTCCCGAATATTTTATTGAATCATTTACTCAGTAGCCTTGTCCATCATCAAGTCGGCTTTTCTAATCAGCTTGCCAAAACAATGGCGATGGGGAGAGAGAGAGAGAGAGAGAGAGAGAGAGAGAGAGAGAGAGAGAGAGAGAGAGAGAGAGAGAGAGAGAGAGAGAGAGAGAGAGAGAGAGAGAGAGAGAGAGAGAGAGAGAGAGAGAGAGAGAGAAGTCGTGTGTGCGCATCGTGCACCAGCCCTGCTTGCAGAGGGAGATGGAGAGTGATCAACTAACTTTTTAACAGCGAAATATGACGCAATAATAATGCTGAACTCCGCTTGGAACGTTAACTTTGTGAGGAGAAATGCAACCTGTTCATTTTACTCCTCCAGGCGAGAGAAGACTTTGGCGAGGGTGCGCAGTGTAGGCTATTCACTTGCTCACCTACTTTCACATTACCATCACGTCTTGCAGGTGCAAGCCTTATGTCTTTAGATGTGCAAGCCAATATCTAATTTAGGCTACTCTTAACACCTGTGCTAACAATTAAAGGAAATGTATTTTGTTGGCATCAGTCTAGTTTGTGCCATTTCTAAATTAATGGGAACTTTTATGGATAGACCAATGTTATTTTTTTCAAATTCTGTAGATCACAAAGGACTGGTATGCCACATGTGCTTTATTGCTTAAAAATGTGTGTGTGTGTGTGTGTGTGTGTGTTGGGGGGGGGGGGAGACTGGTGACTTGATTTTTTTTATAGTTAGGGGGGCCCCTTGGCATATTTTTGCTTAGGGCCTCTCTTAGCGCGTTCAGGCCGACTGAGAACCGTGCTGGAGCCCGTTCCTGCACCTAATCGTGAACTGGCCGTCGTGTTCACACCACAGATATTGGCGTTCGCGAACCGGAACCGGTGACGACAGCGTGGCCGTCAGCAGGTTCATCCGGGTAATAAAGTCACGTGCGGAAAAAGTTCAGAGCCCCGTATTAACAAGGGCGGTTCGCACACAAGCACTTTGGTGCCAAACGTAACTGGTGCGGGCACCGACACCGGCTCCGTTCTGGTCGGCCTGAAAGCCCTAACAGAGGTCAGAACCGGCTCTGATCTGAAGATCAATCAATGCAAAACGTAAGGGTTGATCAGGTACATCACAAGGAGCTTAGGGACTTACCACAGTTTCCTTGATTGGTGGGGGTTTGGTGTGAGGTGTCGGGATCAGGATGAACGTTAATGTCCCGTGCATTTCCGCCTGTACAGATTAATCACAGATTACATTGAGAACATTACATTCATGGCCATCATCACCACCAAGAACATGTTCAGTAGAGAAACATTAGCTGACTCCACAACTCACAGAACAGATTTTACACATCAATATTTCACTTACAGCATCACACTATGGCAAACAACAACAACAAAAATACACATACTCCTGATATTTGCCACACTGACTATACACATGGTCAGAGGATTGCAGGTTCAAATTCCACCCTTCTACTGCCTCTCTTCGTCCAGGGTCTCTAACCAATACCCTGTACATAACTGTAAGAGTCAGCTAAGTCTAATGTAATGTAATGTAAAAGTGCTCAGCAATGCTCACCAGGATGTCGAAGACTTCATTGACGTCTTTGCCGCGGATCTCCACCCCATTGATCTCCAGGACCTCGTCTCCCTCCTGCAGCAGGCCGCTGCGTTCGGCCGCACCGCCCTTCACGATGCGACTAATGATCACACTGTCCATATCGTTACGCACCGTTGCACCCTGAGAAGGTCATAACACAACCAAACTAATGTCAAAATCAGACAGCAGTGGTTCCACAAACAGATTCTAAGGTTCTTTTGAACGTTGCCCTCTGGGGTACTTTTACGCTATGTCTCTTCCCTCAAGACATTCACATTTTAAATACTTGGACCATCTTCATTTTCTTTTTTTTATATTTTCTGTTCTTTTCCTAGTATTTATTACTGCACAGAAGAGAGCAGTTGCAACTTTCATTTCACTGCCAAGTGTGCCAGCAGAAGACGACATGTGTACAACCTGTATTCAACATGAACAGCCTAGTACAGTACAGCATGGTATTTCAAAGAATTTCAAATATGCTCCACTCTGCGCCCTTATCGTCCTGCTTAAGCTGCGGTGGGAAGTGGAGCTTAGTCTGAAGATAGCTGTATTTAGTATTAGTGCTGGTCTTTCAAGAATGTCAGTTATTCATCGTCATGTGCTCATGAATTCAAGAATTCATTAGTAATGAAAGGGGGCTTTTTGCAGAGAAATTCACACAAAAAAATAAAACAAGAAAAAAGTAGAAAAATATACGTTTCCATAAAAAAAAGACTGTGTGTAACCCATCAGGTTAAAATAAAAAAATAAAAAAGCAGAAAGCAAGTGTATGTGTAACCCACCAAGGGGATGTCTTTGGCCTTCTCTATGCGTACGATCTTGACCGTCTCCCCACCCCACTGGGTCAGGCTCTCGCACTGCCGCTCCTGGAAGCTTGCCGGCTCCAGCTGCATCTCCTGCTCCGCGATGTGGTCATGGGCCAGCATCAGAGCCTGAGATTAACAAAGAAAAAACACACACATCGGTCTCAAAAAGGTTGGGTGCAGGACTAGCAAAGTCACATGAAAACCGAAAATAAAGTCTGCGAAACCGAGCTCCCGTTTCTCTTATTTTAATATAGTGAAGTTTTGGCCAGCATGCCCTTCATCAGACCGGCATCAGAGCCAACCAGGATTTATACAGAAGAAGGAAGGGGTGCACAGAGAAATCAAGACAGAAATCAGAAGCCAACAATTGATAGTACATGAGAGTTAAAAGAGGGTCCCGAGACATCTCAATTAAGTTCTTGCTTTATTAGTGCCACACACACCGACCGGTGTATGGGGCATGAATAAAACAAAGGATTCAATAGCAGAGTTGCCTCGGGACCCTCTTTGTAATCTCTTTCTTTAAACAAATGATTGTATTCGGGTTAAGTTTTTCCCTCAGTTTTTTTGTTTTGTTTTGTTTAGAACATTTAGAACATCTTGCAGGTAAGCCAACTGGAATCCAGTTTGATACTGGCTAGGTTGCATGTAGGGCAAAACTGTAAAGTATCAGTCTACCAGGATGTAGAGAAGAATCATTTAAACAGACTAACTTAAAGTATTTGGGATGGAAGTTAATTTATAATGTTATAACACGAATTGCATTACATTTGTAACATTGTACATTCTTTTGTCATCTGGAGACATCGGTTTTTCATAGTGTCTAGGAGGCTTGGAGGTCAACTTTACAGCTTGAATTAAAAATCGAAATCTCCTTAAATGACCTCCGGTGCCACAGCAGCACGTCACTGAAACAGCTTAGGACACCAAGGCCGCCTTAAACACAGTCATAAGAAAGGAATCCTGTGTGACTAACCTGGAAGTTAGGTGAGGACAGCAGGGCATTGAGCTCAAGACCTTCCTTGTGTGAGGTTGACAGAAGCATAGACTGGACCTGGGGAGGAGGAAAATAGTGGAGTTACTTATGTGTATAAAAATAAGTCACCATGCATACTTATTTACTCAGCAAAATAGCTGTGTTGTGGCATTCTACCTAAATACACCTACAAATACACGAGTATGTCAAAGGACATTAATGCAATGGACTGTACTTGTATACAGTCCCCGTTGGAGGAAAAAACATCAGGCCAAATGTGTCTGGGCACTTTATGCTTGGGCTTTTTTAAACTGTGCTGCGCATTTCAGTGCTTTGCCTTTTTAATGACATGTTGGTTTTAGAACATAGGACCCGTAGGACTCTTGCAGGGTCATAAAAATGACTTTCCACGCTACCACCCCTCTTGGTAGTTGCATCAAAGCCCCAGCTTTTTGAAAAGTAATCCTGGGAATAATACAGCACAGTCTTGAAGGTAAAAACATATTAAAAAAGAGAATGTCCTTATAAAGTAAAATCTAAAATCTAACTTCAGTTCTTTTTCTGTTGATGCATTTTGTCACCGTGCCCATTTTACCCCCATGGAGCTCAGCCCACAAATACTTTTCATAGCTTTCCCATTCATGGTGACTGAAAAAGCGGCCTGTTCATGGGTCAGTAATATCACCATGTTGACACAATATGAGTGGGGCATGGCGAACCCACAGTGCACCGTGAAAAAGGTCATGTCCCCAGCATGGGTTACCACAGCTCAACTCAGGAGAGGATAAGGAGGGGTTTGTGTGGTGTGTGTGTGTGTGTGTGTGTGTGTGTGTGTGTGTGTGTGTGTGTGTGTGTGTGTGTGTGTGTGTGTGTGTGTGTGTGTGTGTGTGTGTGTCTAAAGCTGGGGACCCCTGCCCATCATCTACGGGGGCTAATCTACACGTCTGCTGCATATTATATATGAATGGTAATCCAAGTACATTCTGTAATCCAATACCGTCCACTTCACTAAACACAACACAAGAGAAACACACACACAAGCATTTAGCTTGAGCACCTTGTCCATTCTTGGGGTCAGCTCTGTACACCAACACACCCACACACACACGCACAAGCACACACACACCAGGGCGGCCTACACCCAACTACCTGTATGGTCTAGCGGAGAAGTCCCCATTGTGTTTTGAGGGAAACTTTCCGGTCAGCGAGTTTCCGCACTAACAGTGTTTCTCCCCTAGTACAGTGAACAGTTGTCCGCCCACCCAGCCAAACCCCTTGACCACAACCCCCTCAAACTCCCCCCTAACCCCACAAAAAAACTCCCATTATCCACCATAAGAACGCCAGGGCCCTGGCCGGACGACAACAAGGAGAAGCTTCTCTGTGTGGTTCTCATTAGTAGACGGTTGGTCTGTCAAAGACCCACTTCTATTCAGGGGAGACTCTCATTAGCGGCACATCCAGTCAGCCCTCATTAGCACTAGTGCTGCTGCTGCTGACGTCCTGTCGATATGACCTACTCACCCAGGATTGGACTAAACTGGACCCAAAGAAAGGCCCGGGCATTCTTTTCTCCATGGCTCCCTCTTTCTTGTGTATATTTTGCACAATATTTTTGTACATTATTAAGCTTATTGTGTTTTTTGGTTGTGGAGTATTGTGTATTATTATATGGTGTATGGTATATTGTGTCTTTTGTACAATAATGTGTATTCGGTCTTTTTCTGTATTTTTGTATTTATGTATTTACGTAAGCTGACAGACACTTTCATTTCGTTCAGGATTATTAGTATTCCACTCTACTCTACATTGTGGGCCGGTTTCTAAGAAAACCCAACCTAAGGTCATTGGCCCCTGAAGACTGCCGACACACTGGGAAACGCCCCGTACACCAGATCACCAATCCATGCCGGTACTCCTTGTGCTGAGCAACAAAATGATCCTGATACGGGTTAGAGCTATGTTAACTAGTTACTGGTAGAGCATTTCGACAAACCAGCCTCTCTCGACAAAACACCGGACAAAATTCCAGCCATGGACCCATTGACTTATTTAGACAAGTCACAGTCAGGGCCTTCTTGGGAACATTGGGGTGGCACAGGGACACTTTAAGCCCCTTTAAGCGGCACCACACAAGCCCATTACGAGAGCTTGACGACACCAAAATAATTGCCCTTCATAAACATTTCATGGTGTAGAAAATGCACGATTTCATGCGCTGTAATGCCTCCGGGCGTGGAGCCACCGCAGGGTGAAAGTTGAAACCGTTTACTAATGCATGGCTCGGTGGTGTTTGGGACATGGCTGAGAACCGTGGTGGCAGGTAATGACAAATTCGTCTACATGAGACATTTAATTCAGAATTAACACAATTTAATCCTGAATGAAGCTTGATTTCTCTTTGAAAACACTTAAACAATTTGGAATAAAAAAAATGCATTGTGCATTGTAAACTAGAACAGAACTATTTACTTCTGAATTATGAATTCAAAATAAAAACATCACGTAGCTTACACCTAGCCAGTCTAAAGTAGTGGCTGTCCTCAGTCACTAGGAACCTGCAGTATTCCTGTTATCTGAGCAATGACCATAACTGGCATAGCCGGCTCGATTTGCATGACTGCTAATGCACTGCAGAGTGCTCATACTTTTTGCTGACAGGGGCAAAACATCAGATCTGTAAACAGGTTTCATGCAGGCATTCCATGAAGGCGTTCTAATGGTGACTGTGCGTTTTCTGGCTTGAGTGTGACAAAATAAGGAAGAAAGTGGAATATTTTTTTTTTAAAGTGGGGGATGTTTAGGTTAATCTAATCAATACGTTTAACCTGCAGTCAAACTTCTGAGAAGTTGACTCTTTCTGTGAACTAGTGTTTCTCAACGGGGGATCTAGAGCCTAAGTTCCAGGGGCGCTGAGAAGAAGACAGGTGAGAGGGGGGCACTAAGCTGACAACAGGGGGCATTAGTGTACTACACTTTATTAATACTAAGGGGGGTGTTGGCAGGTTTATGAAGGGAGCATTATCAAGGGGGCATTTTTTCCTAAAAGGCCAACAGCTAAGCAACAAAAGAGCACAATTACGCCAACCTGAAAAGGTATATTCTGCATCATGACGATTCGATGAATGACTGTGGGTTCGATGTGTGTATGTGTAGCTCAAAAGTGGGCTCAATTAAGGGAGTTTGTCTTCGGATTTGAACAGGGTTCCAAGTTTGCATCTTGTGATAGTAGGAAAAAAATATGTGTGGCCTCCTGCATCCTCATTCATGCCTGAAGTGCCCTTGAGCGAGGAAATTAAGTCCACATTGCTCCAGGGACAGCACCCTGCAACTAAGTCGCTTCGGAAGTGTTTTTTTTCCGAAACGCAATGCAACGTAAACTCATTGGGAATTTTCATTTGAACTCCAACTCAACAATAAACTCAACAATAATTTGTTTGTTTCACGCAAAGGGTGAACGTGTACAGCAGTCCAATCAGATACGGATGAGACTGGGAGAATGACAGAGCGCATGAGCCATTCTGCACAATGTTTGGTGATCAATAAACAAAATCAAAACGGTCAAACTACCAGCCTCGTAATGCTATGCATGTATGTGTGAGGCCGGACTAGGGATGGAGTTTTAAGTACGCACTTTATGCATCTCTGCGATGGCACTTTATGTCTGTATGTAGGTTTTTTGTTTGTTTTTGTGGCGTCATGTGTTGTGTGTCATGTGGCAGCTATGTGTATGTTCAAGTCAAATTTCCCTCAGGACGACTGAAAAGAATCTTGAATGTACCTCATGCGTGAGCCCCTGGGCGCGCTCTGTGAGAGGGAAGGGCGGGCTGGCGCGGTGCATATGCGTTGCCACGGCGTTGTGGATGCCAAAGGCCTTCTGGAAGTCGCTCTTCTGCACCAGCTGCAGCACCAGCTCCACGTCCTCGCGGCTCTGCTCATCGCCCAGGCAACCCTGCACCTGCTTCAGGGACAGCAGCAGCTCCTCCAACTCTGAAGGCCACAGGAGACGCATTACATTACATATAGTACATTACATTACATTATATTATATAATACATTACATTACATTACCTTACATATACATTACATAACATAACACTGCATTATATTACATTGCAATATTCAGCGCTGTGGCAGCAGGGGGACAGGAAATGCATCATATCACACCCCAGTATTCAGATGCAACCCTGCGCCTATTACAGGGACAGCAGCAGCTCCACCAAGGACTGGAGAATTCAATTAAATTTGAATCGCCTATTATTACAACCGCTTTAAGTTTCTAGTCCGTGGGCCTATTAGCACTACAGCAGGGTGACCCTCTGATGAAGATGAAAGTTACACCGTCAAAACATGTCTGGTAAAGGATAAAACTTTCACATGTCTGAAACACGCCTGCCTCCGTGGAGAAAACAATCAAGTTTCCCCACAGACAGCCTAACCACAACAACTTTTGGGGGACTATTCTTCATTCACCATCCCGATGGCAAATGAGAAAAATTGAAAAACACTTTTGCTGTCAGTGACGTCATCACTAGGCCACAAGCAGGCAAGGGAGCAAGGGAGGACGGGAGTTAGGATACTAGAAAGAACCCCATGACTCCACAATAGACTTCTTCTACTTGTACCTCCACTCGATTTATTGGCCCCTTCAGCGTAAATGTATTTCCATGACATGAGAATGAGGATGCGTGACATTCTCAACATGCACAGCATACACAGCCTACAGTGCAATAAGCCAAGTCTACTGTAGGGTTTTTTACAAGACTTTGTGGGGGTTTACCAGACTCTGAAGTAATTTGATTTATAAGGCTGAATATTAAAATCCACCTTGTAAACCAAATGAACACTGAAATAAAACCACACAAGTATTACAGTAGTGCATCACTGTATAACACTGATGCAGTCTCATCTAACCTATCAGGGAAAGAGTAGCTCATATTTTCTTGGTTTATATTTTTTTGATTGGCAATTCTTAAATCATATTGCACAAATAAAATACCCCATCAAAACCTAGAGCCAAATTAACAAGTAAAGTATACCAATTCACTCATGCCTCAAAGCTATCAGATGCTATTTAAAAGCCTTACCTCAATAGAGGAACATCAACAAGAATTTGCCCCCATTCAAATATTAAAATACGTCCAGGCCCAGACACGATAGAGAAGAGACTATCTAAGAGGAATCTAATGGGAGCTGAGGGATGTGCAACTTGTTGACAGTAGCCGGGTGGGAGGCCAGCCACACATGAGCTGCTCCGAGATGCTTCTCAATTAGTCATTTACGTACACGCTGACAACACAACTCTTTCCATAAACAAATAATAAACACTTTGTTTTTGTCAAATGTCCTTGATTGCTTGCATATTTTAGTTCTCACATACATTTTCATCAAAGCAGATATTGGGGCCATGGGTCTTAAGTATGATTTAACAGAAAGATGAAGTGAGGAGGAGAAGAGGAAGAGAGAAGGAAGAGAGAGAGGGAGGCGAAGGTAGGGGGAGGAGTGTGTCCAGAGCTGCATGAGGGACTGGACGTTTACATTGGCCTTCCGAATCCTTAATGAATTCCCTCCCTACTGAACACACCTTTTCATCTCCTCTAAACACACACACACACACTGTATGCCGCACTCACACGCTCTCCCTCCTTCACTCCCCACTACCCACTTTAACATTCCACACGCCTTTCATCATCATTTCACCAGAAGCATCTTCATCTCCATCCCTTTCTTTCTGCCATGTCCATTACAGCTACACCCAGTCTCAGAACAACACAACCTCAGAAACATTCACCATTGTCAACTAGTTCTATGATGAAATCTATTACGGTAAGTTAGAGTGTTTCCAAACTTTTTTATTTCTTGCGTAACCCCTAAGCCTTTTTTTAAAATCACACCATGACTATCTCCTAACCTATGCTGGATATCTCTTCCTCTACCCCCAACATGCTAAAACTCAACTGGAGATACTAAATCCCACCCTATTTGAACTAAATATGGATTTCATTAGCCAAAAATCCTCAGAAAAACCTGCCCCAACACCGGCAGACAGTCAACCTAAACAGCCCAATAGGGCAGGAAACCGCCCAATCTGGCAACACTGACCAGTGACCACTGATCTAGTAGGCTGTATATGTGTGGGGCTGCTACTGAACATAATGAAAAGCAGCAACAGACAAAGACAACACCTGCTAGAGCCCTGGCTAGGGCCCACCTCCCCTCGTTTAATTACTCACTCTCTCTCCACAATGCATTCCTCAATACCTGATGAGTGAGCTCATTGGCTCTGCTGCCTACACTTCACCAAGCACTTCAATCCCGGGGGACATATGGGGGGGCAGAGCGGGATGACTGTGCTTTCATAGACCCCCTTCCACCAAGACAGCATCTTAAGCAGTGTGTGCTGCCTCTCCAACACCATGGTGGCACTTGTAAGGGCAACAGCTCTGTCCCAAACGTCGTCAAGGAGCTTGTTTACATTCTAACTGGCACAGCAAGGTTGCTCAAGTGTTTCGCTCGCCAACCGACTGACCAATCACAAGTCTGAAAGCTGCTTTCTGCCCACTTGCTTGAGAGCAATGTTTTTGTGCAGGTGGTGGTGATGGGGGTCACAAGGAACTGCTTGACATTCCATTCTAAATCTACAGGAAGTGAAAGGCTCCTGAATTTATGTTTATTGTGTCTCAGCAGATGTTTGTTTCTTACCCTGAAACTGACTTAAAAGGTGCATTGTGTAGGGTGGTGGTCAGAGTAGGTATTGCACCTAAAGCTTCTCATTGAAACTGTGCAGCCTATTGCCAAATGTAATCTTTTCATATTTACCAAATAATAAACTAATATTTACTAGTATGACCAAAGTTCAGTAAG
This sequence comes from Engraulis encrasicolus, assembly GCF_034702125.1. Classification (NCBI taxonomy): domain Eukaryota; kingdom Metazoa; phylum Chordata; class Actinopteri; order Clupeiformes; family Engraulidae; genus Engraulis; species Engraulis encrasicolus. Next base: position 47,315,403 of record NC_085875.1, on the reverse strand, counting down.
TATTGCAGCTAAAAATTCATATTTCTGGAAATTAAAAATGGTGGACAATGGAGAAGATCCCCTTTTCATGTATGAAAAGTGCAATTTTTGTCATAATGAATACTTAATGGTGGTGGAAAGTATTAGTGGAAAAGGCAACATTTCTGCATTGGCAGCAAGAATTCTGTAAAGAAACTGCTGAAAATATTACACAGTGCACCTTTAAAATACAAAACACCCTTTACAATACTGTTCTGCGTAGGCCGAGAGCACGTTACTGCTCAAATAGTGAGTTAAAGAGGAGGGTGAGTGAAAGACGAGGGTCCTGCCAAGTAACAAACCCCTACTGTTTCATCAACTACCTCATCCTAACCCCGGGCACCTTGACAATTCACATGCTTTTCGGCTTCATGCCAGGGGAACTCCAACAAACATTATTACATTAATTCATTCAACTATTCTGCATAGCAACCTTCTATGGAAACATTACAATACACTAGTGAAAGAAACATTTCTCTTTTCCATTGGTAGAGGCCAAACCCCCTGCTGATGCTTTCAGACACAGCGAGGGGAAATGGTAATGCCATTCATCTTGGTGATTAAAAACACATTTTTATGACATGGAGAAAGAGACTCATCTAGAATATGTTGTAATGTGGGAGGTGGGTTCTCCGAGACAGATGGTAATATAATAAATCTGGGAAATTAAACAAATTAGACTCACCTAGTAGATAATAACACAGATATAATATACATCTTATAAAATCCATCTGGGAAACGAAAGCATTTGTTATGCCACAGTGGGACACTCACCTAGTAGCGTGGGGGGACCCCCGAGACCTTGCAGGGCAGACAGCGCCCCGCCGGGCCCCTCCAGCGAGTCGAAGGTGGGGTTGTCGATGCCCACCTTGGGGTTCTGCGCCAGCTTCTTGAGGCGCATGGAGGCGTTGAGGTCCAGCTCCTGGCGCGTGCGGCCCTCCTCCTCGCGCCGCCGCCGGTCCTCCTGGTGCTGCCGGATGCGCTCCAGCTGGGCGCTGCGCCGGATGGGCAGCGTGCGGGCGCCCAGGTCCCCAGGGCAGTCCACCGCCATCTCGCGGTGCCACTGCTGAGGCTCGTCGGGGCTCTCGTGGTGGTGGCGCCCGCTGGAACCCGTGCCCTCAACGCTGCCACCGCCACCGCCACCACCGGACTCGGTCACGTGACCGTTCATATGGGACGTGGTCATCATCCCCTACCAGCTGTGACGTGACAGCGGGCCCGCGACTGTGGTCACTGCAGCTGCTGCTGCCGCCGCTTCTCCTGACGCCACCACCACCACCAGGGTGTTCTGGGTTAGGAGGAGGGGGCGGCCATGACACTGGACAATGTCAGGTCAACACACACACACGTCGCGTGCTGGTGGTCTGTCCAACACACAGGTGTAAAAACTCTTAAAAGCACTCCAAAAACTCCTGGACGACACCTGGGAGAAACATTCAGAGGAGAAGAATTAGAATCATTCAAAATATACATTCTGCAAAATGATGTCATTCTCAGTCTTAATACATACAAAGTTCATGAGTTTTGCCATTTCTAAACTATACATCAAAAACCTCAGCTGGAAGCACAGCATTCTGACACAAAGGCACTGTAAGAGGACTTTGTTCATGGGTCAATGACGTTTTAGTGCTCAGACCTCAGGTGGTACAACCACAGCTAATGCCCATAGATTAATTAGTAATTGGTAATTAATGTACAGCAATGAATATGCTTCTCAGATAATCCATTAAAAACAAAAAAACTAAATAAAAAATAGGCTAATTTCAAAGCCAAAGCTCTAAGCAACATTTCAAATGAAAGATCTAAGTTCTAGCTAATCATCCAAATCTGCAGATGAATGACTCATTTGGAGACAGACTAATGTTGGGGGAAACACACTCTTGCAAGTTCACTTCTGCCCGCACAGCACCAATGGACAAGTTTAGTGGAAGAGAGCTCAGCCTTACTTCATTGCAATAGCAGCCTAAACTTAGCTATGCCTTTAAAAATGCTGTTCATCATGACCGTGTCAGATAAAACAGTGATTGCAAAATATATTTTCTGTGCATGTGTGTACTTTCACTATGGTAGCATTGTTTTGCAAACTGGTTTGCTAGACTTCTTTTGCTTTATTGCTCGATAACGAAGCAGCTAGTTAACATTTGATTTTCAATTCTGTCCTGCTGAAGGAGCCTAGCAGGAAGAAATAAAGCAACCAAAACAGTTGGGACGGGAGAACGTCCAGTGCTTCTTTTTTATCTTTGTCGTGTAGAGACACTGATACTACTGACATGGGCTCACTGATACTGGGTGCTGATGCTGAGAGTGCGTCACAAGCCTGACCCCACCAGACCTCTGCACTCTCACCCCCTCCAGACAGTCTAGTAGCTCAGTGGTTCCCAAACTGGGGGTCAGGGCCCCTAAGGGGAATCATGGAGAAAAGTGAAAGCTTTCATAAAACCTAGACAATTACATATACATGTCTATGATGGCGTCATTTAGCAATACTCTTTCACTTTTCGAATATGATGTGGGACGGGGGTCGGGAAAATATTTGTAGATCCAAATCCCAGCTAAAAAAGTCTGGGAAACAGTGTTGTAGCTCGTGCTCTGATTTTATTACCACACCTCACCAGCCCAATTTTATGGGACTTACTGACCACCCACCTAGCCTAACACACCCCTACATTCAACAGTGACAACATGACCACTTTCACCTCCAGACTACAAACGCAGACAGTTTTTTCCCCTCCACCATCACTGAAACCACAAGTTTCACTTGGAACGCACAAAGTGTTATTTCTGGAGTCTGGACAAAGCTGTATGTATGGTTTGTATCTGTGCGCTGCACACTGCACTGAACATGCCTGGTCTCTGTTGGTTTCTATCAGCCTGTGATGTTTTGGCGAAAATGTTTGTCTTTTTTTTACATTGATGACTTTCAGAGATTCTAGAAAATATTCTATTGTAACACATTCTAACTACTTAATAATATCGGTTAATATGTTTAAGATTACTACTTCACTTTTTCTCTGAACAAAGCTTTTCCATTGTAACTTCACCTTCGGTAACTTCACTGTTGTAATCGCTACACACTAAACATGGCAATGCGTCATTTATACTGTAGTAGGTACCTT
>NC_085875.1:47127269-47307269 GCF_034702125.1 Engraulis encrasicolus | reverse complement strand
CATTGGCGCCTGAGCCAGTTTTTAGAAAAGGTCCCCAATGCCTGAGGGCTTTTTGAGGTAAGAAAAATTGGTTGAAAACTCCTATGAAAAATTCAATATCTCAGCCTCTGGAATGCATAGGGACATGGGACAAATTGCATTTAAAAGGTAAAATCCTCTGCTTTCACGGGATTATGCTCATTCAGCATTAACACTAACACATATTCCTTTAAAAAATCATATCTCATAATCAAATGATAGAAAAAAGTTTCATGTGCTTTCAGGATAGTGCTTGATGCTGCTATTTATTATAGGCTATTATTAGGCTGCTATTGCTACTGTTACAATCAATAACCGACTATAACTAAATCATAATAATCATTATTAGGCCTATTATAATTATTAGGCAGTCATTTCTGCCATAAATCGGGGGACATTTGTCTGATACAGCCACTTGCTCTCCCACCAGCGAGTATGGCCGTTTTATTCCTCCAAACGTTATGCAAAGACCGATGAGCAATTTCATATCCTATTTTGAGACGGGGCTCCACTTTGAGCTGGATGTGTGGCCGCACGTCTATAATTCGCATGTCTACCGTTGTCTGCCTCACCAATAGGTTATCACCATATCCGAAAGTTCCTCAGTGAAAATATTCTGAAATATATCTAAAGGACGTGCTTCCTCAGATATTAGCACCTTCGCAAATTGCCCCGAGTATCGGAGTGAAGTTTTGGTAACGTCGGAATCTAGCTGGATTTGGATTTGGAAGCCACTCGCCCACCTCTTCATGCGGCCGCGGCAAATCACACTCCTGCTCTCTATCTAAAGGGTCTTCAATCATATTTCATTTCCTCGATTAAAATCTCTTCATTACCTTTCAACTGAACATCACGTTCGCTGTAACAGCGTGTCTTGGTATTTTTTTTACCTGTGCGAAATGGCTAAACAACCCACGTCTGCAGAAGTAAGCATGGTTGATTGCGTTTGACATTTTTGTCGACGAATCAAACTTTTTTTTTGCTACATGATCTTTCAAAAAATCGAGAACACCCACCTCTTGTGTATTTGAACAAAACATTGTGCATTGCATCTCTCATGCGTCTTGAAAATATTGACAAATCAATAATGTTGCGTTTTGCAACAACCGGCGTCAGGGCCAATGTTGCGTAACGCAACAACCGGCGTCAATGGGTTAAAGAGAGAGCAAGAATTAGAGAGAGAGCATGCGAGAGAGAGAGAAAGAGAGAGATCAGTCCTAGCCAACATGCTCCACCAGCAGCAGCAGCAGCAGCATGGCTAGTCATTAACCTGGAGAGCAGTCGGCCTGCACAGCACAGCAAGTGTCCTGCTGGGAAGACGGTGAGGCGTTTAGCTCTGAACTCTGACACGCCGCGCCAGATCCCTGCCTGTGCCAATCCACGCACCTCTTGCACACGTGACACACGACACACATTCTGTCTCTCTCTTGCGAGCACGCGCGCACACACGCGCGCACACACACACAGTCAATTTGTGATCCCGAGCTAATCACGTCTGTCAATCACACACATACACACCCACACCCACCCACACCCACACAGTCAATTTGTGATCCCGAGCTAATCACGTCTGACTGGGGCATCCCCTGCCCCCTTTGACTGGTGCAGCGTGTAGGGCAGTGATTGGGGATCAAGTCCCTGGCCATCTGGCCCCTAAGGCTTACACACACCCACAGCCGACAGACACAGACACACACCCACACACAGAGCCGAAACACAGTCACACACACACAAACACACACAGACACACCCACACATCCAACACACAAAGACACACCCGCACACTCCTCCACACCACAAGGTGGGAATCTCAGCTCATCCAAGGTATGGGATGTAACTGTGTTATTGTCCAACACATCAGTACTGCAGGGTTTCCCCTAGCACCTAACAGTTAAGGTGGACACCTTGACAACCAACACCTACCACCTTGACTAAGTCCCATGAGAACATCAAAGACTTTAGAAGGTGGAATTTCTACATTTACAATGTTTTGGCCATTTATTTTGTGAGGGTTTCATACCACATTTCATGGGTAAGCAGTTAGGGCGTCAGACTTGTAGCCCAAAGTTTGCTGGTTCGACTCCTGACCTGCCAGGTTGGTGGGAGGAGTAATTAACCAGTGCTCTCCCCCATCCTCCTCCATGACTAAGGCACCCTGCGCATGGTACCGTCCCAGTGCACTGCTCCCTTGGGGTGCCATAGGGGGCCCACCTTGACTACCAAATGTCCTGCGAGAAACACGGTTGTTGTTCATGTGTTATATACGTACAACAAAGTGCATTGGTAAACACTAAAAGTGTAGTTGTTGACACAAGCACAGCATACAATGCCAACTGGGGACGAGTTTCCTGTCCTAACTTATGCTCCATTGATACCTGACCAGTAGACTAATGGCCAAAAACACTTGCTCGAGATATGCAGGCTAGGTGACGAAGGCTTGACAAAGGTTGACAACACAACGTTAACAATCTCCTCAAATCCACAGAGGTCTGTTAAAGCAGCCCTTAAAGACACAATTGGCCAGCTCATACATGGTGACCTATGGTGAATTCACATTATCGAGGCAAAGGAGATGACAATCAGTAGCGCCACTTCAGGACTCGGCTGACACAGTGGGCCTTTGTGAGCTATACACAACAGAAAACAAACCTGAGAAAATTAGCCCACGGAAGTTAAACAGAAGAATGATAAACAGTAGCAGTGTTAGACTCTGCTTTAAGACTTGAATTAAAACAGAAAATATATTATAAAAAAAAGACTTTTATATATTTTTTAGAGGGAATGTCTGACCTGTGTATGGATGTGTGCGAGTTGTGTCCTTTGACCTGTGTGTGTGTGTGTGTGTGTGTGTGTGTGTGTGTGTGTGTGTGTGTGTGTGTGTGTGTGTGTGTGTGTGTGTGTGTGTGTGTGTGTGTGTGGCTGTCACCGTGGAAGGGAAGCAGAGGAGTATTATCTGCATTCCAGCAGCCTCACTCTCAACAGGAGAGAACATTCCAAAGGCCTCGAGCTCACAGCGTCAACACACGTACCATCATGTACCAGGACAGTGAGAGCAGGACGGAGGGAGGGAAGGAGAGGAGAGGGAGAGAGAGAGAGAGAGAGAGAAGGAGACGGCAAGAGAGAGAGAGAGACAGACAGAGAAAGAGAGAGAGAAGAGCCAGAATGAACGAGACTGACGCACCCATAAGAATAAAAATGAAAGGCACGTAACGGACAAAATCCAAGAACGAGATACAAATTCCAGACATAGCGAGGCAGGAGAAGTGGTCAGACCAAGGGAAGACGATGTGGTTGGTATCTGGAATTCCATCCAAACACAACAAAAGAACGCCTCAGGTAGCTCAGTACAGAGAGAAACAACACAACATGAGGCATGTGGGGGACTTGCAGCCCGAGGTAATGAGTGAAGCTAGCCAGGCCAGCAGGCAGCACTGGGGCGCAGTTCTCAAAATTACAGTTGCTAACTGCGTCAGCTACTTTGTTTTTTGCAAAGCAATTTCCCATTGCCAGCTATCCAAGTTGCTACCTGGGTAACAACTACGCTTTCGAGAAACACAACCCTGGCTGCCTCCTCCTGGCATGCTCCCCTACCTTGCAGATCGGCCAGAGAAACACACTCAGCTCAACGTCACTTCACTCCTGTTGCCTACCTTACTGTTGTGGAGCCCTGCCAGAGTACACTCCCTGTGGGTCATGGTTAATGTATAACCCACTCAGAGGCAATGGCCCTGTCAGGGCCAGTGGGAAAGGTTGCAGACAGGGTTGCCAGATGAGACTGGTGATTTCTAGCCCCAAAAATTCTCAAAACCCGCATGGAGGCACTAAATCCCACACAATTTGAACTAAATTCTATTAATTTCTATGGTCATGAATCAAATCTGCAGAAGACCTGCCCAATTGCCTTTTTTTACCCTTTTTACCTGCTGACGGTCATTCTAAGCAGCCCAATTGGGCGACATCCCAATCTGGCAACACTGGTTGCAGAGTGCTCAGCAAGAGAGTACCTTGTAGATTTAGACTGTGTGAAGTGAGATGGAGAAGGATAAGTGTCCACTGAAAACTCATGGCGTCACTACCTTTGTTAAGTGAATAACTGAACTGTCCGGGTTAATTTCACATTCATTAATTAAGCCGTAGTACTAAACCTGAAAGCAAATGTCAATGAAAATGTCCATTACAAAAAAAACTACGTCTAAACCCAGTTTGAATTAATGTTCAGATAAACTGGCCCTCTTGGGTTAGCTTGAATATACCGTGTCCATCATGCATTTCCTTCAGTGGCTGGCTCATTGAAATCATGAGCCAAGAAACCGAGCTGTGTTGGCATGCTATGCAATGTGGGCATGAATATTTATTGGGTGTGTGGTGCAGGGCACTCGTCTGGCCTCACATGCACCCGTAGCATAACCTGAGCTAGCTAACCGTAGTTTCAACATGAGCCTCAGGTCTATTGGAGAGCATGCCTATCCCCAACCCCTTCCCTACTGACTTACCTTGGGCTCTTTCCAACATCCTACTTCCCGTCCTCGACCTGGACTTTCCCTCATTCAACATCACTATTGCAGATGAGAAAATGACCTTTCAATACTGCTTTTGCAAGATATTGAGTTTAAACCTCTGTCGTCAATGATGTTTTATGACATCATCAGGAGGCCACAAGCTCTTGGGAAGGACGGGAGTTAGGATATTGGATCTTCATGCATGCTGTTATGCTTCAAATGCATGACACTCTTATCCAGGCTTTTAAGTACGATACAGCCCTTCTATGAAAGTGTTAAATCCTTGGGCCACTCAACTCAAGCCAGTAACGTCAACTGTGTTGTCACCTGGCCCGTTTTACCAGTGCCAATTTTTAATGGCCTGTCCTGGGGGGAAAAATCCCTGCATACTCATGAGAGCCACAAGCGGTTGATTAGGCCTACTTTGGGAATGTCCCTGCTTTCTGTGAGGTGGCACCCTTTAACAACATCAACCATGGACGAGAGTGCAAGAATGTGAAATCACTCCTTGCTTTCCCTTTTGGTTGAGAAATTAAAAGTGAAACGGTTTGACCTTGAGAGACCAACCCTTTTAACAATGAGGCCACAGTTGCATATAACAACAAACCCACGCAGTGAGAATGAGATCACTGGATAGCCTATGTACTCAAGGCACTGGTAGAGTCTCCTAATACCTGCTGCCCTAAATGTGAGGTCAGATGACAGCTTATACACTTGATGAGGGGGTTTATCCGAGGATGACCGCGAGCACGTGGTGAAATCACTGCCACGTTTATTCTTAGGACAGGATTATTGCAAGGGTTGCATATCAAGTGACTATACTTAATTCTGAAGTTTATATAGTTTACTCACTGTGCAATAACGGGTTTATTGGTCGTAAAACACAAGGCTATGTTTATAGACTTCAAGGCAGACCCTACAGCATTTTGGCTACCACTACTGTTACAGTAATCTCTTTAACAGTAAATCATTTGGCTGATTGTCCTGGAGTTAACGGCAGTGTGACCCTAAAAAAAAACACAGGTAACAATGCACTTTAATCAATTACTGTACAGTTTAATTCAAACTTGATAGCAAATGCATTAACCAGCGTGCCTAATCTTTATCTAACCTTTAACAACCTCAGACCAGCCAGCTTCCTCCTTTGCAAAAACTGAGTTAGTAAGCAACACAAGCTACTAGGGATGCAAACGATTAATCGACTAATCGACTTTAATCGATCAATGTGTTAATCGATTAAAAAACATTAATCGCAATTAATCGACAAGGTGAAATGGGCATTTGAAGAGTGTGTGTGAAGAGGGATGTGAATAGTGGGAATATTTAAATCACCTTTGGATTAAAGAATTGAAATAGAATGAATTGAAATGTGGTATATCATCTCAATTTTTATTGACATTTTTTAGATTTAGTAGGTTTTTTTCGAGAAACATTGAGATTTCGGGGGGAAAACGCCGCTTATCAATTAATCGTAAGTCGATCGATAAGGCTATCAACTAATGATTAATGAATTAATCGATAATTTGCATCCCTACAAGCTACTCACTTACGCAATATCTGATAGCCATAACATCATGCTTAAAAACTGGTAATGCTGCAGAACTAGTTAAGCATGACTTCTGCTCTCACCTGCATGTCTTTCTCACTGCATGCATAGTTCAACACCTATGCAAATCCTCCCCATAAAGCCCTCAATGAGATATGTCCTGTGTGTGTCAAGTCATCTGATTATGTCGATTTAATAACAACGCAAAAGTGCTATTGTTGTTACTAGGGAGGCAATTATTTAGGTTAAATCAAAAAAATAAAATTAATATTGAGATAAAATGCTAAATTTAAAAGGGGCTCTAGGTAGGATTACAAGTTTAATTAATCACTGTCTCGAGTCAGCCGATGCTTATTTGAGTCATCTATAAGTGAATGCCATGACTCTCGACCACTTTCACGGTCCGCTGTCAGAGAACCCCAAAAGCAACTTTTGACAGAGCGGTCCGCTACGAGTGTCTTGGGAAACCCTTCTCATACGAAAAATCGCTTTACATACCGTATTCAGATTTGTATCAACTGCTGACCTTACGTGATGAAAAACATTCTCACAGCGAGTTTATTTAAACAGCATTTTTTCATGACTTTGTAGATTTTGAGAGAGGCATGCCATGGCCACCGCTCAAACGATGTCATCCTACATTGTGCCACTTCAAATAAATGCCTATTTATATTCTGTAATCCAAAGGTGAGTGAAATGTCCGTACTCTTTACACTCTTCTTCACACACACTTCGTCATGCCCATTTCACCTGGGTCTCTCGCCTATCGAGTTAGTAATTAAATGCAATTAATTTTTTTAAATCGATTAACCGATTAATTGTTGACACCCTTAGTTGTTACCCATCTGTGATGTTGTAAGCTTACTGTGTGTGGCCGGTCTGTCTGTCTGTCTGTCTGTCCATGCTCAAGTTCCCATCCAAGGTCATTGTCAGTGCTCTGAGGTGCCAAATGGTAAGGCAACTGGGCTTCTTACCGGCCTGCAAGAGGCTGCTTTTGTTCCGAGAGCCTCCACCTCCGGTTTTACTTTCTGTCTGTAAAGGGTTTAGTTCCTGAAACTGCCAGTGCCACATCAGTTCGGAGAAATAAAGGAGCATCTTGAATAACAGGTGAAACACCATCAATTTTTAATAAGAAGTCCAGTACCTTACATTTTAACACTTGTGTGCTTTGGGTCATTTGCCTACTGTGTAATAAATAACCAACAAGGCACACCAACACTTCTTAAATTTGGGTAATTTCACGTGAAATCAGACACTTTGGGACCTGACCAACACCGATTTCAATCATACTTGCTGTGCCTGTTTAGTAGCAAGGTAGCACCCCAGAACTGCATTTTTGTGAATCTGACACCATAATTGAGGGAGAAACATACTAGGAAATGTTTACATATGAGGGTAGGACACTATGCATTCAGCCTTGAGTATATCAGTCAGTGTAAGTCACAAAAAGATGTCTGTGGTGTTATTTGAAAGCTCTTTTCTGGCTCTACAAATTAAGCTTACACAAATAGCATGGAATACAACAAACCTCAGAATATGAATTATGATCAATTGAAAAATTAAAAATGTAATATAAAAAAACATATTTTAAAATGGCCAGTTCCTTGTATAAACGTAGCCTGCAATGTCAAGAACAACACCTGAAATGCTGATGTTTGGTCCTTTATTCATTTCAAAGATAATGGGACATCACACAGATCACTTAGTAATAATATGGTAATCCCATAGTAATATCACGTGAAAGCATGTCTATCGGAATATGTGAAGGATGGAGATGGTCCATGAGGATGCAGGAAGGTCAGTTTCACCTCTCCAGTGCTCGGCATACATTCCTCAACACATGCTAGCCACTAGTTGACATCATATACAGCTACAACATACCCTTTGATGCTTGAACATTAAAAAAGTGAGCCTATTATTTCAACCCTGCCTTCTCTGAATACTGAAAATGGTCTAGCTTCCACTGTGTCCATTGACAATGGGCAGAAGCTGTGTAGTTTTTGAGTACCTGGAACTGGGACCAACGAAGGTGCAGGGCCCACCGGGAAAATGCCCGTTATGCCAAATGGCCAGTCAAGTCCTGTCCCTGACACTACTCCATCACTCCTTCATAACAACCAATTTCAACCTTTATGTCCCATTATCTCTGAAATGAATAAAGAACCAAACACATCCCATTTTCAGGTGTTGTTTATGACCTTACAGGCTATGTTTAGGCACTGGTAGACCAACGACCAATTTCAACCTTTATGTCCCATTATCTCTGAAATGAATAAAGACCCAAACACATCCCATTTTCAGGTGTTGTTTATGACCTTACAGGCTATGTTTAGACAAGAAACCGGCCATTTAAGTGGCCAGTTTAAGTTTTTTTATATTCAAATTTTAATATTTCAATGTATCGTAATTCATATTCTGAATGTTGCTGTATTCCATGCTCTTTGTGTAATTTCTAGCCAGAAAAGAGCTTTCAAACAACACCTCAGACATCTCTTTGTATGATTGAAATCGGTGTCGGTCGGGTCCCAAAGTGTCTGATTTCACGTGAAATGACCCATTTTAGACACATTATGAAACATGCAGACCTTTAGTTTTGGGGGCCTTCAAATGGTCCATCACCTCCACCACCTTATATGAGTGAGTCTTTCACGGTAGAACTTCAACATGAAATGTGTGCGAGGACAGACAGACAGATTAGCGTTCAAGCCAAAACCAGACTCATCTTCTGTTCTTAAGTCTGCAAAATATTCCTGTTACAACATTACAGTACAAGTTTCCCTTTGCTGCCCATTCAATCGCTCTTCTCTGGCAGACTGTTTCAAATGGGTGAGTGACAAACCCCCTTCTTCCCTGAAAGTCTTCAAAATCTCAGATGACATTACAGCTTTCCACAAACATCCATGGAAAAGAACAACCACCTACATTCACCACAGAGTACCAAAAAACCTGAGCACACTGATGTGAGTGAGTGACTGAGTGCCCTTTCTACATTCCACAGCTGAGGAGGTCCCAACCAAGCCAGCCATGACCGAGTGGAGCTGCAAAAGAGCAGGATCTATGCCCTGCTGTGGCTAACCGGTAGGGCACTCGTCTGCATTGCGGCCGACCAGGGTTCGATTCCCGGCCCAGGTCATATGCCGACCCCTCTCTTTCCCCATTTGCTTCCTGTCCACCTCTAAAACTGTCCAGTCAAATACAGTCATAAAAGACCACCAAAAAAATCTTTAAAAAAAGGGAAAAAGGACAAAGCAAGATCTTAGCCATCCCCTGCACTGAGCCACTGCTCTCTGCTCTGCTCTTTCGTGGGTCTGAGCACCGAGCTCGTGCTCTGGGGTCAAAACAAGCTCAGAGTGTAGTGGACCTCCTGTGAGCTCACTGGAGCCAGTAATTAGAGTTTGCAGCCACTGAGTTCAGCCGGCATTAGCCATTTGATTGAGTCAGGCCCTGACAGTAATAAAGGCATGAGGGAGTCTTGGGTGCCCGGGGGACACAGAACAGAACGCTTTAATGTTCCCGACCACAAGGGACATGGAAAGGACAAGGCTGGAGAAAAAGCCGGTCTAGACATGAGAAGGCCCAAGGCGGTGCTCACATACAAGTACATAAAAATACTGGCAATATTTTGTACATGAGACAGGGATGATGTACTCAGCAGAGAAGGAAGTAAACTATGTATAGAAAGTAAATAAACTGCTCCTTGTCCGTTTATTGTAGTCGACTTACAAGGAAGCTCCAAAATAAATTAAAGAGTTTTGTTGCAAAAGGACGTGAATGCCATTTTTTGACTTTTGCATTTTATTATTGGAAATGACTGTTCAGATGTCCTTAACTTACATCTACTGTGAATTTTTGCCATTCAAATGCGTTGAAAAAAAATATTTTTAAACTTATATAGAATATGCTTTGCAATGCAACGCAATGTCAATACAAAAATATCAATATCCCAAAAATGCTCCAAACGTCATTTTGCAACGAAGCTCTTCAAATGACAAGCACAGTAACTGTGAGCACACATGCATACGAAAGGACTAGATAGAAGGATCCATGCTGTGCAGGCAGCTGCAGTGGACGTGAGTGTGTTCAGGTTGGACTGAGTGATATAAAACAGAAGAGGCTTGATGAGTGAACACACAGGTAAATGGGTGAGGAAGAGAGGCCAAGAGATAGCGATAAAGACATGAAAGATAAAAAAAGGAGTTCCTGAATGGTAAAGGAGTTTATGTGCACAGTGAAGATAACGCATGGCAGAAACTTTGTGGGACACAGACTACAGGACAGGTCTACAAAATCAGGTCAGCAAGACAAAACAAACAGAAGCAAAATTCAAGTTGAAATTCAAAGATACACAAAGGCAGTACGGTACCACATGGAGTGTGTTGCTAAAGAAAAAGTGTAATACGCAAATCTCCTATGTCAAAGGGCAGGGGGATCACTCAGAGGGGGGAAGTGCCTTGCCCTGTAATATTTTTATGGCCTTGGCTCTTCCTATTCCTTGGGGTCATCCTGATAGGCTGACCCAATCAGTCAGTGGCAGATACTGGCTGACAGCCAATCCAAAGCAAGCCTACAATCTCCGGTACACTACACTAGGGCTGCTCGATATTGGAAAAAATCAATATCACGATATTTTCTGCAAATATTGATATCACAATATTTTAAGCGATATATACGAAATTCCCAACCCCCGCCACTATTATCGTAGTGGAGTAGCACGCATAATGGCTTTCTAGTTTCTAGTGCTTTCTAGTAGCACAATGTCTAGTAAGTCTGCGTGAATGTAGACTTGGGGAGAGCGCGAGACTCGAGAGGCGTCTATTTTTCTCGACATTGAGCTAGTTCTGATGTACCACCCCTGCGTTTTGCTTAATCCCTTGGCTGCCATACTGCACCTTAGCGTTGCAAATGACAAATGACAAAATATCACGATATATGAATTTTGATATTGATATCACGATATATGATGAATATTGATATCGCGATATAAATACGATATATTGCACAGCCCTACACTACACTACTACAGATGTTTCCAGTTTGTGACGGCCTAGATTCGAGCTGCATTTTGAAAGACAGAGAGAGCGAGAGAGAGAGAGAGAGAGATTTGTTGTTGGAGAGTGTGTTTGTTGGTGTGTGTGTGTGTGTGGGGGGGGGTAGTTAATAGTTGATTTCTGTATGTTTTAGTTCAAATTGCACACTGGTGAATTTAGATCTTCTGTGAAACACCTGAAACTGCCAACAGGTATGTTGGAAATGATCCAGTGGGTCGCTGTCAGTCAGAAAATAAAACTATTATAACTGAACTGAAAGGTTCATGAAACGTCATAAACACATTGCTGCAAATTTGTGTGCGGTTCAATTTTTCATGGCAACTTAACAAAAGCTGACCGTGACTATTGACCAACACCAGCTAGCTACGTCCTCTCTTGGGCCAACTTAAACTGCTTACATGATAGCTTACAGTCTGACAGTATGGTTAAGTTATACACCACTACTACTGGTCTGCTGTTGTTCCATCAGGCTTTGGATTTAAGCGAGCGACTGCCTTGAGCTGACTGTGTGTGTGCTGAATGGGCATTAGCAGAGTTGACCTCTGCAATAGGCTTGCCGTTACCACAGGACTGGACTGGCTGATGTGATGCGGCACAGGAAGTGGCTCTCCTGGACGGCTCGTGGCCAAAACACTACAGGATTTGCATGTGGAAATTTACAAGACCTTTGCATTTACAAAACTTCCCTGACACTTAATGATCCATAAATCAAAAGGAAATTACTAAACACTTTTTTAATCCAAGGTGCCACTGCCAAGAAGGTACTTGGATTCATATTGTGTGCATTAAGTTATGTGCATAAATGATGCACAGCTGCACATTTTTCTGATTGTAATTGGCTCATCTCATCTACGACACAGACATATCTTCTGCCTCTCCCTCACTGTCTCTCTCACAAGGAAGTGGCCCTTCCCATATTTTTCCAAAGGGAGCCCGACTGTCCGAACAGGTCTGACAGGGATAGGACAGGACAAGAGCAAACATGACGGAGGAGGAGGAGGAGGACACATGATTCCATGGGCAGACCGAATTAGAATGTTCATGATGCAGTGAGTTCTGTCGCTGAAAGAGGAGACTAGGAAGGATGAGTCAGGGATGAGAGAGAGAGAGAGAGAGAGAGAGAGAGAGAGAGAGAGAGAGAGAGAGAGAGAGAGAGAGAGAGAGAGAGAGAGAGAGAGAGAGAAGCTGCATGCCAAATGAAATGACACAGGCAGCATCAGGGGCCCCAGTCTGACTCAGCACCGGTCGCAGCTCTCTCATGACAGAAAGCCTCTGCAATCATCACAATAAAAACCGCAGAGGCTTTACAGAACACAACACTATTACCACGACCTGTGTGGCCATGCTGAATCAACCACTCGCAACACACACAGTGCAAGCTTCCTTTGCAAACAATCCAAGTCATTGAGAGAGTCAGGTGTATTACAGTAAGTGCAACCTTCCAGAGGAGGACAGGAGATCTTTTAAGTGGTAGCCTGGGATACCAGCACAGCAGAACAGACACCTTATCTTGACAAAGCACAACAAGCTGACCAGGAACACGATATAAGCATGAGAACTGGACAGTATCAAGCCACTCTCTAAATAGGGATAACACCAGAATATGTAAACACTGATAACTACCAGTGTGCCATGTTTGAGGTTTTAGCTCACCCCTCAAACGAACCAGCCCATATTGTTCCGATATAAAACTGCAACTGAAACAGACCAGTTGCAGAAAAGACAAGATAATTCCCCGACAACTTTGTGGCATATTTTCAACGGTGATCGGGTCATCCCAACAAAACGCCCACAACATTAAAAGTCCTCGTTCGTCATCAGATTAATGCGTACCTGTCTCGACATGATAAAAACGAAACAAATAACTATGTGCAATGGGTGTGTATGTGTGGTTGAAATGTCACAACTTCCCATTCTCCATTTAGCGAGCTGCTGGTGGTGCAATTATTGCATCGGTTCTTCATTGTATTATTCTCACCACAGTGATAGTAAATCATAAACAAAAACAATGCATTCACGAGAACGTAATAATTAATGATCTTTCGAGTACAGGTTAACGGTGATGTTTACCTAACGACATTTGCTAAGGATCAATGTATCATTTGTTTGAGAAAACTGCATATCGTCCAATTGGGTTGAATTGACGATTGTAATTGTCCCATATCAAACAAAGTTTTGAAGTGAAGTGAATATTTTAAAACAGCCTCAAAACAACAATATATTTAGGATACATTACGCAAAGCGTTAAAACATCGACCATGCTAACGGAGTAGTGACTGATAATAACATGAGCTTTACAATGCCGTCCAATCCTAATCAGAGCAACAAGTTGCAGCTAACAAGCCAGGAGGCTAGCGTTGGCTAGCTGATTAGCCATTTTAAACAACAGAACTGGGAAAGCTACGCCCTGTTTCATTGCGGCTATTTCTATGGAATAAAGGACTGCGTACAGCACTTGTATCAATAACTGTAATGTCATGCCACCTAAAAAACTTTTGCTTATGTTGACCCTTTGACGGCGATAAATTTAAATCCCAGACTAGGCCCTTAGAGACTTCGTTGGCTAACTATGCTAGCACAGTTTTTCCTGCCTGGCAAGCTAGTTATTTCTGCGAACCCAACTCACAACCCAACTAACAACGTTTTTGCTGGTACAACATACCTGTTGCGCAGAACAAACATAGTACAAAACCAATAAGTCAACAGCAGAAGCTATAAAAACTTAAGTGTTATGGTACCTGTCCCTTGAAATTACTCGTGCGCTAGGAGTCCAAGACGCACCTGCGGTCAGTTGGAAAACACATTGGTACTTTGTTTCCTATGGGGAGCTGCATGCATACATTTCACAAGCTGTGGGCGCCAATGCTACAGCTAGACAACTAGAACTAGAACTACAACAGAGAAATACACAGCTCTACAGCGCCTCCACTGCCATGCATGCGAGTGGTGTAGCCCTGTGTTATTGAACTGTAATAGAGGCAAATCAGCAACTCTGGTAGACATAAGAGTAATGCATTGCATTTTACATGCACATGGAATGTGTGGCTTAAGATTGTTTTTGTCTTTGCCAATGTGCCTCAGTTACAATTGGTCCATGTAGTATGTGTGCACATTTTTAGGCTATATGCAGAATTGTCGTGGGGAGCGTTCATTTACACTCTTGTTCAACAGTTGAAACTGGTGTAAGGTGCAAAATGCACTCAGTCTGACTTTGCATCTCATTTACAGTGATTGCTTGTAGATGTTCTGATATTATACAGTAGGGTGGAGTTAGGTCAAAAGTCATCCTAAATGTTGATGTGTAACTTGTGAGAAGGACACATGGTAGACACACACCATGTCTGCATGCGGAATGAATATTTTATTTATAACCAGCTTATAAAAATAAAATACAAAATAATTTCAAAAGAAACCAAAACAGGAAACAAAACAAAACCAACAAAAAACACTGTACAGGATAGTCATATGATACAAATAAAACGAATAAGACAAATAAGTACAGTTATGTACAATGTAATCCGCTCCCTTTTTACACATCCTTCCTTTCACTGGCTGTACATAAGTTTTGCTGCATGACAGAGCATGGACATTACAACTGAGTATAGCACTCAATCATGTCTTTAAAAAGTTCATTCATCCATTCTTTTAGGTAAGCGGTGAACGTAACACCCATCAGCGAACAGCATTCATTTTCTTTTTTTTTATTATTATTTTATTTGACACTATAATTTATAATGACTTGGGTGGGGAAAGGCCCTTGAAAATTTGTTTAAACTTCTGGAACATTCTTCATACCAGAAAAGTGACAAAATGCATAGTATGCGTATGACAAACTGAATGAACACACGCACGCACGCACGCACACACACACACGCACACACACACACACACACACAGTTTCATTTGGAAGTAATGAAATGACATTCAGAGAAGAGATCAGATGGGTTCTAGTCTACTATATTGGTCCACACACTTTCCAGTACATGACAAGCACACTAGAGCAAGTCACCATCCTGTCATGTCACCTCACCATAGGAGATATGCAGCATCTTTATGACAAGTCTATAGGACCATGAGCTTTGTGCACTGTAGCCTTCAAAAATGCTTATATTTTACTGCGCAACGCAAGGTAAAGAAACTCAGAAGAAAATCCAAAATGCTTTTAATATTTTCAAGAATATCTTTTTAGTGAATTACTATGAGATGATAAGTCATTATGAAACCTCTCTTGGTAAAAACAGTTAGCATCTTTTGTGACAACAAATATATTTCAGTCATTAAGATATCAATTTGATAACAACATGAAGTTTGACACTAGCTTCTGTGGTTGGAAACAACCATTATTCAAATATCTGCAAGTTGTTGATCACAATATAAAACCATATGGCGAAATATGAACTTTTTTTTTGTTTTGGGCAAGTAGTTTGGCCTGATGCATTAAGGAAGCGCTTCATTATGTATTTAATCTCTCAAGCAATGTGCACTGAACGTCCACGTGAATACAATCATACAAACAAGTGATGCTTAGAAAGTCAATTCAGATCAATGAATGGGAAGGACGGTTGATTGACCACTGAATTTGTAATGGTAAAACATAGATGGAGCAGTTCACTTTTACAGCCATTCTTTGTCCAGTTATAGTACTTTTTTCCTCCTTCAACCAAAAACTAAAAATATTTCTGAATTGACATATTTCTTGTGATGATTCCCTATAAAGCCAGTGGTTCCCAAGCCTTTCATGCCAGCACTCATACTGTGCAGAAATGACCTATTCAAATACACTATAACCTTTGTATTAGAAATGCCCATCAGCTATTGTGTACATATTTGTATGACTTGCTGTATTTGAAAGCAATACATTTGAATTGACCTCCATCAACCTGCTGTTTGTTACAGTAAATGACCAATGCTCTCGTTTAGAAATTAAAAGTACAGTTTACTTGTCACTGAATAATTCACCTATACAGTGTTTAATGTTACAGTAGGCACGTATGTTATAGTGATAATTTGGATATTTACATACGTATATAGGCTATTTGGCAGGTCCTGATAGGTCATGTCAATACAAAGAGGGCTGTGAACAAATCACTGTTAGAATGGTGAGGTAATGAGGGCTCTTCCTCAAACTGCTGTGCTTGCTGTAAGTACGTACTGTACTTACGGGGAGGCTCACCATAGATTTTGGGAACCACTGCACTAAATCCAATTCACAGTCTATAAGCGTTAGAAGTCAACGATTAATAGTGTAGTTTTATGACTCAAGTGACACTGAGACAGGCACTTTTATATTACAAACTATGAACTGTAGCAAAATGCAGCTATGAAACATTGATAGATCCCTCTTTCAAATCCAAGGACCAAGTGCTTTTCTCATTTTCAAAAAGCAAATAAATGATTGTGGTGCACCCACACATTGTGTATTGGAGCATTCATTGGAGCATTTATTGGTGCACATTGTTCAGCAAAGTGCTGCTCGGTCGCCTACAACTTTCACCTGCCTCCATGTAACTCAGACTTCTTAGAATGATCACTTCAATTTAAAAGTACAGATTTCACTATTTGAGGAGATGGCTCTACCATTTCCTCCATAGAATATTATTTTTAGAGTTCCTTCAGGTATTATGATGAGAATCATAAAAACAAAGTTTTCTGTTATCTGAAGAATCCTGTTTCTGAGACTGCGTATAGGCGCAGGCACATATTAAGGCCACAGGCAGACTGGGGCTAGATCTGTTTCTAGAAGTTACTGTAGTATTTGAGGGATGGCAATCCCAATTGGTCCACTAAATAATCGCTGCATAAAACTGTATTCAAAATGCTACATGTGAGTGATCATCAGAGCACTTCCCCCATAAGTGCATGCACAGGAAATATAAATGTATGGATCATTTATTTTGGATATAAAAGAGGCCAAAGTAAAACTTGCCTCTTTCTTTGTATGTGTACTCAGTAAAACAAGTGCATAAGGCTATGCCAGATATGCTTACTTAGTAGGGGTCTAGTGGAGGCTCAATTCAGCAAATTCAACCAATGATCAATTTAATTGATTTCAAATAATGGCTGGAGGAAGTGATTTTTACACAGAGCGAAGTAAAGTTAGAGTACAGATACTGTTGATCCTGAAGGAAATTCAGGACCATATGAGTGGTTTGTGTTTATAAGTCTGAAAACTCTGGAACTGGTTCATACAAATTAGTGCCACAGTTCAGAGTTTGCACATACGTAGTTGGGACACTGCTTTGGCGGACGTTTTAACTTTCTTTGTCAAACCCCCCCACACACAGACACACATTTAAATTAAATAAATAAAATAGATAGCAATATATTAACAGAAATCTATGATTAAAAAAAAACACACATGGTGACAAGTCTATGATCTTGGCCCCTCAAAGAAAACAGACACATACAGATTTTAAAATGTCCATATTCACTCCTTTGTGCACTTCTTACTCTGGTATCTATACCTTCCCTTCATGTTGAATTAATTCATGTTAATTTACTTCAAATGCCACACATTTAGTTATAAACTCTTTGAAACATTTGCACATCACACTCACCCAACACTCTGAAAGCTATCAGGCAAATCCCACTGGATTTTGAGTTTTACAAAAAGTGGCAGCTGCCAACTGCTATTTAAATCTCAATACTGTTTAGCAGCAAAAAGTGCTTGCTGGATTCCCAGTAGCCCCCAAGCAACACTGTTTCATGATGTGTGTGTATCTGAACAGGACAGAACTTTCTCTCATCCCCTTATTTTACACCACAATGTTCCATCATCCTTATCTGGATGATAAAAAAGGAATTCCCTTTTGATGACTCAACGGTTATCCAAAGCATTCAGCCCTGCTGCCATAATCTTAAAGGGATATAGGAGACAATAAAGATCTACTCTTAGTCAGCTTCATCAGTCTGTCATTGTGTCAATTCTGGTGTGTTCAATATTGTAAACATCATATATTTTTAGGTTTAGTGTGTAATGTTTATGTTTTACTGATCTGGATGTGTAGTTCATGCTTGTCTTTTGTAGTTGCTTTTATCGCTGTATTGAGGTAAATTGAAAAAAATGCTTAAAAAACATTCAGCACCCTGGGTTTCAAATTCAGTACATATTGGTGTGTTGTCTTGTCTTATTTCATTGAGTCACCCAGAGAACTTACTGCATGTAACCAAACAGCACCGACACATTGTATATGTCGTCAGCGAAACGTGATTTACAAAGTAACTAACAGTACACAGAAATACTAACACACTAACGTGTTTTCTATGGCTCGATTCTTATAGGGTGTGGTGCGACGGCAATCTAAAGGGTCACAGGGTCTCGATTACTAGGGAGTGCAAATTAAAAACAAAAAAAGTGTACCTTCTCTATACCATGAGCTGCTTTGGGTTTAAAAAAAGCATCGACTGATTTAGCACATCAACACAAATGTAACTCTACAGTAAAGAAGCTTTAGTGAGAGAGCGTGACAAGGGTTGTGCAGAGAGCAGGAGACGAGTATAGACACTCTCAGGAGCAGCCTTATTCTATATGTGTTTTCAGTCTTCAGCAGTCTCCATTCTTCTTTTTTTATCTCACAAATGTTTTATATACACACAAAAAAATAGACTACAACTTGATTTTGCCTAGATTGAAGATGGGCTAAATCTGTTCTCTTTAGACTTAGGCCCCAGGCACAATTTCAACTCGTGTAAACACTCTTCTGATTGTTTTAGCGTCTGCTTTGCTTTTTTCTTCTTCTTGTCGTTGCTCCTAGTCTTATTTTAAGGAGAGCTGGATACCATATAAAGAGAATGCCCTTAACAAGAGCATACACATACACCCCACAGGTGTTTTGGTTAGGGGGGTGGGGCACGGTGAAAGAAATTATATACCGTAAGAAGTAGCAATAAATAAGAAAATAAAGGGAGAAACCAGTGGCTAGTGTCAGTCTGTCAGTGAACCTGCCACTGCTTCGACTAATGCTCGTTGGGTACAGGACTAGTGATAAATACTTCGGAATAAATACTATAAACAAAGAGATCAATAGATGACCAAATCCAATCAATCTGCACACACACACACCTGCACACGCACAGCGTACACACACGCTCATGTACACACACACACACACACACACACACACACACACACACACACACACACACACACACACACACACACACACACACACACACACACACACAATTGTGCATGCTCCTCATAATACACAGACCGAATACAAACAGAAATGCACAAATTCGCCTGAGCGTCACTTGAACACACTCATATAACATACTGTACTGACAGCCATGCTCCACTGTGCTTGGGGATGCCCAGGGCATTACTGCTTAACCCACATGCTTTTGTTTTCAACTGACCCTATGAAATGCGTGCTACGTAGTAGTGTTAATATTGGACAGCCTTTCAGAAGGAAAAAGAAAACCAATCTTTTTTTCATGAGGTAACCAAACAAAAAGGGGAATGCAGATCAGAATGCAGGTGAGCACGTTGAGCAGTCAAGGGAAGAAGGTAAGCGAGCCAAAAAAAAAAAAGTCATCAGACGGGATCATTGTGGGGGCATAGTTTTGTTGCTATTTGGGAATGGTTAAGGACACATGACTAGCCAAAAATATATTTATATTATATATATTTTCTATGTTAGATGCTGGAGAGGATTTTGTACAGGTGGTTGAACTTATCAGCTTGCTTGATAAGAGTCTCAGGCAACACTTTCTGTGAACGTTTGTTTTTTAGGCTACACTGTAAAGCATTGCAGGCCAGTTAAACGTAAAAAGTAAGTTGCCCTGCTGCCTTAAGTTTGTAAGTTTTCTCAACTTGACATTGAACTCAAGGCTTTCTGACATTGAGTTAACTTACAAACTTAAGGCAGCAGGGCAACTTACTATTTTTACATTTAACTGGCTGCGGTGTTGTACAGTGTAACGACCATGTACTGCACGCACGTATGCTTGCTTTTAGAGACTTCCACCTCTCGCCACTTGCTGACATGGGTCTTTATCATATAATACTGCATTTGTATAGCATGTGCTAATGGTAGGTATTTTGTACAGATGTTTTGAACACAGACATTGCTCCGTCCATGATGGTTTACTATAGCCTACAGCAAAATGATATGCAGCTCTCCGTGGGACTTAAACACTAACAGATAACGATAATGCCTGTTGTGCTGATGGGAGCACGGACTGGCCTCCTAGGTCTAAAGCATCACTGGAAAAGAGGCTATGGTTATTAGGGCGTGTGGAGTGGGGGGCGATAACCTCCCCTTCCCCCTAAAACTATCCTACA
This sequence comes from Engraulis encrasicolus, assembly GCF_034702125.1. Lineage (NCBI taxonomy): Eukaryota > Metazoa > Chordata > Actinopteri > Clupeiformes > Engraulidae > Engraulis > Engraulis encrasicolus. The sequence goes on along the minus strand of NC_085875.1, from coordinate 47,286,872 downwards.
TCTGAAGCTTCAAAGCAATTCTTCATAATTGTTTCATTCAGAGGAAGTGTTGCCTGTTGAGGTGCTTTAAGTTAAGATCCCTTTCTAGCAAGAGCTCTCCTCGAGGTGCAATATACTGCATGTAGGATGACCCTCTTCCCTCTTCCCAAACCCTACGAGCCCCTGAACCCCATTCCTCTGCTTGCCTAGTTGACAGTAGTGTTTTCCCCCTTTACACTGCGAATGCTTTGTTGGCCTCGTCCCGCGTGTACACGCACACGCTCTGGCACAGTCTTTTGATTCCATTTTTTTTAGAAACAGTTTTGTTTGTAACACTTACAGCACGTGTTTGAGTCCTTAAACTGGCACGGTCATCACACGGAAGGCATCAGTTCCCCATCGTGTCTCTTAGAGGCTCTCAGAAGGATTTGAAAGCACGTACACACACACACGCACTTGCATGCATACTGACTGTCTCAGACACAAACGTGCACACACACACACACACACACACACACACACACACACACACACACACACACACACACTCCAAATTGGGAGCTCATGCCTGCAGACTGAGCTCCATAACTATCTGCTCAGCTTGCTCGAGGAGCACTTCACCTCTCGGCTGTGGCTGTGCCCATGGCTGTGCCCGCCGCTGCTGCCGCCGCCACCGCCGCCGCCACCACCGCCACTCTGCTTGCCCCTCTGACTGTGGTGATGGTGCCCGTGCAGGTGGTGGTGGTGGTGGTGGCGCAGCTGGGAGTGCGCCCGGCGGGCAGTGTTGGAACCCCCAGCCGGCGGGGAGGAGCCGCTGGACTGGCTGGGCGGCGAACGGCTGCGCCCGGGGCCCGGGCGGGAGGGCGGGGAGGAGGAGGCCGAGCGCTGCAGAGAGGAGGCCGAGCGCGGGGAGGCACTGGAGCTGCGCGGGTGGGAGTGGTGGGAGTGCGGGTGGGCTACCGTCACCAGGCGCGGGGAGGAGCGGCCCAGCTGGGGGGAGCAGGAGCGCAGGCCCATGCCGCGGCCCCCCAGCGATGACGAGGACGGGGACATGGCGATGCTGCTCTGCATGAGCTGGGCCAGGCAGGTGAGGAGCTCCGAGTCGCCCGCGCCACTGCTGCCCGCACGGATACGGTACCGCCGCAGACTAGAGGAGGGGACAGGGATAGAGAGAGGGAGGAGACAGAGAAAAGGCAAAACAAATTTTGATTTTACAAATTTTGAGCACCCTGACAAAGACCGTGTGGTCGAAATGCGTTGGGCAGTCTATTTGCCTTTGAACTAGTAAAAAATAAGAAAACGGAGTGCCACAGTTTCCTGCTCTTCATTTTTTGATGTCAACTTTATCCACTCACTGTTAGAGCACCCGTGTCAAAAGATCTGGATCCACGCAGCGCTTCCGTTTTTTTCCTTTTTTCTGAGCAAATTTTGATTTTATTTGGATATTAATGAAATGTATTGACATGTTATCAGAGTGCGCTCTCAGCATTACAGGCAGAGAGAGAGAGAGAGAGAGACAGACAGAGAAAGAAAGAGAGATTAGAGCAGGCAAAGGAGAAGTGAAAGGCAGGACATCATTAAAGAGACGTGTGTTACCACAGTTAACCACAGAAGAGAAACAGACTGAGATAAGGAGAGATGCAGAAGAACAATGATTAAGTATTTGAGTCAACTGATCAAATTAAATTCAGCTAGCTACATGAGCACAGTACATTAGCATCACAAGCACGCTGGTCCCCAAGCAGCAAGCCGATAAGCACATTAGTCATTGTTATGATGATCACATTACATGGAGGAGGAAGAACTGAATCTTCCTGCAGCGCATCCTCATTGTATGCAGATGTGTGCAATATGTCGGATCTGTCTACAGTCTCTATGTAGGAAGATGTGCGCAATAGTCGATGATAGGCAGGCTATGGATGAGGTGTTCCTGAGCAAGGATCTTAACCTCATACTGCTCTAGGACTGTAACCAATACCTTGTAAATAACTGTTAGTCGCTTTGGGTAAAAGCATCAGCTAAGTGTCATGTAGTGTAATGTAATGCTGTGGGCAGGTGTAGACAGGATAGATGATGGAAAGAACTCTCTATCATTAATAATAATTTATTACTATTATTATTATTATTATTATTATTGTCTTACCGGCCGTCTATAATTGGTCTGCTGGGTGGTCTGCCCGGAGGGGGCCTGGGCATGAGTTGGGAGGAGGAGCGGCTGTCAGGGGCTGCAGAGGAGCCCTCCGAGTGCACCGGCCGCGGGATCCTGCTCTTGCGGGACAGAGGGCTGGAGGAGGAGGACAGGGACGGGGGCTCGTCCCCCTGACGCTCCGACACGGACATGCCCAGCAGGGACTCCTCATCCTGACAGGGATCAGCATGCACCTGGATACCGCATTAATAATATGGGGTTAACAATATGGGATTATGGATTTATGGAATACAGGGGGGATAAATATGGGAATATGAACAAGACAGGACAATGAGATAGGAAATAGGTGGGGAGAGAGATATGGGGAAGAATCGGGAAACGACCACGGCCCGGAATCAAACCCGGATCCCTGACATAATGGTACACTAGCCCAGGCATCACCCTCCAAACAGATTTTTTTTTTGTGTACCGGTACACACAATAATTCAGCATATTTCTCTGTTTAAAAAATAAGACATTATTATGAAGATGAATGGAGAAAGCTATGCAGATCAATTGATATGAACATCATAAGCATGAACCGCAAACTCCAGTGAACTCCACAGCCTTACCTGAGGGTAGTTGGTGGAAGCCGGCTGCTGCGGTTCGATGATGCATCGGCGGTTAGAGGAGAGCGAGGGGGAGCAAGAGGGGGACAGCAGGGGCGCCCCCTGCCCCTGCCCCTGCCCCTGGTGGTGGTGATGGGCCTTCTTTAGCAGCAGCTTCTGCTTGGCGGAGCCCGTGGGGGTGGTGGCAGTGGGGGAGGTGCAGGACAGTAGCAGGCTACTGGGCTCCAGGACGGGGATGCGGCTAAGCCTGAGCCTGGGGGTCACCTGTAGGGGTGCAAATCACAGCCTCCATGACGATACGATTACATAGCGATTCTTAAGGCAGCAATTCAATTATTTTCGATACTTCGATCCTACTGTGTCCAACGATATGATTCTTTTCCATTTCTATTATGTTATGGAGCTAGGGCATTGAGCAGGGGCCAGAGATTCAATTTGATGCCCCACGATACGATACGATTTGATTCAATCATCGGCTGTAGATTCGATACATATCGATTATTACTGTATGTACACCCTTAGTCACCTGACTGTGAAGGCTACTCTCTGGGTCTTCCGCAGGAGCCTCCTTCCGCTCCCCCCCCTCCTCCACCACCTGCTCCTCGCCGGTCAGAACGAGCGCACCGTCCCCGTTCTTATCTGCCGGTGCCCGTCTCCGGCATTCATGGGTGGAGGAGGGGGCGAGAAGTGGCCGTTGTGGGGGGGCACGGGGCTGCGTGGAGAGTGGGGCGAGGAGCGTGGAGACACCAGGCTGGGCATGGAGCCGGCAGCTCTGGGCGGAGAGGGGTCCGAGGCGCCTGGAGGGGCGTCTCCCTCAGGGCAGGAGAAGAAGGTGGGCAGGCAGCGTCTCTGAGGAGTGGGTGGGGTGCCTGGGGTGCCTGGACGCTCCTGCCCTACTTCCTGCTGCTGCTGTGTTGCTGCTGTGTGGTGGTGGTTGTTGTTGTTGTTCTCACTGTTGTCCACCAGGGGGCAGTGAGGGGAGCTGTCGGAGGCAGTAGGAGGCGAGCGCTGTGTGCCTAAACGCTGAGCATTGAGCTGCGGGCGAAGAGAGACGATGAGAGGCCGAGATGTGGAGACAGACAGAGAGAAAGGGACATCAGGATGACAAAACAAACTCATTCAACATAAAGACATGACTTGAGGAATAGAGGAGAGAAAAAATTGTGAACGTCAACTTGTGTGTGAACAGAGTGTGTGTGTATTATGAGCATTTTACAGCCATGAGTTTTGTTTTGCTTTCTAAACAAGCACTTTTGAGAGATAAAAATCAATATGCTTCATAGGTTAAGAAAATATATCAGGGAACTTGGTGGCAACGTAAGTCCCCCAGCAAGAAACCATATCATATTAGCTGCTAAGAGTTATTAAAGCCACACTTAATGTATTATGATGAATTAAAAAGAAACACCACCAAAAGATGAGAAACACAGGCTTGGAGTTCAAGTACATGCTTCACTGTTAGGAGATAACGGTAAAACTTTATTTTAATGGTTCACAATTACCATGTACAATGGTTCACCATACAAAGTAACAATTTTGTACTTACATCATGTATTGTGACACACAAATACATGATGTAAATACAAAATTGGTACATGGTGCTACACTGGTATTACATGGTATTAAATATAAAATATTAAATAAATACTGGCTATTACACTGCACCTAATGTGGTAGATCCACTGTAATAGTGAAACAGTAAAATAAAGTGTTACTGAGACAACATTCATTCAGCATTAGACAGAACTCAATTCTATTCAGATTAGAGAGAACTGTGATTCGAGTGGTTAATAAGTAAGTCACTGACACAAACTCATGAACAGCAATCACAAGATATACCATAGACACTGATTGTTCAAAGAGAAACACACACACACACACACACACACACACACACACACACACACACACACACACACACACACACACACACACACACACACACACACACACACAATAACAACAACAACAACAATACCAACAGCAAAACCAAAACCAAACCAAAAACCAAAATGAAATAATATTCTTGCAAGCTCAAAGCAAAACTGATTTTAAAACGCCATGTGCAAAAGGCAGGGTTTGCAACCGAGTAGCAAGCATTGGGGGTATGGTAGCAGCTAGGGAGTGGGACGGGCGGGGAGGAGATAGCGGAAGGTGGTAGCAGTGGGGAAGTGTGGAGCGGTGGGTGCGGAGGAGGGGGGGTGAAGGCAATATCACCTGCTGGAGCTGTGCGCGGGTGATGCGTATGACGGAGGGAATCTTGGTGCTGGAGGCCCCCGGCGGAATGCTGGGCAGCTTGCGGTGGCCCGGCGAGCCGCGCGTGCCCAAGGAGGAACCACCAGGGGACGGAGGGTGGTGGAGGGAGACAGAGGAGGCGGAGGAGGAACAGGAGGAAGGGTGCTGTTGGTGGTGGAGGTGGTGGGACTGTATCTGCTGCTGGTGCTGGTGGTGCGGTGGCTCCACCGAACGGCTACGACACAGCCCGGCCGAGGAGCTCCGGGTGGGGGAGGAGGGTTGGCGGTGTTGCCGGCGTTGGCACAGGGGGTCCGAGAGCGTGGGGTGGGGGCTACTAGCGTGGCAGCGGTGGTGGTGGTGGTGGTGGTGGGGGGTGGGGGAGCGCTGGGGTGGCGGGATGAGGAAACCGCACGGCTGCTGATGCTGATGGACACACACGGCCTCCTCCAGTGGAGATGGGGGACAGGCAGGGAACTACAAGCAGGATGAGGGGAGAGGAGAGGGATGGATGGGTGGAAGGAAGGATCGGTGGGGGAGAGGGAGATAGGAAAAGAGAGCGAGAGAGAGAGATGAGATGAAGTGTGGCAAACCGTAGAGAGAGAGAGAGAGAGAGAGAGAGAGAGAGAGAGAGAGAGAGAGAGAGAGAGAGAGAGAGAGAGAACATGGAGAGAAGAAATAGAATGAAGAGAGGGAGAAGAATTGAGATAGAGAAGTGCAGACGGAGAGTATGATAGCGTGAAAGACAAGAACACAGAGAGAAGAAATACAGGCATAGAGAAGAGAGAGATTGACGCAAACAGAAAGAGAAGAAGGAGAAAGAATAATAGTCCATAGAAAGAGATGGGCAGAATAAGAAGCACAAGAGAGAGCATGAGCAAAGAAGAAAGACAGGGAGGAAAGAGAGAAGAGTTGCAGAGAAGTAGGAACAGACATAGGGAATGGTAATAGAGAAATTCATGGATAGGGTAGACCATGCAGAGAGGGATCATTGGAAGGTGTAACAGGGAGACCAATGCGTAGCAGCAAAAACCACAACAAATATGGCGGTACAGCAGGGCGCAAATGAGAAGAGTAGTAGCAGAAACGACGAGCCAGCGGCAGGGTAGAGGAGCGAAGTGAAGTGAATCAGAGGGAGGATGGTGGATGGGAGAAGGGGGTCGGGTGGGAGTGAGGAGTGGAGGATAAAACATTTGTTCGTTCCATTAACAAAATAGCAAACCTTAGTGTCTTTCCTTATACAACTAACCATTTCTTGCCAAGCCTCTTCAGTATTATGAATTTGATATGAAAATAGCAAGAACTAAGTTTTAATATATGAATGAAGACTCTCTGTCATAAAAATGTTATTATTGTATGTACTTTTTTTTCAACAAACAGTGATTTGAATCGCCAGCAATCCCATCTGCAACAAAAGGCTACCCCCAATCCACCATTGTCCATACAACTCTGCTTCTGATTTAAAAAAACAGCCCTCCCCTGGCATCTAGCTAGCTGACACGGGGGAGACTGTGTCAAGGTTGACCAGCCTTCCTCTGGGTCCTCTAGGGTTATAGCCCCAAGAGACAAGGTCTCCGACAGAAGCAGACACTGAGGATCGGGTTGCCGCCGTGATGAGCTTTAGGTCATGTCTAGCTCACACTTGATACGTCCGTGCCACTACCACTTCCACTGACAGATATATGAGAAAGCTATTTGTCAGACATCAGGCAGGTCTTACAACCACTTACAATAGGAGCATCAAGCAGCCACAAAGATGATCGAAACAGCTACAGAAAATATTACAATTATTACAATACCAGTAATGCACAGCTACACAATTTCTGTTGAAAAGAAAATGTGCTGAAACACTGTCATTTCGTATAGGGTGTTGTAAGCCACTTGTGAAAATGAAGCATGACGAATCTAACAAGCATCATCATGATATATCTTTCAAAGCAAAATTCATTTTCTAAGCGAAAGCTTTGAAGCAGAAGCAACATAAGCCAGAGCAAAAACAAAAAAAGCAGAGCTCTATCATCAAATGATAACAATCACAACACCCAAAACGGCCTCTTTAAAACTTAAAGCACTTTCAAAAGATATAGTCTAAACTGTATTGGCTTAAACTGAGATACAGTACATGCTAGGGTGCACCAGCAGCAAAAAAACGTCCCCCCTTGACTCGCCCAGTGCTTACCGTTGTGAGCGCCTCATCCGGCAGGCCGTTGCCCGGGCTGGTGGGGGTGACTGGAGGCATGGTGCTGGCCGTCTCCACACTCAGCTCCTGGAGGTCTCCCCCTCTGGGCTCACCTCCTCCCTGGGACTGCCCAGCGGCCAGCCCTCCATCCCGGGACGCGTTCCTATGGCCGGACCCTTCCGGCTGGCCCTCCATCTCCTCTACGTCACCTTCCTCCGAGGGGCTGATGGTGACCTTGCTGCCGCCTCCGCCCCTCTCCTGGAGGTTGGAAGAGGGTGCCTCCACCATCACCCAGTCATGGGAGTTGGCGTCCCCTCCTCCTCCGCCACCGCTGCGTCCAAGGCTGAGGTTTAGGGCCACGAAGCTGCTGCTGGCAGCGCCATCGCCATGCCCCCCCGGGGAGTCCAGGGAGCCGCGCTTGGCGGAGCCGCTAATGCCTCCACCGCCAGAGAGGACCTCCTCGTTGTAGTGCCAGATGCGGTCGGTAGGGCCGCCGTTGCCCAACACGGCCAGGCCGAAGCCGGGGCTCATCGGCTTGTCTGGAGTGGTGGCGCCGCTCTGCTGCTTAGCCGAGCTAAGGAGGTGATAATAACACATTATGGATTGTCTGTTTTAGGAGTAAATTGTTACATAACAAAGAAAAACTGTGCGGAAGATATACTGTATTTGTTGAACAATGTGACAATTTCTCAAATTTCATTATTCCAAATTTAGTTTGAATTGTTATATTAAACATTTGTCACATAGTAAATTTAACTTCTTTGTACATCATACATTTGGGAAAATAGGGTTCATATAGCAGATACGTCATTGTCACTCCTGACTTAGTGAATCCCCCATATGGCTGCTCACCAGGCCTCCAGGAAACACTCGGTGCTGGGCTTGGACTCCATCTTTTAGTGATGATGTCAGAGCTATTGCTGATATATTACCTAGGGAGCATCTCATAGTAAAGTACTACAGTACTTAAAGTGATACTGTCCCATTTTTGGAAATACGCTTATTTTACACCTCCCCTTGAGTTAAATAGTAGGGTTTTACCATTCTCCTATACTTTCAACCGTTCTCTGGGTACGGCAGTGCAAATTTTACCTACAAGCTAACATTACTAGCCTACTAGCCGCCAGCAGGTCTCATAGGGCTCAATGTTAACTGCTAGCATAGTGGTAAAATTTGCACTGCCATACCCAGAGAACGGTTGAAACTACAGGAGAACGGTAAAACCCTACTATTTAACTCAAGGAGAGGTGTAAAATAAGCGTATTTCCAAAAATGGGACAGTATCACTTTAAGCTTGAGTACTACATAGTTTTTGGTAAGGCAGCCCAGATGGGTGGTGCTCACCAGGCCTCGAGGAAGCGCTCGGTGCTGGGCTTGGGCTCCAGGGTGAGCCTCTTCTCCAGGTCCAGGCTGTGCAGGTTCTTCAGCTTCCTCAGCAGCGGGGCGTCCGAGGGGCTAGCGTCCGAACGGAGCTTCACCGGTGAGGCCAGGCTGGGGCCCATCAGGGGACTCATGTTGCCCTGGTTCTGGTTTTGCTCGTCCTCTTTGCCCGTCTGAACAAAACGGGGGAAAAAACAACAACAACAAAACAATACAATTGAATTTGAGCTCTTAATTTAATTGAAGTAGACCTGCTTGGGATCAGCTAACATCACTGAAGCTCATATTGCAAAATCCTACGAATAACTGAACAAAGGCAACCAGGACCCCGATAATGGTAGCAATGCACTTGAAGTGGTGTTCAGAGTAAAATTTCATATGAAGCTGCATGCACCAAACTGTTGCAAATTAATTGTATTTTTATTAATTAAAAAAAAAAAAAAAATTAAATGAAAAAAACGTTCACTCTTAGATTATCAGACATATATGTTCCCAGAAAAGGCATTTATCAGATAGATATATTCATTAGATGTATTATTATCTATATATTATTAGCCATTTATTAGACATAGATAATTTTATTTATTAGATAAAGATATTTATAACACAGCTCCACTAAGTATCACAAGAAATGTCTGTCACTATCTCTTTAGTATGAGCAGGAGTGTCAGTAGCAACCTTAAGCAGCGTGGGCCGAGCGAGGTGGTTGCAGTTGCGGTCTAGCTCCTCCCACACGCCAGCCTCCTGCGGCTGCGGCTGATTGGGCGACTGCTGTTGGGTGGTGGGGCATCCCGGAAGCAGTCGGTCGGGGAGGGGCAGCGGCGGGGGGTTGTTCTCCCCGTCGCTCAGCTCCTGTAGCACCTCATCTGTGTTCTCCTTCAGCAGGTCTTTCAGGAGGTCCCCAGGCAGCTGAGACGCATTGGCCATACTGCAGAAGCAGGACAAATGACAGTGATAATATAACTCTTGAAAAATAATAATAATAATAATAATAATAATAATAATAATAATAATAATAATAATAATAATAATATACATCTAACCATTATTCCGTTTCAGATAATATTTGGTGTCACTCAAAAATAGTGTTGATTTTGCTCTTTGGTCAGCGTAACATTTAATTTAATTCTCAAGGTAATTCTACTCAATATTGTGTAAATATTAAGATGAGTTGAAATTAAATACTGGCCACTTGCTCACTGACTGACTGACTTTATTGACTTTTGACTGTAATTTCACTGTCCACTCAGTGTTATATGTAAATATATGTATGTAATACGGTATATAATATGTAAATAGTCGATCTCTATTCATATAAGTTTACTCTGAAAGATTTTTTTTTACTGTGAAGCAACAGAAGAAAAACAAGGGGGAGGAGGGTAAAGGAAGGGGCAGAGAACATTACGTCAGGCTAACTAGCGGATGGATGCAGAGCTAAGAAATGGATCCTGAAAAATAGATGAGGGGCCTACAGCACTAGCAGCTATCACTCCACTGACATGCATTTGCCTGACATTAATAATGCACTTGAGCCCTGGATAACCAGCACACTTGAGGCATGCTTCATAATGCAGTATGCATACTAGAACATACAGTATGAAGTACAATATCTTTAATTCAGTGTGGTAGATAGTCTTTTAACTTGAACTGCAAATATCCAAAACCAATGTGATACCCAAGCTATTACCATTTCTTGGAATCAATTCTAGGAATTCCATTTTTTCCCTACAACTGTCTGCTCAAAAGTCACATTCAGAAACCATGGAACATCATTTGTGATTTCTTTTATTTTTTTTCAGACCACCACCACTACGAGTACTCATACTTGTACTATATAGACAAACATCATAAGTCATGGGTGAGCGGTTAGGGCGTCAGACTTGCATCCCAGAGGTTGCCGGTTCGACTCCCGACCCGCCAGGTTGGTGGGGGGAGTAATCAACCAGTACTCTCCCCCATCCTCCTCCATGACTGAGGTACCCTGAGCATGGTACCGTCCCACCGCACTGCTCCCCATGGGGCGCCACTGAGGGCTGCCCCCTTGCACGGGTGAGGCATAAAATGCAATTTCGTAGTGTGCAGTGTTCACTTGTGTGCTGTGGAGTGCTGTGTCACAATGACAATGGGAGTTGGAATTTCCCAATGGGCTTTCACTTTTCACTTTATAAACAAAGCAACTGTGTTTTATTCATTCAGTTAAGAGGTCAGGTACCTCAAAATGTCATGAAGAGTAGTCAGTAACAATTCCTGTCTGCCATTAATCGTGATTAAATATACTGTGTATGCAGGGGGTTAGTGGTCCTGTGAGGTTGTGCAGTTGTGTGCCATACGTACCCCATGTGTGCTGGGGTGAGGCGCGTGTGGTGCTGCGGGGTGGCGTTGGTGGTGCTGGGGCTCTGGGCACACTCCGTGTTGATCCTCTCCCAGTCGTACGGATCGTTCTCCACCACCGCGTACGTCTTCATGCTATTCTCAAACACTGACATTAGCAGCTGTCAAAAAAAAAAAACATGCACAGAAAGGGAGGTGGTCTTAGAACGGGTTGCAGGTTTGAATCCCAGCCTTTCCTCTCCATACACCTCCATCCATAGCTGAGGTGCCCTTGAGTAAGGCACCGAACCTCAAATTGCTCCAAGGACTGTAACCAATACCAGTGGCGTAACAACTCGGTCACGGGCCCCGGTGCGAGCATCCAGCACGGGCCCTCGGAGGTTGTGCAAATTTTAGGATATTTTATCTAGCCTAATACATTACGGGTGAAAGGGTGGGCTATATTCTTTGCAATTGCAATAGCATCGTGAATGCTGCAAGGATGTGCACATTTACATCATAGAGTAGGCCTATTTAAGTTATCTGTCCCCCAAAAAAACAGGACAAACGCAAAGAAAGGCTTTCGGAATATGTGTCTAGAGACCGGTTGAGACAGGGACAGTTGGCTGGAGACAGTAGCAGTGTGTGCGTGTGTGCTTGCGAGCGCACGGTGCCTGCCCAGCTGACAGCAGGCTACACAGACGAGGGAGACAACCCTGCTGATCTTAAGCACCCCAGTTTAAACTTCATAGATAAAAAAAATAACACTAACGACTTAAAAGATAGTTAGCACAATCAACAGGATATGCCTTCATAATGATTTCAATCTTCCACTACCCCACATACACAAGGTGCCACTGCAAAGTAGTTTTGCGTCCTTTGGCATCATCAAATAACGGCACAATATGCAATGCTGGTTATGGAAGACGGTCCCGGCTACCATAAACATGGGAAAAGATGCATGGGAAAACGGTGCACTTTGAATGGAAACACAACATCCAAGACAACCATGACAACACATTGGTGACAGCCCACCAGTAAAACATACAGATAGAGCTCTACACACGCACACAGAATCGTCCACTTATTTAGATTTCTTTCTCCCCTCCCCTAGCTGACGACTCGAGAGTCCACGTCGTAACATAGCCAAGCTAACAGAAGAACTTAACTTATATTATGCTAACAGGAGAAACGCTAGATGATAAAATCATCATGGAGTTGAGATGCTGTTAGCACGTCAGCACAACTAGTTGTCAATTGGAGAACACAAAACTAAGTTATAACGCTGGGAATGACTACAGCAATACCGCTGTCACAGATTACAAACTAGAATGGACACCGTTAAAAATGTGCCTCGTCTCTTTCGTTTAACCAGACCCTGCCGAACCCAGACTACTGGACTAAATGTGACAACAACTGGAAAAAAATACCTGAAGGAGATGAGTGATATGAAATCAATATAATGCCGCGGCGGACATTATTATAGGGAAACCTGACCTTACCTTCTTCGTAGCGTCTTTGAAATCTTCTTAGATAATATCCAAGGAGGTCTAATATCCATAGGACGTTCTTGCTAGCCAGTAGCCATCTCTATTCTTGGCGAATGAAGTGACTAAACTCATTTTATATTCCGCCTTCAAGAAAGCCAACAACGCATACTACTGTACTACAACATAGATAAGATGAGAACAAAAGGCCACGTTTTGACTGACCAGCATGCATTTAATTTGAATTGGTAAGGGAATCAATCATGTGGTAATTCCAAGGAGGTCTAGGGTAATTCCAAACAGAACGTTACCACGTTACCACTGGCGACTCGCGCTCCCTGTTTACATACAGCCAATGATAGTGTATGAAAATATATATCCCACAATTCCTGGCCGCAATGTAAAAAATAAAATGCACAAATATAGCGTTCATGTGTTACCTTTATTGCTATTTGAAACATTTGTCTGAATAATTTGACTGCCCATGTAATGACCTATAGGAATATAGTAACTAAAAGTGCCAATTTGCAATTGATTTAATGCTCTAAATTCCCACCGTCTTGTGGGAGTCTGCCTCGGTAGACGTGGTCCGATTGCTCGGCTGCCGATCATGACCGGCCGATAATGGCCAAAAATAGCCTGATCGGTGATCGGAAAAACATGCCGATCAAAAAACCGATCGAGAGGTATTAAATTCCTCACGCAACCATTTGCCTTTACACCAGGCGCTGCATGTAGGCGCTGGCTCTGCACAGCTGCAACTGCACCAAAAGAAGGCATCTTTGCTTGTCTATAACTTTTCGCCATCCCCCCCTTCATTTCCACCATTCATAACCATATCTGCATCAACAATGATCTGATTTTCCGATCCATGCGCCGTTTATCTGACAATGTAATTTGCGATTGAGTACTCGCCAGTGCCTGTGTTGCCTCGGTCAGCACGCGACAACTTCACGTTGTCAGCACAAACATGTCAATTATTGTTTTCAAAGTTGTAATTGGCAGTCAGTCGATTAGTTTGATAGTCGCTGAAACACCAAACGGCGACAGATGTGGTTAAAACTTGAGAGAGAGATTCAGAACGGTAGTAGAGCACTGCAACTGTGGACGGTGACAGAGAGGGGAGGGGCTCTCCTCACGAGGCTGCTCATTTAAAGCGACAGGTTGTTTTTTTCTCGTATGTGGAAGACTATTTGATGTAATGTTTCAGTTTCAATTCAATCTTAAATAGTTTAGTTATTCTATGCAATAACGTATACATTGATTAATACTGTAGACTGTATTACCAACACTAGTCTGAAAGATAATAATAATAATAATAAAAATAAAAATAATAATAATAATAATAGCCTAATAATAGACATGTGCAAATTAAGATTGATTGGTTTATGGGCAGAAATGATATTCAATAAGGATAATTAATAGGCTATTAAAAAAATAGGAAATCATTTTTGTGATCGGCAATGATCGGTAATCGGCAGATAAAGATTTTTGGTGATCGGTATCGGTGATCGGGCCAAAAAATGGTGATCGGAGCACCTCTAGCTCTATAAGTAGTGTCTGGACAAGTTGTGAAAGCGCACTGGGTGCTTTGAGTATCCATTAACAACGTGAACACAGGGGGGCCGTGGCGTTCACGGGCCCCTCAGTGGTCGCGGGCCCCGGTGCGACTGCACCTGCTGCACCGCCTATAGTTACGCTACTGACCAATACCCTGTAATAACTGTAAGTTGCTTTGGGGGGACGGTGCCTCAATGAGCTCAGACACCGTACCATTACACCAGCAACCTGGGGTTCAATTCTGACCCAAGGTCCTTTGCCAATCTCTCCCCTCGCTCTCCCCCACTCATTTCCTGTCACACGATTTCACTGTCCTGCCCTAAATAAAGGTATGAAAGTCCAAAAACATTTAGAAAAACAATGTCAATGCGTTACCTCGTAGTCGGGTTTAGTGAAGTAGTCCAGGGTGCTGATGTGGTCCAGAAAGATGCTGAACTCCGCTGGCAGGTGCTTGAGCATGAGCCGGTTGTCATAAGTGTCCTTCAGCTTTCCAACCTGCTCCTGTACGGTGAACACACACAAATAAAACCACTCACAAAAAGGCACATGAATAAAACACAAATCACTGTCACAAACCACACGCTCTACTAAACATATGCCTCATTCCATTGTGCTTGTCGCTGATTCCTTTGTCTTTTGTCTTGAGTTTTGACTATTTGCAGGTCACGGTTTTTACTTCCGTCCTGTATCCCTGTCCGTATTTTTCCACTGGAAACTAAAACCTGGGCTGAATGTTACATCAATCTGAATGGACACCAAAATACGATTGGCTTTGTTGCACTGGACATCGGTTTCGCTTCCTATCATTAAAGGGGTATGCCACTATTTTGGGGCTTATTACAGTTAAAATCGTTGGCTGGGATTTATAAAGGTGGAAAAGTGTCTTATTTTTCATGTTAAGCGTTGTCTTGCTTTAAGACAAGTTAAAAGAGGGAATATGTTGCTAAGCTAGTGAAAGTCAATGTATCCATGTAGCATGCTACAATGCTACACGGATACATTGACTTTCACTAGCTTAGCAACATATTCCCTCTTTTAACTTGTCTTAAAGCAAGACAACGCTTAACATGAAAAATAAGACACTTTACCACCTTTATAAACCCCAGCCAACGATTTTAACTGTATTAAGCCCCAAAATAGTGGCATACCCTTTAAACCATGAAGTGTACAAAATCTTCAGAAGACTAAAAGCATGCACATCCCACCTCACTGAGGCCAGGAGCAGGTGAAGGCGAATCTAACAATGAAGAGAGTAGACGTCTGCACATTGCAGCTCGTCAAGGGTCTTCATCAGGCATGTGTCACCATCTTGCGTATGTCTTGAATAAACCTTACATGCGGAGCTGCAGTGTGCGGACTTCTACTCTCTCTAAAACCATGTAGTGCAACACAGTGTTGTGTGTAACCATTTCCAGCCCAAACGCTATTCAAAAACCACCTAGAGGCACTAAATCCTGCCCAACTTGAACCAAATTGTATTGATTTCTATGGCCATAAATCTACAGAAAAACCCGCCCAATGCCCGTTTTTGACCGATTTTACCCACAGAAATCCCAAGCCGGTAACTGCCCAATCTGGCAACAATGGTGCAACCACGGTGATGCTATACCTTATCCTTGATCTTCCTCCACGGCAGCTGACCCACAAGAAACTCCACCAGCATGTAGAACAGGGACCACAGGTCATCATGCCGGCCCATCTCCTATAGAGCACATAAGGGCAGCACATAAGGTATTGGAAGCACACACGTAATAATCATGCTTTGCAAACTATAAATTAATTCAATTAAGTAATATTGTAAAAGGTATAACAATGATATATAATAATCGATGTAATAGTCTTAGATTGGGTGATCCTGGGTAGGCTCTTGGGAAGCAGAAATTAAAAACGGCACAATCAGATACGTACTGTCTATAGTAGGATAGCAGTAAAAGAATACCTTACCTTGTTTTTATGTGCGTTGACTGAAGCATATCGTACAGTGCCTCGAAATCCTGCCATTGGTCTGGGCTAAAAAAAAAAAAAAAAAAGAATTTCATCATGTTGTGCCCGCATAGAGCATATGCTCCCCTTTAATTTAGCAGTGAACAACTAAAACATCCAGTTCCTTTAATATTCACTGGGCATCATGTGGTGATGGCACACGACCAACACCCACAGAAAACACATATTTTGGCCGAAGCACCTACCGGTCGGACCTCTTGGCAGGAGTTGGTGAACTGGCGCGCGAGGCCAAAGTCTAGCATGTAGCACGTGCGACATGTGCTAGGGAAGCGGCCCATGGCAAAGTTAGACTGGAAACGAGATGGGCAAAAATAAAGACAGTATTAGTTAGCCAATTCAAATAAGTGTAAACCAAAAAAATAGTCCAGGTGTTTGAACAAAGTGCTTATGCAAAAAAAAACAATCACATTCATAACCAAGAGCACAAACACAGACACAAATACACACACGCACACAATCACACTGCCGGTGACCCTCCGGTTTGATGTCATAGTGAAGGAAGTGTGCACAAAAGAAATCTTCCTAGCCAACTAACAAAGTGCTCATACAAAACAACCTCTTCCAACCTCAAAAGCACAAACACACACACGCACGCACGCACACTCAAACTCACACATTCACATTCACACTCACATATACACACACACACACACACACACACTCGCGCGCACACACACACACACACACTCGCGCACACACACACACACACACACACAGACACACACAGACACACACAGACAAACACACACAAACACACACACACACACACACACACACACACACACACACACACACACACACACACACACACAGCTGAAGTCTCTCACCGGTTTGATGTCTCGGTGCAGGAAGCCTACGGAGTGGATGCTCTCGATGGCCTCCAGGATCTGCCTGCCCAGCCGCAGCGTGGTGCTGACGCTGAACGTGCCCCTGCTCATGCTGCGACGCAGGTCGGCCAGGTTACGACCCTGACGCACGACACACAGGAAACACAAAGTCACAGTGAGGTGAAGTGAAGTGTCTGGTGTTGAGGTTCCATGTCATTGGTCAGTTAGCCCATCAGTGCGACTAATGGGCTGTCTGACCAATAGACTGACCCAGATGGTCACTACTATATAAAGCAAATAAAAACATTGAAGAGGTATGGAGGTACTTATACTGCATGTAACCTCTGTGAAGGTAATTTAATTATATCCCCGAAACGCGGAGCGTCGGGGATGTAATGGTTTTGCGTGCACCGCCTCCGCCGCCGCGTCCGCCGCCGCCGCGTAAGGTATTTCGTGTTAACGCGATAACTTTTGAACGGATGTTTGGATTTGTCCCAGATTTGGTGTGTGAATGCTCTAGGGCAGGTTCATGAACTGATTTGAGTTTGGAGGTCAATAATTTCAAGATGGCCGAATTCAAGATGGCCGAATTTTTGTTTGGCCCATTACTTCTGACCGGGTGGATGGATTTGTCCCAGATTTGGTGTGTGAATGCTCTAGGGTGGGTTCATGAACTGATTAGAGTTTGGAGGTTAACACTTTCAAGATGGCCGAATTCAAGATGGCCGAATTTTTGTTTGGTCCATAACTTCTGACCGGGTGGATGGATTTGTCCCAGATTTGGTGTGTGAATGTTCTAGGGTAGGTTCATGAACTGATTCGAGTTTGGAGGTCAACAATTTCAAGATGGCCGAATTTTTGTTTGGCCCATTACTTCTGACCGGGTGGATGGATTTGTCCCAGATTTGGTGTGTGAATGCTCTAGGGTGGGTTCATGAACTGATTACAGTTTGGAGGTTAACACTTTCAAGATGGCCGAATTCAAGATGGCCGAATTTTTGTTTGGTCCATAACTTCTGACCGGGTGGATGGATTTGTCCCAGATTTGGTGTGTGAATGTTCTAGGGTAGGTTCATGAACTGATTCGAGTTTGGAGGTCAACAATTTCAAGATGGCCGAATTCAAGATGGCCGAATTTTTGTTTGGCCCATTACTTCTGACCGGGTGGATGGATTTGTACCAGATTTGGTGTGTGAATGCTCTAGGGTAGGTTCATGAACTGATTCGAGTTTGGAGGTCAACACTTTCAAAATGGTGGAATTTTTATTTGGCCCATAACTTCTGACTGGGTGGATTGATTTGCCCGGTAACTCCTTAATTTAATGGTTCACCATTTCAGTGAATCTACCATATCAGGTAGGCCTACAGTGTAATAACCAGTGTAACAATATGTAATACCATGCAATACTAGTGTAATACCAGTGTAAAAATAGGCAATACCAGGTACAGTGTAATAACCAGTGTAACAATATGTAATACCATGCAATACTAGTGTAATACCAGTGTACAAATATGCAATACCATGTAATACCACTTACACACAAATAGCCTACATGATATAAGTACAAAATTGGTACATGGTGTCACACTGGTATGACGTGGTATTAAATATTGTTACACACTGTACCTAATGTGGTATATCCACTGTAATAGTGAACCATTAAAACAGTGTTACCATTTGCCCCATTTTTTCCTTCATTTTCACAATAGTCATTTGGTTTTAAGCCTCTGCACGTCATTGATCTATGTATAGATATTAGATATTAAATATATTTATTTTATATTTTATATTTATCATAAACGTTCATGAAAAGGTGGACGGGAGTGGTAGGAATGATTGGGGACTGGAAGCGTCGCGTTTCGGGGATATACCTTAAGCAGTCGAAGGCGACTGCACAGGCAGTCTAGTTCAGTTAAGGTTGCAGAGGTGAACGGTAGCACATAGATCGTTACTATATCTTTTACTGTAAAGCTGGGGAAACCAACACAGAGGGAGTTACTGGTTCATACCTGAAGCTCCATCACCACATAGTTGAAGCGATCGTTGCGACCACAGCCCACAAAGCGACACACATGGTTTTTACCTGTGGGGGGTATGACAGAATACAGACAAGCTGATGATCAGACGTATCAGAAGTATTTGATCCCACTTGCTCTAGTAGATCTGCATAAACTGACTCTGGCATGTACATGTATGTATGCATAGACATCGCTACTCATACTCATGTGTTCATTACACTTCTTGGCCTGTCTGACCTTCACTCTAGACTGACAAGCAAGGTAACCTTGCTCCCCATGTAGTTAACTTTAAAAAATCCCTGAGAGACTATACACAAAACTCTGTGTGCTTTGTGTGTGCAATAATTCAATTCATGAGATAGGATTTCAAGGCTAAACATTTTTTGGTTGGATGCACTGATCCAGGCTTGTGCTGATAAGAGACTAGTGGGAATGTGTTCCTGGGGTAAGTGATGGGGCACTGGGTCTCATGTTATTCCCCAGACCCTAACAGGAAGCAGCAGCTCTGTCCACCACACAGGCCCTCCGTCCCCCTGTAACATGAGCCGGGTACATTGATTTTCACTGTCTGACAACCAGGACAGAGCAGAAGAATAAAGGATAGATGATGAAGGGCCGAAGATGAAAAAAGAGGGAAGTCAGAGAGAGAGAGAGAGAGAGAGAGAGAGAGAGAGAGAGAGAGAGAGAGAGAGAGAGAGAGAGAGAGAGAGAGAGAGAGAGAGAGAGAGAGATGTCTCCCTGCGGATCTAGTTATGAGGGGAACGTTGATCCTCTTTCCAGACTGCGAAATCAGTGGGCCTGCACTGTATTAAATGTAGTGATACGAGTGATACACCGCCCACACAGCCCTGTGAGAAACATGGGATGTGTGTGTGTGGTTTGCAGAGGTTGAATGAAAGGTTTTCTCATGTTCTTCATATTGACTAAAAAACAAAACCATAACAACCAACACACCATAATCTAATACTCTGGTATTAGACACTGGTAGATACATTTAACAATTTAACAATTTCACATTCATGTAAAAGTGCTTAGAATTTTAGCACAAATTTGAGTTCTCCCTATGATGGCTGTGTGTCTATGGGAGCTGTAGAATGTTTGAGTATAATTCTAGAAGAAGTGGCAAAAAAGTCCTACTCCTCAAAGGGTATGGTAGGAGCACTGACTGTAATACACGTATATGATCAATGGGTAGGAGCTTTGAAGTAGTGTTCCCCAGTCCTTCTCAAGACAGAAGCAGACAGAGCAGCTAAGTCTCATTTGAAGACATAAGAGGTTTCCCTTTAGTTGGTACAATAGAAAATGGTAAACAAACCGCAGCTTTTTAAAAAGGAACAACTCACGCTCGGCTGCCCCGAGATCGTATGCATACAATGGATTCTATCAAGCATGCCATCAGCCATCTGAGGCACTTACTTTCAAGCCATTAGCCTCTAAAAGCCTGCGCTAGCAAAACTGTCAGATTATACTCTCTTCCCCCCTAAAGGTCTGCCCTTCTGGGAGGGCGCAAAACTTAGACCTTCAGTGACAATTCCATATAACACAGGAATTACTGTCTGCTGAGATCAGCAGGGGAGGTCATAAGAAGGGTTGTGGTGGTGGGGGGGGGTGTCCACTCTGAAAACCATAGACATCATGTACTGCATAACAGCAGTACAGGAGGGCTGGCCCTTCGCAACGAGGGCTGAGAACACTGTGCTGTCAAAAAGTCACACTCAATCATCACGGCCTTGCTGGCTGCGGATTGCACTGTTTTTCAACCAGTGGTCCGTGACCCACTGCACTGGTGGTCCATGACAATATTGCTGGTGGTCTGTGACTTGAATGCTGTGGACTACTGCTCAATCTGAATGGTGGTCCCTGGGCTGGAACCAGTTAAAAGCCCCCTGCTAAATGCTTCAGACTGTGAAAACTTTGGAGCGCCCCACACAGCGCAATAATCAGAGGTGGTTGTACACTGCAAGATGTACACTTTTGATGGTGGTACAGTATGTGTATTACATGATGGTGGTGTGTGTATATGAACTCGTCCCTCTGTTTTTCAAACTCAGCAGGTCTTGCCTCTTTGCATCCTGTTATTTCCCCATCTCTTCTCCATTTTCCATTTCCCTTTCCTGAACCAATTACGGTAGGCCTACCCACTATTGGGGGCAGTCATGGCCTAGTGGTGAAGGAGATGGGGTTTAGATCAGAGGGTTGCAGGTTCGAATCCCACCCTCCTCCACTCCCTTGAGTAAGGCACCTAACACCATACTGCTCCAGGGACTGTAACCAATACCCTGTAGAGTACTTAAAAATGAATAACTGTCGCTTTGGATGAAAGCGCCGGCTAAGTTTAAACTAAAGTAATGCAATGTAACCTGGTTGGAATGAGTCACATGACCACCCCTTCCTCTGATTGCTATTTTTTCAGCCTGTCCAAAAATGTTTTTTTCATGTTTCTTCATCGTAATGTATGCCTTTGCCAGCATTAGACCACTACCTCTTAAAGGAATATTCAGGCCATACACGCTCTGGGTCTTTCTCTCTCTCTCTGGCAGTAGGCCTTTAGCTACATTAGCTTAGCATAAATCTTTGAATCAGATTATACCAATATAACTCAATGATTTACGACAATAGCTGAAATGCTACTGCTGAGTCTGGACATGCACTGAATGGTTCCAAAAACCTCAAACGTCAAAACTGATCTATTTAATGAGTAAAATGAGTAAATCAGTGGTTCCCAAACTGGTACCCACTGAAAAGGTTTGGGGACGACTGTGTTAAATTAACCAATTTCCCCTAAAAAGGGGAGGGTCGTCCCTTTAAACGGGCAACATGAAATTATCTTTGCATGTCAAGATACAGCCAACACACTGCCAACCTGGTAACTTGATGACGGAAAAATCACATCTATATTATGCATGGCAGCCCTCCATTGTCTCAACCACCTTCTGTGGTTCCATAATGGCTGCATTACAACTGTACACGCCAGAGAGAACAGTGACAATGGGCACAGCACACAATATTGACAGCTGCTGTTATAATGCAGTGAGTAAGTAAGGGCATGGTGCTGGGATAGAAACCAGTTCCTAATTGAAGGAACCAGTTCCCCATTCAGTGACACAGTTGAGGGAGGGGACAGCAAACATCATAAATAAAAGACAAGTGCAATCAGAGATGGCACCCTGGCCTGGACCCCTGGCCAAGGCTGCCAGTCAACTATTTTATGTCACATGACACAAAGCTGATAGGAGACTTTAGATAGATTTGTTCTATTGTTCATTTAGTGTATGTGTAAATGTGTTAGTCCAACACCTTTCGTACAGAAAAATAAACAGTAAACGGTAAAGACGGCACCCTGGACCCCTGGCCAAGGTTGTCAGCAACTATTTTATGTCACATGACACAAAGCTGTGTGTGACTTGTGTTCGTGTTTGCCCAAGAGTCTGTGTATGACTCGATATGTGTTTGGAATGATTCTAGCGTACAGACAACAAACAGTAAACAGTAAACTGTAAATAGTAAACAGTAAACAGTAAATAGTAAAGAGCGTTACCCTGGAGTTTCTTGAGGACGGCCACCTCCATCTTGAGCACCTGTTTGGGCTGCTGTGCCGACTCCACCTTGAGGGCCACGCTGCTCTTGGTCAGCACGTCCAGGGCCTCGTAGATCTCCCCGAAGCCCCCGCCACCGATCTTCTTCAGCTGTGGAGCACAGGAAACAACATAAGATGAGATGAGAGAGCTGAAATACGGTACATGGATGAGGTGACAGTGAAACATTCTTCTTCAGCTCTGGAGCAATGAGCAGATCAGTATGTGACCTCACCAATGTGCTTTTGGAAGTATGTTCAAAAATGAATATAAACACACTCCTCAAACTTGTGGACAGCCTTCCACAGATGAGGGGAATTGAAGTTGCAATAGCTGCAAAAGGTGGACTGATGTCATATTGAACCCTATGTGTTAGGAATGACTTAGGCAGGTTAGTGAATACTTTGGGATCTTCTTTAGCTGTGGAGCAGATGAACGGGCAGAGGATGAGGAGAGAGCCGCAATACAGTACATCAGTGGTTCCCAAACTTTTTTGCCGGGACTTTTGGAAATAAGAATAATTTCACGACCACAGACCGCAGAGGTGTAAATCCAGAGTTCGGATGAGAACGTAAAAAAAGCCTGCCACAATTTTGATCCAACCATCTCTGAATCAACTGATCCTACTGAGAATGTATGGTTCTAAGAAGATCAGCTTTTACATACTGTATCTATTCATCTATGGGCCAGTGAAGAGGCCTGTGTTGGAGGGCTGTGGCAGGGATTTATCTATCTGGAGTTGGAATTGACACCTCTGGATGACAGCGTCAGCGATACAGAATGCACTAAAATAGTAGACCCAGCTGTGGCTCAAACGGCTGGGCACCGCACTGCTACACCGGCGCCCCGGGTTCCATTCCGGCCGAGGTAATTTGCCGATCCTTCCCCATCTCTCTCTCCTAACTCATTTCCTTTCTCTCTCGTATTGTCCTGTCTGAAAAATAATAAAAAGCCATAAAAAAGAAAGCACTAAAATAGAAGAATAAACGCCCTTAAACTGTTTATGGCACCCCTGACGTCCTAATACTACACAAACCCTGGGCTATTCCTACATACCACTATTACGACATCCAACTGTACCGACATGCCAAGGGAATATGCATGAAAACAGAGATGGCTTACTGGCACACAGCAATTTGAAAATCCGTGTAGCAATTTGAAAATCAAAAATACACGTAAATTGCTGCATCCCAGTAAGCCACCTTCAGCGCAGTTGCTGTCGGGAAACAGCCTTGTTGGTGTGGAGACTCGGAATAGCGGTATGTTGGAATAGCGTGTGGCCTCCCAAAACCCTGTACCCTGCTCCAGTTCTGGTAACAGTCATGACAGTCACTGTCTTTACAGGGATGTAGATGGTGGATCTTGCAAATAAAACCATCAGGTTTAAAGCTGTGTATTAGTAGGCCTAGCCCGTTTATCCAGCTCATCATTACACATACAACATTTGAGCAGGCCTGCTATCGGCGCACACAAACACATAAGGCTTGCTTATACGGATTTAAACGGTCAAGTTGCTGTATATTTTAAATTCTGTTACACAACCAGCATGAGCTAATCTGTGACGGAGCAGATTCTTCATCATCAGTGCTATGACCTGAATATGATTTGGTTGTGATGCTTTAAATCAAAGTGATTACGCAAGCTTTTCAGTAGCCATGTTCCTGAAACTCAAATGCAGGATTTCTTTTTTTTCAAGCGCTATTTTTTTGCAACCTCGGGGCAACCCTTGCGTTGTCGTCCTGTTCTATCTGCTTCTATTCCTCTTTTCTTCCCTCCAGCCCTATCTTTCTCCTACCTATGTTGTCTATCTCTGCATTTCCTTTTCTATCCTTACACTTAGGTTTACTTTTCTCTCCTTACACTCTCTCCAAGTCTCTCTCTCTGTCTGTCTCTCTCCAGGTCTCTCTCTCCAGGTCTCTCTCTCTCTCTCTCTCTCTCTCTCAGCACACCGAACACCTATTTTCTGCTCTCTCCTCCTCCTCCTCCTCCTCCTCTTCTTTCCCTCTCTCTGTGAGAGGTTGCATCAGGAGGATGAGTAGTAGCATTGCTTTGGGAGCGTGTAATGAGCCCCAAATGAGCAGCGGCGTGACATGGCATGGCATGGCATGGCCCCTGCTGCCAACACCTTGCCTGACCCGATCCCTCCACACAGTGGCGGAACAATTGTGCACAATGCCCCAGGGGAAGACAATTGCTCAAATGGTGCACTTGTGCACTACAGACACACTGTTTCAGTGCCCAATCAATATATGCCATACGCACTGAAACATAGTGTATAAAGTGCACCTGTGTACCATTTGAGACACAGCAGCTGCCCTCCTCCCTCCTACTACCTATACGGCCTGCCAAGATGACAATCAGGACCCCTACCATCCATACGGGAGGGCCCCCGGGCCCTGGGGCACATGCCCTGCTCGCCTCCACCTATGGCCTTGCCCCTGCCTCCTCCACCCTGCGGCAGCGGCAGCAGCGAGGGCAGAGGTCCCTGGGGAGAGGCGAGCAATGTGGGCAGTGCACAGCAGTACCCAAGAGGGGAGATGCAGGCTGGGAGCGGGCAGCCTCTGGTCTGCTCTACTCCATACAAAACGCAAACTAATAGGCCCCTAAATAGCTCAGACTCGGCCAGAAATAGCAGCGCGCTGACAATGACACAGTAAGTCTCTGACACTGAACACGTCGAGACAACTGGGGTGGGGGGGACAGACTCTGGAAATGTCCCCGATCCCTGGGGAAAGCTAGCAGGCCAGGGGAGAGTGTGTCAGCGCTAAGGCGTTTGGCATTTGTGCGTGGCAGGGGCTTGAGGAGACGAAGGCACAGGCAAGGATAGTCTCTATAATCCAACACGCCCACCACATAACTTTGATAAGCACTTCTTATGTGAAGGATTAGTGGCACAGCCAAGCGAGTGGGCAAGACTTTAAGACCCAGCAAAATGTGGAAACAAGACGTACATTCAGTTATTCTTGTGTAGGAGTTCAAGGATGTGTTGCTTTTTGCAGAAGATGTGCTGTGCTGCTTGATGATGGAAGTGTTACAAGCAGGGCTCTAAATGAACACCCGCAACCAACCAGCCAAATACTGGTGAAAATTCAGTTTGGCTGGTAGAAGACAACACTTACTAGTCACTTTGACTAATAGGGAGGCTAGTATGCTAGTAGACTATGCAAGGCTAGTAAAATTTAACATAGCGAAATTGGC
Organism: Engraulis encrasicolus; assembly: GCF_034702125.1. Lineage (NCBI taxonomy): Eukaryota > Metazoa > Chordata > Actinopteri > Clupeiformes > Engraulidae > Engraulis > Engraulis encrasicolus. Next base: position 47,261,365 of record NC_085875.1, on the reverse strand, counting down.
TAGTAATGGAAAAGGTTGATTTATACCGTAGCTCTGGTTAGATGAACCTTGAGCATGAACCTAAGCCACTTACCTCACCTGACCTGACAACGGATTTGTGTCTGACTGAGAGCAGTGCATACTGTCTCTACAGTGTGCATGGGGTCGTTTGAAATTTGATCCGTCTGCAATGTGTACTAGGGCTCGGCAATATGACAATATATATTGTTATCGTGATATGAAAGTGTATATCGTGATTAGAGGTGCTCCGATTGCTCGGCTGCCGATCATGACCGGCCGATAATGGCCAAAAATAGCCTGATCGGTGATCGGAAAAACATGCCGATCAAAAAACCGATCGAGAGATATTAAATTCCTCACGCAACCATTTGCCTTTACACCTGGCGCTGCATGTAGGCGCTGGCTCTGCACAGCTGCAACTGCACCAAAAGAAGGCATCTTTGCTTGTCTATAACTTTTCGCCATCCCCCCCTTCATTTCCACCATTCATAACCATATCTGCATCAACAATGATCTGATTTTCCGATCCATGCGCCGTTTACCTGAGTGACAATGTAATTTGCGATTGAGTACTCGCCAGTGAGCCATGTTACGTTATAACCTGTGTAGTTGCCTTGGTCAGCACGCGACAACTTCACGTTGTCAGCACAAACATGTCAATTATTGTTTTCAAAGTTGTAATTGGCAGTCAGTCGATTAGTTTGATAGTCGCTGAAACACCAAACGGCGACAGATGTGGTTAAAACTTGAGAGAGAGATTCAGAACGGTAGTGGAGCACTGCAACTGTGGACGGTGACAGAGAGGGGAGGGGCTCTCCTCACGAGGCTGCTCATTTAAAGCGACAGGTTGTTTTTTTCTCGTATGTGGAAGACTATTTGATGTAATGTTTCAGTTTCAATTCAATCTTAAATAGTTTAGTTATTCTATGCAATAACTTATACATTGATTAATACTGTAGACTGTATTACCAACACTAGTCTGAAAGATAATAATAATAATAATAATAATAATAGCCTAATAATAGACATGTGCAAATTAAGATTGATTGGTTTATGGGCAGAAATGGTATTCAATAAGGATAATTAATAGGCTATTAAAAAAATAGGAAATCATTTTTGTGATCGGCAATGATCGGTAATCGGCAGATAAAGATTTTTGGTGATCGGTATCGGTGATCGGACCCAAAAAATGGTGATCGGAGCACCTCTAATCGTGATAGTAATGTTTTCAATTGTATACAATTGAATATCATATAATTACATTTCATGTTGTCACATACACACTATAAGCTGTAAAAATAAGAATAAAATGATCCATTAAAAAAAAAAAAAAGAGCAAACAAAGAGAATAACTGAAAGCGTATGTAATAGTGCTATATCGAGATATATATCGTTATCGTGATATAAAGTAATCCATATCGTGATATTGTTTTTTTTCCATATCGCCCAGCCCTAGTGTACTATCTGTATCTTTTATTATGTGTATGCTGCTTGACACCTTCATTTCCTTCACGATAAATAAAGTAGCTCTACTCCAATCTACTACTCTAATCTACCATCCATAGTAAGGAGATGATGATGATGAGGCGAAGGGAAAAGAAAGGAGATACAAGAGAGAGGAACAACTCAAGTAAGATTTAGTTAAAAAAATGAGTTGCGCTCTTCAAAAAAAGTCCTTTTGGTTCTGGTCCGGTAGTCAAGTAGACCATAACATAGACTGTAGGGGGGACTCGCACATAGAATGATACTTTTTGTTCAGATCATGCTTTTTTTTTACTTAACCCCTTAGCAAAGCACCTATACTATAACCTTACTGTCACCAAAATTGTAATGTCTATATCTTAATCTGTTACTTAAGGCTCTCTGCACTCTCATAGCAATGTTGCTATGATGTAGTTGAGTATTTTCAGAAAATAGTGAATAGGTCCGCCGGCGACCCCATCTGCAGTAAGAGGCTACAAGAGCGTACCCAGAGGGGTGCAAAGAAAGAGAAGTAAGCCTCTTGGAGAGAGCCACCCACCACTTTCCATCGCTCCTTGACCAAGACGGCGGCGGACAGGATGTCCGTCTGCTCCGAGCTGCCACTCATCCTGGCTGCTGTCCTCTAGCTCCGCCCACCTGCAGTCCAGCACAGCATCAGGGACCAATCAGCGCCTAGCACAGAGAAGGAGTGAAGCAGAGACATCATGAGGAAAAACTGTGAAACAACGGACAGACAGAGAGGCAGGCAGACAGACAGATATACTGTAGATAGATAGATAGATAGATAGATAGATAGATAGATAGATAGATAGATAGATAGATAAAATGAGAGGGAAATAGCAAGAAAGAAAGAATGACAGAATGAAAGAGAGAGAGAGAAAGAGAGAGGGGGGCAAGCAGGCAGATTTTATACAGCCTTATACCTGAGAAAAACAGCAGATGGATCATGTCAAAAAACCAACACACTTTCCGATAAAACTACCAAGACAAGTCATGGCCGCTTCTGTGGGCTAAGAGTAGACTACTGTATGTGCATGTGTGTGAGGGAGCCAACAGATGCACATGGCTAGCCTTGGCCTTGAGAGAGCCATCCGTCCCTTTTAAACCCTACAGGCGGATCACTATCAAGTGGGCTGCTGACTGCTGCAGCTGCCACACCCTTTCCCTGCATCTGTCTGACGCTGTCTGTCTCTCCATCTCCCACTTTTCTTTCTCTCTCTCTCTCTCTCTCTCTCTCTCTCTCTCTCTCTCTCTCTCTCCATCTCCCACTTCAGTCTTTCTCAGTCTCTCAGTCTCTCAGTCAGTCAAACACGCATGCGCGTGCACTCACACTGACACACACATACACACACTCGTCTGCATGGTAACTGGTAATAAAAACAATAGTAAGTATCATTCTGTGTTGATTAAAAGCACAATGTCCAGGATTCTAAGCTCCACACATCTGGGCTTACATGCTCATGAGGACCCAAATTGAGTTCGGCCTGGGTCATTTCCCAACCCTCCCGCAACACTCTCCCCCACTCCTCTCCTGTCATACTCTTCACTGTCACTGTCAAATAAAGACATCAAATCTCAAACCCCTCTGTATCACAAATTAAAAATCTACGTTCATGGCTTTAGTGGAACATACAGTACTTGTTCCAAGGTCATAAGTAACAGATTTTCAATGCATCCCATTAAAAAGATCAAATCTGCTACTTTTGACCTTGGGAAAAGTATAGGCCTATTCCACAAACTTGATGAGGGTAGATTTTACATAATATGTAATGCATAGGGGTTTGAGGTTCAATAAAATGTATGAACCATCACTATTGGAATTTGTTTTATGATTGGTCTCTGGCTACATTATGTTAATCACATATTCCTGTAGATATATGATCTCATTTGCATATTTCAAGGTTTTCCAGGACAAGTGGGAGCCCAGTGCAATATAGCTGCTGTTACTTATAATGTAGTTGAGATTTTTCAGCAAACATTAAGTCGTATCAAATCTTTAAGTTTCGTCGAAACATGTTAGGTGAAAGATAGAAAATGCTTAAATGTCTGAAACAAAAGAAATTTGAGATTTAATATAACCATGACATAAAGAATACATACATCTAGTAAATTGTATCGCCAGCGATCTCATCATCACATAAGGGCTACAGAGCATTTTCCAGCCAGAGTGTAAATACTCCATGATTTCTTGTATCATCACCATGTGCGACACTATTGGTTACATAACAATAACAGCACCACCACAGGTTTTGCCAAAGAAGCAATTTTATATAGCAATGCCCTTCTTCTTCAGCTGTCGGTCTCTACTCTGCAAGACATCATCCAAGATGTTTAACTCCATACAAAAACAGTGGAAGTGGGACAAATAGCCAATCTACTACTTATATCTACTACTTATAGCTCCATACATCTATCCTAATCCCTACGTCATAACAACACAGAAAGCGGGTCAAAAATTAATGTAACTGTTATATTGACATATTGACATTACAAAGCCATTGTATAGTACCAACACCCGAAAAATGTCAAGTACATAATTGGTGATGAAATTGGGTGAAATAATCAGTAAGTAAAATCATATTTGATAACCCCATATCCTGTGTCCACTGACCTACACTTGGTTCTATTTCAAGCAACTCAAGTCAACTCTGACCAAGACAAGTAAAACCAACATTACATTTAGAAGACGCTGTTTCCAAAGGTGGACTCAACACAGAGGACAAAAGCAGCACCATCCAATGTCCCAAATGGATATAATTTCTTATACCTTTCATGACACCAAGAGGAACACAATTCTGATGACACAATGGTCTGTACGACAGCTCAGCAAACTATTTAGTGCATTTACAGTCTCTACTGGACACCCCTGTTGTTCCCACAATAACTCACACTATCCCCTATTAGCCCGCTGCTCAGCCTCCTGAAAGGGAAGCTCTGTGTGGGTGTAAGTGTGTGTAAGTGCAAACTCGGGACAGACGGACCACACATAGTCCCCAACACACACAAATGCACGCACGCACACACACATACATGCTCTCTCTCTCTCTCTCTCTCTCTCTCTCTCTCTCTCTCTCTCTCTCTCTCTCTCTCTATGACACACAAGCACACAGACAGACAGACAGACAGACAGACAGACACACACACACACACACACACATACACACACACACACACACCTCCCCTGAGTCATGATGGGCAAAATGAAGATGCAATCTGTTCATCATCCATCCAGATTGGCAGGAGAGAACCAGCAGAAATCAATGGCCCAGAAAGCAATAGCACGCCAATAAGCTTACCGCTTCCCCTTGTTGTTAGAGCTGATACCCCAAACCCAAGTTACCGAATTCACAGCAGACATAATCAGATACATCATGCTAAAGAAGACCATGGGCCGCCTTTTAAGAATTCATCAAAATCATACAATCACATGTTGATGGAATAAGCTGAAGTAAGTTGGCTTGCATTAAAACAAGGTCCCCGTTGCTACCAGAATGACAGTGACCATGTCAGAACGTACTAATAAGGACTCTGTGTCATGCCAGTTGTGAAGTCCTATCTATGATAGTGTATGTTTTTTCAACCAATAGTGAAAACTTCCCCTGGAGGAACAGTGCACATGTCCACCACAGGCAACCACACTTGGTGGCAAGTTAATGGTTGTCTGTCCATTCCTCTTGTGTGTTTTGGGGCCTGAAGAAGGCTTGGCCAAAATCTTGGCAATTAAAAAAAAACAAAAAGGATAGAGTGTGCAGACATTTTTGCTTCATTTTTTCACAATGGTCGCCTGTTCTAAGAAAGAAATACTGTATTTCAGAAGTGGGACTTTTTTCACTCCAACCACCACTGTCGTTGTGAGAAAGACAGGCCAGGAGGACCATGAAACCATATCTCCCAGTTGCTACTAGCCCAAAAGGTTTATATAAATCACAGAGTGGACACTGGACAGCCACAGTGCCACATTAAGCATGATGAGGCATACATCCTCAGTGTAACAGAGATCTCCCATCTGACTATACTGAAATCAGCACCGCATTTGATTTGAATAGGGGACCATAACGATCTCCAGGTCTGGAATGGGATGAAGCAGACCAGGCATTTTCAGTCAAGACCAATGTGCCAGGCATTGAGAAAGACAATAAAGCCTGCTGTGACAACAGTTTTATTAATTTATTACGAGCTATTTTGACCAGAGCAGCCAAAATTAATAGTTCAAAGTTCAATGCACAGCTCCTAGATGCTGGTAGAATGTTCAATACTTCAAAAGAAAGAAGTCTACCGCACACTTTCTTGACTTTATGCTCGTTTTATTAGAGCGAACAATGCGTTTCGCCTCAGTGCGTCATCAGGCTCGCTCGGGTATTACCTGAGCTCTGTCATAACATCGTGTCACATGGTTTTCTCTTAAAGAAAGAAGAGAAATCCATGTGACACGATGTTATTTAAGCCACACCTGACAGAGCTCAGGTAATACCTGAGCGAGCCTGATGACGCACTGAGGCGAAACGCGTTGTTCGCTCTTAAAAAACGAGCATAAAGTCAAGAAAGTGTGCGGTAGACTTCTTTCTTTTGAAGCCAACATTAATATTTAAATCAAACTCTGGGAGGTCAGCTGTAGAGGCATGAGGACTGATACCCCTTGCATTGAAGGGAGGAACATGGCAAAATGCTCAAGAGTCAACCGGGTAAATGCCCTGTATGCCTTATAGCCAATCCAACCCTGATGATCTCAGTCAGCTGTTTTCCACCACTGCCAAGAATGGGAAGAGAAGACAGCAGGTGCTTCTAACAAACCAGGGCAGCTTTCACCGCTGTGCTGTGCTGTGACTGTGCTCTCCCTTTGGAAGGCTTAACGCCCACTTGATGAGCGGCGCCAGGTGTGAAAGAGAAAGGGAAAGCACAACTAACACCCGCCATGTGAAGTCCAGCATTCCGCATGGTGCAATATTCTGTGATGTCCTGCATTCCGCATGGTGCAATATTCTGTGATGTCCTGCATTCCGCATGGTGCAATATTCAGTGATGTCCAGCATTCCGCACGGTGTTATATTCTGTGATGTCCAGAATTATGTAAAAACTAGAAGCACTCAGAGTACAAACCTCCGCCAAGGCCATAGGGTCACTGATCCCATAACATCTATACGCTGTGGAATCCTATGCCTATAATATGACTTGTGAAAAATTCCTTGATCCAGATCGTGATTTGGATCACCATCAAAATTGCATCACTTGTTCATTTTGTCATTTCCAACAAGTCAAAAAATGCATCAAAATCCGTTCATAACTGTTTGAGTTATCCTGCTGACAGACACAAAAACAAACCAACGTGACCGAACAAATAACCTCCTTGGCAGAGGTAACAAGAGATCTGAAAATACCTTCATAAGACAGTCCTTGGTGTAAATTTGTTGCCACCCGAATGTTGTTACCAGTCTATTACAGGCCTTTCTACTCTTTGCTGAAAAACACTCAACTGCATCATAACAACAGTGCTGAGGGAATCAAAGAATGCCACTGGCAGAAATGTATGCAATAGGCCACTAAACATCTCAACTCAACTCCCCTTACACATTCTTTGCACTGCCTGATACACCAGTAGGCCTACATTTAGGGCAGCTCAAAATTGCAAGGCACTAACACAAGCACAACACATTGACTTCACACAAGAGTAGACCATTTCAGCTAACCCAGTGGTTCTCAACCTTTTTTGAATCAACGCCCCCTGGACATCATCATAAGCATCCCAACACCCCCTTGACATCATCATAGGCCTGCCAACGCCCCCCTTAGTATTAAAAGAGAACATGGATTAATCCCCCTCAATGGCAACTAAGCCCTGCCCCCTCTCAGCTGTAACCTTCCCAACGCCCCCCTGGACCTCCCCAACGCCCCATGGGGGGCTGTACAGCCCCTGTTAAGAAACACTAAGCTTATCCACTGTGTTGCAGTTAACAGCCTATGACAGCTAAGTAAGTATTTCAGTCCTTGTAAAGAATGAAGATGAGCATCCAAGGGAACAAATGGCGATTGCTACTATGGCACAGCACATGAGGCTACTGGGATGAGTAAGATGTGTTGCTCACTGCTCAGTGAGTGTCACCCCAGGCTGAGTCGTGTATGCACTGCCCAGCATAGATATAGAACCTTGGCAGCAGGAGCAAGATAATGGGAAGACTTGGACAGAGTGAAAAATTACGGTGATGATGAATGGAGAGTGATCACTCATATTCCAGAATCCAGCCAATCCAGGAACATGGAGAAAGCAGTGTCCAGCACTCTGACTTTGCTACTGCAGCAGTAACAGTGTATCTGGAAAATGTATCCACTCGTAATGACAATGCTTGATTATTATTTTTTTTATTAGGAGTTTGAAATAGAGGAGCTTTAAAAATCCATAGAACACCTCAAGTGATGTTCACTCATCCAGTTTGAAAGAGTGGCAAACCTCACACTGGAAAAATGTAGAATTTCATCACTTCAGCATGCAATACAGTTGGAATTAATCCATGTCAACATGCAGAATATGAACTAGTGAACTAAAACTAGTGAACTAAAAATTAGAGTGAACTAGCTTGTGGTTCTGCTTCTTTCCTGCAATGTTGTGACAAAAAAGAGAGGGGGGTGGTTATAGTGGGATTTGGATATCCCAAACTACAACACTGTGATGTTATTGCGCCTATAATAAAGCATTATTAATAACGACATAATAACACTCTGCTTCATCGGCTTGACAGTTGTCATTGATTTTGCTAGATGGGTCAGCAGAACTAGGCTACTTATTCTGGTTCTGGGTTTCCACATAAATCCATTCAAACACATTCAGTGAACACCGAAGCTGAGGCTGACAGAGAAATATTCCTGAAAGCTGGCCTGCCTCTCACTCCTCGACAATGTGTGTGGTCTCTGCGCTCACGAGAACTATGCGCTGTCGCTGAGGGAAATTCTGCCATCATTAAGTTTAATCTAATTTATTATCTGTGTCAACACAAACTAAGGTTGGGCTCGTGCCATCGCCGTCCCTGTTACACACGGGTTGCCTGTTTGTGAACTGTCATTCACATCCATTTAGTGTAGGTACTCTGCACGCGCCATGGAGACTGAAGTCAAACGAGTTTACCACCACAACATAGCAACATACAAATGAGGATGTGTTACGGACAAATTAGTTTGCAACCGGAACATGAGCATCATAACTTACTTGCTGCTGACCTATAAATAATGTTTTCCCGAACAGGAAAGGCCTACAGTTGAGGGCACCAATCGACACAAATTGTAATGTTGGGTAACGTAGCTGTTTCATCGTGACTTTGAAAGGAAAATGAGTAACTATGATAACTTCACTTAGATTGGCCTCTCCTGACTTGACTGTCAAAAATGGCAAATGGCCTCGCCAGAAATGGCTAGTAAATTTTCAGCCAACGGCATTGGCCTTGGGCTAATGTTAGCTTTAAAGCTAGCCAGAGATCATACTGCTTAGCTAACTTCTGCTTCAGATTAACGTTACGCAATTAAATCTGGCCTGTTTTATGCACTTTCTTATAATAACTAAACCTATTGAATAGTAAACGCTACTCGGTTTGGTCTGTCGTTGTGCGTATCATCACTGACTAGCCGCCGAGGGTGGTTTAATTCTAGTCGAGTGTGTCCGCTTGTTGAGCGGATCTGCTTTGGGTTGCTACCACAGACGTTTATGGTGGTTGCTACACAGCACATTTAGGAATGTGCATTGACATTCAGTCCAAACACACACGAGACAACGTTGTCTATGGCGCAAATGTCTTTGAAAGACAACCATTTTATGTACAAAGGCCTACAGGACTATCGGTTAACATTGCGGAGGATACTGTCCCCATGTATTCGCGTGCACAGAACACTCGGCATATCTTGCAAGCTATCCTCCTTTCCTTACCTTCGTTGCTTAATTCTTGATGCAGACACTGGATGTGGCTAGAAATCCCTTATGGTTGTATGACGCGGCCCTCAAATCGCGATTGCAACGCCATTGCGCATCATTTTCTACACGAATTGGAGTCTGTCTCTGTTTACCGCAGCGTGTTCTGGCATTTAAATTAATCGCCTATGCCTTGGTTTCAAATGCGACCCTATCTTCGTCTCGTTGTCCTCACAGCATCTTGCTGCGGACCCGTGACGTGAGCAGCACTGACTACAGAACTACCTGCCTGGTTGCGCGCTCGTCCACGATACAATCCACCCTCGCAACAGCAAGCCGCATGAACGCGCAGTCGCTGTCCGATTCCCGATTCAGACTCTCATCATCTTTCCTGCTCCTCCTCCATATGTGAGGATCTGCCCTGTGTGTTGTAATCATAGTTGTACTAACTAGCAAGATAATAAATAGCGTAAAATAGGCCTAGAGTAATGTGTAAACACAGAAGGAAAACATGTCTAAAGGATACCTAAATCTTATGTAAAAAATAATTTGGTAACATTTTTCTCTGCATTTTATTTCCACAATTCTGATTAGTTTTATGAAAGGCTCATTAGACAATACGCATCAACAGAAAATGTTACTGTTAAAATAAGTAAAATTCAGTAAACTAACAATGATTAAAATCTTAATGCAGAGACAAGTATGTACCTCTTATGTCTCATAGGCTAGGGCAGGGATGTCAAACTCAGCATCTGGCCTGCGGCGTCATTTAATTTGGCCCAGAAGATTATTTCAGCCCTCATACAATGTTAGTAGTAGCATGTGTCAACTCACAGGGGGTCAAGACCATTGTAACATCTCACACCCATATAATTACATTGCATTACATTACATTGCACTGCATTTGGCAGACACTTTTTAACCAAAGCAACTTACAATCGAGGACATAATCATAGCCTCCAACACTTGCAGATACAAAGTGCACAGGAAATATACAGAACAATAAGAGCATATGTCAAGTATGGTTATTCTATTTTTTATTCAGTTTTTTTTTTTTTTAAGTACATTAGCACATGGTTAATCCTTAGCATAAGCTTAGAACCTATGTTATAACCTTAGGCCTACTGTCGCCAAATTGTAATAGCTATGTCTTAAAGGTGCTCTGTGTAATATTTTTAGTTGTTTATTTTCAGAATTCATGCTACCCATTCACCCATTCACTAATGTTACCTTTTTCATGAATACTTACCAACACCATCAAATTCTAAATATTCATTATGACTGGGAAAATTGCACGTTTCATACATGAAAAGAGGGCTCTTCTCCATGGTCCGCCATTTTGAATTTCCAGAAATAGCCATTTTTAGCTGCCAAAATGACTGTAATTGGGCCATACTAGAAAATATTAGTTTATTACTGAATAAACTTTCATGAAAATATCAAATTTGGCAATAGGCAACCCAGTTTCAATGAGCACCATAGTTGCAGTACCTTTTTTTTTGTTTTTTACCATTTCCTGCACAGTGCACCTTTAATCTGTAGCAGCCAGAATGGGTACTGCAACTATACTGCTCATTGAAACTGTGCTGTCTACTACCATATTTGATCTTTTCATGAATATTTACTGAATAATAAACTAATACTTACTAGTGGGACCAGAAATAGCACATTCTGCAGCTAAAATCTATATTTCTGGAAATTCAAAATGGCGGACCATGGAGAAGATGCCCCCTTTTCATGTATATAGAGAGCCATTTTTCCAGTCATAACAAACACTTTTTTTGATGATGGTGGTAAGTATTCATGAAAAAGGTTTTGTGAATGGGAAGGATGACTTCTGGAAATAAACTATAAAAAAAATCTTACATAGTGATCTTTTAAGGCTCTCTGGAATGTGTCATAGCAATGTTGCCATGATGTATTTTTGGCAATAGGCCTATAACAGAACAGTGATATAGGCCTACTCTCTTTTGTGGTGGTTCGCCGTCAGAAATTGACACATGTACGCCTAACTTTTGGCTCACATCCCCGAACAAGTGTTGTGGGAGAGAAAAAAAAGCTTTCCATAAGAAAATCTGACTAAGGTAGTAAAAGAAAGGAAAGTGACCTGATTGACTGAAGCTTAAACCTATAGCATACAGAGACATTTCATGGACGTGGGTGAGGCCCACCTTCTGACAAATGGGTTTACAAGGCAAGTTGGCCAGACCACAGTGAATGATGCATGTCTATGAGACTAACGCTCTCAAAAAGTGATGAACAATAATCTCTGCAGTGACAGCAGAACATTTTTAAACTAATCACATTCTCTGGCCAGTGAACCACACACATACCTGACTCTCAGAAATGTCATGCAAGGCTGTTTTCAGTGGGACTTTTTTATTTCCTTTTTCAATGTTTAAAAACCTAAAAGTCAAGTAGGCTGCATCGGCTATGAACTTGACAAAGATGTCTATACCTACCCTTAGAATGAAACACGTTTGTTTTATTACAGAGTTGCTCCCTGTTTATTACAGCAGGCTAAATGAGTTTGGGTCACGAATGGGCATGTTGAACGCGCCCCTGCGCAGTGAGCGCTGAGGTCGATTCATATGCTGACGTAGCCTACGTCAACCAATCAAATCGCGTAGCTCACTTCCCTATTTCATTTAATGAATGTGACATTCGCCAAACAGGACTGGGATTGGAATTGTGATTTGCAATGAATCAGTCTGTCGATACAATGGGAATTACTGTAGCTAATGCCTTATCAGATCATTCCTGTTTATCGAGTCCGTGAGTGCGCGGGTTCCGGGTTTTACGCAGAACATTTCTGCCTTTGCAAAGTCACCAGAGCCCACTCGCTTCTTTTCGCTACAGGATGCTCAAGCTGTTTGTTCTGTTGGTTGTAGTTGGATTGGTGTTAGCGTCCCTTGCCACCTGGGTGATAGACAGCTATGACACGACTTCTCACCTAAAACGGAGCTTGGGTACGGCCAGCGGGCAAGATGTTGCGAAGACCACCGGCCCTCCATATCCTGGTGGTGAACTAAGTAACATATTTTGGTTTGTACAGGTGAGTTGCAAGCGTTTTGTCTGTCCAGTAATGTCATGACTAGCGCTGTGTTAGCTCGCGCTTGTGACTGATGACAGCCAACGCGAGGTGAATAATGCACATTAGGAGGTGTCCTGGAATTAGAAATGTGTGCATTACAAAAGGGATTAATAAAGCTTTACAGGTATGCTTTTTCGATGTGAGTGTCAGCTGGTTGTGTTTCCCCAGACTCGGTTAAAGTTTAAACCACTGACGTGTATTATTCAGTGTCAATTGTTAAACAGTTTCATTTCCATTTTTAAGAGGACTGTGTATTCAAATGTGTTATTTCTGTGTGTGGCTCTGCGCCAGTCAGGCTACTCGACACTTGTCAGTCAGTTGCTTGCAACATTGTTTCCCTGTGCCAATGCCACTGTTTCGTCGCCGATGTCAGTGCAGAGCCATCTGTGTCAGTGGAAGTGTATGCTCTCTTGGAGAGAGGGAGCCTGACAGACATTTGTTTATCCACCCACAGGTGTCCGACATTCATATCAGTCGCTTCCGTGACCCACGTCGCATTCCGGATTTTGAGAAATTTTGCACTGAAACAATCGATGTAATCAAACCTTCTCTTGTACTGGCAACAGGTATTGGGTCAGTCTCTCTCTCTCTCTCTCTCTCTCTCTCTCTCTCTCTCTTGATATTATAAGTGTAGCTGATTACGTTTAACTTCAATAAATCACCCAATGTTTATTTTTTTATTTCAAGGTGATCTCACAGATGCGAAGACTGAGAATAAAGTGGGTTCTCTGCAACATGAAGTGGAGTGGCAAGCTTACCACAATGTTCTGAAAAGGTCACGGGTGATGGAGCGTACTAAATGGATTGACATCCGTGGAAACCATGGTGATTAAATAATTTACTTAATGTACCACCAACTTCTGTTCATTGGTTTACTGGGAAGCGGTGATTTGGATATTTTGCATAGCATCCTAAATGTGTTTTCCATTGAGAAATGTGCATCAGTCACTGGTTCCTGAACACACTGAATGTTATATCTATATAATGTTAATCTTACTCTCCACTCTTATCTGTTTTTTTTGCAGATGCTTTCAACATCGCCTCACTGGAAAGTGTTAACAACTACTACAGGTCTGTGGATGGCTCACTCGGCATCACTCTGTGTTTAATCTTTACATCATCAGATATCCTCAGACAGACTTTACATTAAACAATTACCATAATGTAAGGCTATAAGAGCTGCATTAGCTGGAAATGGACCATAGCTTTAATATGGTTAATACAATTTCCGTTTTATTGGCAAATGGCTTCTTGATGCCTTGCAGTGATCATTGTGTAACTCCACACAAGTATTTTGTGGACTTTTTTTATCCTGCTTTGTTTTTCTCTGAATATTGTGCTGACTGTCTTTCAGGAAGTATTCCGCAGCGCAGAAAGTGGGCTCATTCCACTACGTCCACAGGGCTCCATTTGGCAACTATTCCTTCGTCTGTGCGGATGCAACCCTTACTCCAGGGCCCAAGAGGCCGTATAACTTCTTTGGCATTCTACGTGAGGTAAGAGGATGGCCTGGCAATCACGATTTTAAATCTATGGAAGCATTTGGTGTAGCCTTATCACATTGTCAATGTAACTAAGGTGTTCCTGCGCAGTCCGCCACTCATGTGTTCAAACCTGTCACCTCCTAGTCCTGGGAACACTGGTGCCGTGTGTGCTAACACTCAGCAGCGAGAGTGGTTAGCTTCTGTTGGAGGTAGCCTTCAGCTACAACTGGAGCAACTTCTACCTGCTCTGTGCAAAATGACTGTAGCCTTAAACTACAGCCAGAGCAACTTATCCCTGCTCAGAGCAAAACCACTTTGTGAGGTTTTCCTCCTCCCTTTATCCTCCCCTTATTTGCCCTGTGATTTTGTTTTCCGGTTTTGGGAGACCAGGGACGTCTTAACGTCAGTGCTCCCTCCACTGGGAGGGAGTGTATGTGTGTGTGCGGTAATGAGTGTATGTGTGTGCATTACTGTGTATATGTGTGTGCCTAAAAACGTCTTAAGGACAATTAGACGCTACAGCCAGTCAGGTCACACTTAGTTAAGATCAAATTTGGCAATAGGCAGCCGTTTACAGGAGAGACGTGTGGAGAGACTGCTGTTGAAAGTTCTGAAAACGTTAAAAGAGAAGAGATTGTCCGAGACTTGTCGGTTTGTTTTGCAGGTTTTTGAGGAAAGTCGAGGTAATGTTAGGAAGGACAGTTTCCCGTGTTTGCTCTCAGAGCGCGCTGTAGTCTGTATGCTTAGATGGCTATTGATTGAGTATTGAGGGGGGTGGGAGCGTTTTTGTTCAAGACCAGAAATTGCAGTTGACAAATGGAAAATTGTTTGCCAGCCAGCCCTTGAGGATACGATATATTCTATCTGTACCCATGTCTCTTTGTCAGGACCAAATGAATCAGCTGGCAACATTTCAAGCTGAGAGCCACAGCAGCAACCAGAGCATTTGGTTTGGCCACTACACCACCTCAACCATCATCTCGCCATCCCCAGGCGTCCGGAACTTGATGAGGTGACCACTCGACTGATTTTGTTGTATCAGTACTTCATGTACATCATACATTACTTTTACTTCCCGTAAAAGGATGATAGAATGGTCTCATGTACCACCACACAGTTGTGACGTGACGGGAGTCTTGGACAGGACAGTTCTAAAGAATGATGGACTCAATATTATGTAACATATTTTGTGCATTTTCCATAGTCCTCAAACACGTTTTTTATTGCAAAAATATTTAGTAAAATAGGCAGTTGGTTGATTCATGAAGACCAATTCACAGATGCATTATGAATAGTATTACACTTAACAATTTCGAATTGGATGGAATGAACAAGCTGGGTAAAATGTGGTCTCATAATACAGTATATTTTCGAAGTAATAGGTTAGCACATACTTGCACAAACCTTCATGTTTCTGTGGATCAATTGTTCATTTGTTAATGTACATCACAACCTGGGGTACATTTCTGGAAAGCGTAGTTGTTAACATTGCAACCCACAAAGTAGCTAACATAGTTAGCAACTACGCTTTCCAGAAATGCACCCCTGTTTTGGAAACTGGAAACTTCAGCTGGCTCTATGTACTAACCCCATTCCCCCGTCCCTCTGTGTAGCTCTGCGGTGGCGTACCTGTGTGGGCACCTGCATACTCTGGGTGGGCTGATGCCAGTGCTGCACACCAGGCACTCCTCTGGCACACTGGAGCTCGAGCTGGGTGACTGGATGGACAATCGCAGGTAGGAGGGTGTGTGTGTGTGTGTGTGTGTGTGTGTGAAGACTGTAGTGCTGTATAGGACTCCTTTTAAACCATATTTGGATTGTGCCATGATACATGTTTATCTGTTAATCCAAAATAAAGAAGTAAAATGTATGTGTCTGTGTGGTGTTGAAAACGAATTTCACAATAAAGGCATCAATCTATCTACAATCCTTTTTTAGTCCGGCTGTCTAAAATACTTAAATTCATTCATTTAAAAAAAAATATATATTTTGTTGTCTCAGGTACCGCGTGCTGGCTTTCGATCACGACCTGCTGAGCTTTGCGGACCTGAAGTTTGACGAGTGGCCGGCGGTGCTCATCACCAACCCCAAGGAGGCCATGTACATGAACCCCAGCGTGGAGCCTCTGGGACGCATCCGCAGCTCCACCCACATCAGGTGTCTCCTCTGTGTGTGTGTCTCTTTTACCCTTCACACTCTCATCTCTCGCTACCCCCAGCGCCAGGCCCAGCCTCGCCTCACTCACTGGCACTGACTTGGCATACATTTCAAGATGACGCTTTTGCACACCTCTTTAGTTGGACAGGTGCATAGCATGTTATCCCAGTGGGGAGTGGGGGTCATTCAAGTGTTAAAAAAAATTCTGCACAATGTGGAATGGACAGTGTGTGGGATTTCTTAACACTTGAAAGACTTGGCATACATGCAGTAGTACTTCACCCTTCAATGTTTTTCATAGCATCTTCTATAGCATAGTTGTCAAAATACTGGCTTTACAAGGTAAAGTCCTCCGCACACACCCGATTGACATGACATTGCAATGAGTACCGTACATCAGCTGATAAGTACATGTGTGTAAAGTGTGTGTAAAGAAACGGTGACAGAACCTGCATAGGCAAAAGAATCGTGTTTATTTTGTTAAACTTCAATCAGATCCATGCACAGCTTCTAGGTGCTGGTGAATGCATGAATGTTCAATACTTCAAAAGAAAGACGTTTACCTCACATTTGTTTGACTTTTTACTCGTTTATTCAGCATGAACAATGTGTTTCGCCTCTGTCCCTCATCAGCCTCTGTGCTTACATGTTGTTACTCTGACATTGAGCCTGTCACCTCTGCTGAAATGTTTAAATACTGCCAGGGCTCTAATTTAACTTTTTCATCACCAGGCAGCCAGTAGAATTTATCTTACTAGCCAAACACACACTGACTAATGGGTCAAAGTGGCTAGTAACTGGCTCTTTTCTACCTGCCAAACTGATTTTTCACCAGCATTTGGCTAGTTGGCTGTTGTTAATTTAGAGCCCTGAATACTACTAATAAATATGGGTTCCATGAACGTATTTCCCCCTCCATTGTCCTGCTTCGCCTGTCACCTGTGTGTGTGGTTTTGGGTTGTCATCATCTAGCAGCCTCCCACTCACATGTGCTCTCGTCTTGTGTCGTGTCCTTCCCCTGGCCTGCAGGATGCTGGTGTTCTCCGTGGCGCCCATTAGGGAGGTGCATGTGACCATCGACGGCTCTCCTCTGGGCATCGCCTACCCTGTGGAGGGCCCACTCTACGTGGTGCCCTGGGACCCCACTGTCTTCAGCAGCGGCCTGCACACAATCTCTGTCATGGTGGAGGTGAAAACTGCTAGCTCTCAGTTTGACTGTCATTGTTTAAAGATTATCTGGTTGCAAGGGTTGTTTTTTTTCGGCCTTGGCTGTGGCTCAAATGGCTGGAGTGCTGTGCTGTTCCACCGTGGACCTGGGTTTGGTTCCGGCCATTTCCTAGTCCTTCCACATCTCTCTCCCATTTGCCTCCTGTCTCCCCCACGAAAAATGTGTGGAATGCCTTGTCATCTATTAATCCATTGTATGGAATGCATTGTTTGTCATCTAGAAAAAGTGTGTTCTTGAGAAGAGAGAAAAAATATTGGCTAGGCTTTTCTGTTAACAGCACAGATTGTTTAGATGACAGATCTGGGGCGGCAATTGTTCGCCAACTGTTTCCATAAAGCATTTTGCTCCTCCTCCTCTTCCTCTTCCTCCTCTGCTCTGTGATAGGATGCAGCAGAGCGCGTGAAGGTTCGGGAGCAGCAGTTCACCTTGGAGGAGGACCTCACGCCCAGCTTTGGCTTCGTCCAGTCCTTCATTCTCCTCACTGACCACTACATCCTGGTAAGAACAATAATCATGTGTTGCATGAACTGTGTCTGCCATATTTATAACTTTTCTGTTCAGCTTACAACTCTGATGTAAATAAAATGGCAAAAAAAGTTCAGCTGTAAATGTGGTATTGTTCTCCATGCTGGCACGGGCAAGGCTGTTCTTTCTATCTATCTATCTATCTATCTATCTATCTATCTATCTATCTATCTATCTATCTATCTATCTATCTATCTATCTATCTATCTATCTCCACTGCTTTAATCTCTGTTTTGCATGCTTATTTGCATAATACTTGTGTGTACTTGTCTGTAGGGGCGTATTGGATTTCTGGCTCTGGTGCTGTTTAATGTTGGCCTGCTCATAGTGTTCCGATTCCAACGTGTTCCAGTGTACAGAGGTAAGGCCAGGGAAATATAGCAGTAATAATAGCAGTAGAAATTGTTTATACAATACAATGCAAAATGCATTTATATAGCGCAGTATCACAACTATTAAGTTGACTAAAAGCGCTTTCAAAATACACATGCACATAGTGTACACACACGCACACATTCCCACATTCCCACACCAGCTCTGAAGGCTGCCGCACGGCGCAAATTGTCCAGGCTTCACGTGAGATTTGTTTATTGTGTGTCTCAAAGATATCTGTGAAGTGATAATGTCATTTGGAGCAAGGTAGGTGAGGCATGATGCATTCGAATGTTAAACGGCCTAATATTTCTGCAATTTGCAAGTGGAAAAGCATGACGGCAGCATTGCCATTTTTCTCTTTAACCAGGAGGCTCATCTCAGCACGCTTATGGTACATTTGTTATGTATTAATAACCATAGTGATTAAAACACACGCACACACGCACACATGCACACTAAGCACTTCAGGCTACAATATCCTTTCATTTGTCTTACTGAACCATAAAGGCTTTAATTCTGTTACTCTAATGTGATGCCATGTAGCGATGACATACTAAATCTAGGATGTCTGGGATGTTTGTGCGTTTGGTTGCTTTCTAGGAGCACTGTCTCCTGTGTACACATCCCTCCACCTCGTCAGCAAAACAGACTCCTTCTTCTACTCCCTACTCCTCTTCAACCTGTGCACAGCACTAGGTGAGTAGATTAAGAGATGGGCTGTGTGTGTGCGGCATACTGTGTGACCATTGACATACTGTATCATCAGCAGAAAGTTGATTTCTGTTTGTACTGTCAAAAAATGAAAAATGCTGATCACAAAAAAGTTCTATTTCGAAGCAAAGCAGGTACAACCAACAATCGGTTTCCATAGACTTACATGCCACCAGATGCTGCTTATACCTGCTTTTGAATGCATTGAATCAAAGGCATTTGACAAAAAAGGACCATATGCAAGCTTTAGGCTACGCTACATACTACATGTTGGTTGCCGGTACTCGAGTATGATATTAGAAGACTGCGGGCTTCATAACAGAAAAATACATTTAGTGTTATCAGCAATTCTCTTGCATTACTCGTGGCTGTTTTAGTTTGGATGTTGTGAAAAATAGGATTGATCAGTGAAAGCTAAGTGTTCAACACCACTGCTGTAAGACAGTATTGCATTTTTTTAATTCGTTTCATGCTTTTCCCAAATTTGTGTCTAAGAAATGTTTCTTTCATCGTCTTTTGCAGGTCCGTGGTTCATTGGCGAGGTGATTGACGGGCACAGTGGTGCGTGTTTTGCCTTTGGAGTGTTTGTGGACGGCCATTTCCTCGAGGGTAGCCTCACCTACGTTGTAGGACTACTTCAGGTGAGGAGGTCGTTAGGAAAATATTATTTTGGAAATGACATTGAGTTTATAGAATTCATTCACAGAATTCATATAATTCATAGAGATCACGCGCAATACATTCATACAATTCATAGAATTGAAAAGGATAGCACAAAGAAACTTTTCCAATTTAGTAAATTTGGTAGGGTAGGCTAACAACAGAGGTGGACATTTGTCTTTATTGTGGATATGAGTAAGAACTCTCATCAAGAGTCACCAAAAATAATTGTCAACTCTGTTCAACTACTGTGTGTAAAAGAATTCAAGAAAGAGAGTTTGAGGCACTCTGAATAGAAGAAATGTTAAGAGTGCTTTATTCTCTCATGGACATCAAGCTAACTTGTTCTGACCTTCACGGCCTATTAAAAAAGTGTACCACACAGGTGTATGTTCCCAGAGTGATCCAAACACATGACTGGTGTCACACCATTTGACACAAAATACATCACGTTGACCGCTAATGTTAACAATAAGTACAGCAAGAGAAATGCATGCATGTGAATTCGAGACGATTCGTGTAATGAATTGTTGAGAGGGGACCATTCGAACAAAACGTTGGACCATTAGTAGAAGGCATGGGGCGTTTCGTGCAGTACCTGAGGATTTTTCGTCGAAGACCTAAGGACGTTACGTTCAACCCATGCAGACCTTTCGTGTAACTGGGCAGATGTTTAGTTTAGTCTGCCTATTTTATTAGCCTATTATTTTTTATATTTTATCAAACTTGTGTGCCTACCACCACAATGCAATGAAAACAAAAATCGAACCATGTAGAAAGTGTGTGCGTCTCTATTTTTTTAAATTAATTATTAATTTTAGTTCAGGCTGCTTTTTTATCATTAGGCCTATTTTATAGCCTATTTTATATATACTATATTGCCAGACATTGATGTGAGCTGTTCCAACGTAAGAAAAGATATTCGTTGTGTTGATATGAATTATTTCTAATGTGTTGGTCACTGATTTTTATTCATTTTTGAAAAGGTAACGGCAGTCTTGCTGCCTGGCTGGCGCCCATCTCATAACTACAGTCGTTTGCACCACTACAATATCAACGAAATGTTTTAAAATGTACGACATCAATTTAAAGGTAGGCCTAAGGGATAATGTATTGTCCACACATGACTATAAGAAAATGTTTCCCTACGGGGCGAATAACACCCCCGACGCCGAAGGCGGAGTGCTGTTATCTCTGAAGGGAAATGTATTTTCCGTAGTCACGTGTGGACAATACATTATCCCGCTTATCCCGCCTTTACCAACATTATAAAGCATACATAACCATAGTTTATAGCGTGCGCAAAGAAAGATAGTTCGTGGAACGCTCATAATTTAAACAGGTTAACAAGCAACATGGTTTGGCTACTTTCTAACTTGTTACAGCCACATTGCGCTTCAAACTGTTTGCAGGCTGCCTCGTTCACCGCGCGATATCTACTAAACTCGGGTTCATAACATGATCATTTCTATCTAATCGGCACAGTATTCCAGAAAAAAGCATAGACAACCCAAACACTGATGTGCGCCCTGACCATCATCATTAGCCTATCGACCCTGATACAGGCAGAGCCTATCAAAGGGCGTTGAACACAATGGCTATGGACCTTTTCAGTAGGCTATGGTTGGGGAAGTAGGGCCTGCGTCGTGATTCACCGTTGGTGTTTGTATCAGCACGCCAAAAGTTACCTCACTAACGTTAATGATGTTCTTTGCTGAGTAACCTAGCCAAATATATACAGATAATCGTGAATTATGCAAAATAAAGTCTGCCAACATGTATTGCCATTCTAGGAGCGATAAGGAGAATGCCGCACAGGCGCGGAGAAAGGGTTCCTTTGACACAGAGAATGCTCTGTGTGGCTGCGCGCATGCAGTGTTTAGTTTTCAGGTTTCAGGCAAATAATGGTGATCGATATGCCCTAGGTCCATAAGACTAACAGTAAAACAGGGACAATGACAAAAGGGATGAATTGCTTGAAGAAATCAAAAGGGACAGAGCGAAGTTATGACAACAAATTGACGTGCACCATTATGCAAGGCTACATGTAGTTATGATGGGTTAACCACTCAGTTACCGTTGCATTAATAATATGTATGATAAAGATGACTTCAGCGCAGGATATCAGAAATAAACAAGACAGCGCAGATGGCTTTTAATTTTAACATGGCCACATTATGCGTCAATACGCCAATGCGTATTAGGCTATTTATCATGAAACCTCAAATCGGAAGTAGCCTTATCTTGTACCCAGCACTTTTCAAACCTTACTCGGGTTTATGGTAATTGTCCGGGCCAGCACTTTTGAAATCAAACGGACGCCCTTGCCTGCATGACATGTCATTTGCATGATAAGATCATGGACATACGATGGTACACACATAGCCACACACACAGACGACACGGTTCAGTTCAACGTTTATTGACCAGCAAGCGAGCAGCGCAGTACCAGCTGATTTGCTCTGGAATCTCGAAATGAAAACTGACTTTTCTTGGGAAAAGTGTTGCAAGAACATTGAACTCATTTGTGCCAAGCGTGTGTCGCAATATTGTACTGGGGATATGTGTTGGGGAGGGCATTACCATTAGGCCTATGACAAAAACAGTATCGGGGAGGATTGAGGATAAATCTTACACGTTTCCTTATTAATGTAAAATTAATTCCATGCTAATTCCAAGTATTCAAGAACCTAAACAATATGTAATTGCTCCACAGTTCAAGGGTTAGGCTATGGATATTGACACCTTTCCTCCGCGATCGCGGATAGCCCCCACCTTTGCGCTTCTCATCTGGCTGTCACGATATGGAACGGGAAGAGACTGGACAGTTCAAGACAAGCGGCATGACTGCAATTGTCAATACAGTAGCCTAAAAAACTGTTAACTGTTCAGCGGTGTGTAGTCAAATTATCACAGCGGTGGTAGATGATTTTATGAAGACCTGGAGGACAAAAACCAACAGACACAATTGCTGAGTGTGTATGCAGTATTTGTAACGAATGATTCTCCTGCCAGGATAGCGTTGGACTACAGAATAACCCATTTACATGTTGAATGTTGAGAGGAGGCATTTTGAAAAGTCGAAGACCTATTCACGAGGATATCATAGCTACCTTTCCTTGTCAATGTCCCATGCACTACAAAATATTCCAGAACCTCATCTGCGAAAGCTTTTTTTTAATGCGGTAGGCTACACTTCAAGCTTCACAAAACCCACTGGTTAACAGCAGGTTTTACGCACACATTTCGAAGCGGTTAATCACAGATGCTGCTCTCTTCCTTGCTCTCCCTTGCACCCCAACGTACACTGGGTTTAATACACCCTGCAATACTGGCAAACTATTATTCAATTACCATTTCATTTGTTCATGCAAAGACGCGGCGGAGAGAGAACGCGCTCCTGTGCAGTGTTAACGTAGCGATTTAACGTCTCTCTCTCTCTCTCTCTCTCTCTCTCTCTCTCTCTCTCTCTCTCTCTCTCTCTACTGTAGCCATGGGCTTAACACAGGGGTTCTGTAATGTTTTCAACACTGTTAGGACCTATATTGTTTTCTGGCTCATGGAACTATTTGTTGTCATTCAGAATCAGAAACATCAAAGTGTCGGGAGACAGCTTTCTCTTGTTGCTGGTGCTTCGCATCTAAAAAGTTACCGGAAAGTCAGAAAACTCGCTGCATGACAATGTGCTCAATGGTCAATAGCCTACTTCTAGATGCACTATAGTCTATAGCCTAGACGCGCGATGCTCTGATTCAAAGCGAGCACAAGGGTCAATAGCCTACTTCTAGACACATTAAACCGCACTGCTTTGATTCAAAGCGAGCAGGAGGAATTTTGAAAAGTCGAAGACTTATTCACGAGGATATCATAGCTACCTTTCCTTGTCAATGTCCCATGCACTACAAAATATTCCAGAACCTCATCTGCGATAGGCTAAACACAATTTATCCAACAAGCTTGTGGATAATATTGCCACCTTTCCCCTCTCCTGCGGTAGCCAGTTGCCTTCTCAGAAGAAGCAATCTGAATCGGAAAGAGAGCGCACTGTTCAAGACCCGCGGCAAGACTGCAATTGTCATCTGGTTCGTGGTGTCAACCTTCAGCCAAAACGGTGACAGACCCTTTTTTTATAAGATAGACCTACCTTATTCGCAGCAGCCAAAATCAGTCAGACAATAAGTGCTTAACGAGTAGTGCAGGGTAGCGAATGCTCTTCTATCAGGGTAAAGTTTGCAATTGGAGAGGGGTGATTGAAGGGCTAAATTAAGTCCGAAATCAAAATGATAAAAAAATACGGTCGATTTATTTACAATACCCTACATGACAGAAAGAAAACGTGTAGGGGGTCAACTGAAAATACCCATAAACTGAGGACTATAGGCAACGTCAAAGTAAAATACAAACAAGAAATCAAACAAAGCTTTTTTTTTAATGCGGTACACTTCAAGCTTCACAAAATCCACTGGTTAACAGCAGGTTTTACGCACACATTTCGAAGCGGTTAATCACAGATGCTGCTCTCTTCCTTGCTCTCCCTTGCACCCCAACGTACACTGGGTTTAATACACCCTGCAATACTGGCAAACTATTATTCAATTACCATTTCATTTGTTCATGCAAAGACGCGGCGGAGAGAGAACGCCCTCCTGTGCGTGTTAACGTAGTGATTTAACCTCTCTCTCTCTCTCTCTCTCTCTCTCTCTCCTCTCTTGACTCTCTCTCTCTCTCTCTCTCTCTCTCTCTCTCTCTCTCTCTCTCTCTCTCTCTCTCTCTCTACTGTAGCCATGGGCTTAACACAGGTGCATGGGTTCTGTAATGTTTTCAACACTGTTAGGACCTATATTGTTTTCTGGCTCATGCGCGAACTGTCATTCAGAATCAGAAACATCAAAGTGTCGGGAGACAGCTTTCTCTTGTTGCTGGTGCTTCGCATCTAAAAAGTTACCGGAAAGTCAGAAAACTCGCTGCATGACAATGTGCTCAATGGTCAATAGCCTACTTCTAGATGCACTATAGTATAGCCTAGACGCGCGATGCTCTGATTCAAAGCGAGCACAAGGGTCAATAGCCTACTTCTAGACACATTAAACCGCACTGCTTTGATTCAAAGCGAGCAGGCTGTGCTTGGTCCCGCCTCTCTGCCCGCAGATGGGAGTAAAGTAACGGCGTAAAAGTGAAAAAAAAAGCTTCTCAAATATTGTCTAGATAATTGTCAAAAAATGTAAGGGCGTAAACGTAAATTGTCAAAAAATGTAACGACGTGAAAAAAAAAAGCTTCTCAAATATTGTCTAGATAATTGTCAAAAAATTTAAGGCCGTAAACGTAAATTGTCAAAAAAATGTAACGACGTAAACGTTAAAAAACCAACAACATAGCCCTACCAGTTAAAATGAGTAAGTACATTTTATTTATAGATTTACATGTTTAAATCAACAAAAAACAAAACTTAACAGCTGATTTACATATTTAAATAAACAAAACCCTTAAATGAGCATTAAAAAAGCTGATTTACATTTCTAATATAGGCAGGCTGAAGAAAACCCGTTAAAATGAGCATTAAAAAAGCTGATTTACATTTCTAATATAGGCAGGCTGAAGGGACCTTTAGTTGAAACCTAAGGATCTTTAGTTCAATTTTAAGGACCTTTCGTTGGCTTTTGCGGTAGACGGACCGTCCTCGACTAAAGATCCCCTGCCTTATACTAATGGTCCAACGTTTTGTTCGAATGGTCCCCTCTCAAGAATCCATTCGACGAAAAGACCTGTACCCCAAAGCACAACTAAGCAACACTAGCACAGTCATTTTTAGGACATAAAAACAGTCTGAAAACCCCTGCATTTCCTTATGGTTGACTCCTCACATACACCTCAGTGAAAAAGACCAAAAAGTCCCGTTAAGAAAGAAATATTTTGGATTTTGGCACTTCTGTGACGTAGGTGGCTAATGCGTGTGCAGCAAATGTGACCACCAGGTGTTTTTTTAGGCAGACTGTTTACTGACCTTTCCTCTGAACCCCTTTGGCCCAACTCGAGAATAAAAAAGTCAAAACTGTGTCAGTATATCCAGTGCGTAGGACTTCCCAGGGCACTTCTCTGTAAATACACCCTGCATATTTCACCTTCTTTCCACCTCAGCTGATTTTCTTCAACATCCCGCTAAACTGCTACCTGTGCTGGAGCCTGCACCTGCGCTGCCGGGGCGGCACGCTGGGCTCGCACCTGTGCCGGGGGGCCGGTAGCGGCGGGGGCTGCCCCCGGCGCTGGACACTGCTGGTGCACCTGGTGATGCTGCTGCTGCTGCTGTGGCAGGCCTACTCCTGCTACTTCCTTTTGGAGGCCTACGGCCCGCTAGCCTTCTTCCTGTCGCCCGTGCGCACCTGGGCGCTGCTGCTCAGCCTGCTGCTGGTGTACCGCGCCTGGAGGGGCCCCGTGCCACACCTCAGCAGCGACGTCAAGGCCAGCTTGGCATCGTGACCTTCGCCCCCCTCCACTCCCCCAACCCCTCACCTACACACACGCACCACCACAGACTACATTGACATGGACACACCTCCTACCACACTGACACACCACACCACAACTCCTAAACACACACACACGCATGCACATGCACATGCACGCACGCCACCACAGACTACCGCTGACACCGATGCAGCTCCCCACCACCATACACCTCAGTGGCGACGTCAAGACCAACCTGGCATCATGTCCTACGCCGCCTCCACTGCCCCATCCCCTAATGCCCTGTACAGACCAGGACCGAACGGAGCGAATGAAGCGACGGAAGTCATTATTTCTCTATGGAGGGCACGCGACCTGCGCTACCAAAGCGAATTCGCCAGGAGCGAAGCTTCTTGCGCGACCAGAGCGAATTTTGACGTTTAAACTAAATCTAATCGCAGGCGAATTCGCTCTGACGCTGCTCGGCGAAAACCAATCGGAACGTTCATATCTCCGAATGTCCCAGGCTGTCAAGCCAGAGCCGTTATGTGATTAGCTGAATCAAACATGTCAATGCTGCGTCTGCAGCGAATACAGCGAATTCAAGGCGAAACTTCTTCTGCTACCCACGCTACCAGGCAGCGTAGTTCGCTCTTGGTCTGGACACGGCATAATACAGACACACAACTACAGATTACCACTGACATACAGTCCTGTGCCCCACCTGCCTCAGCAGTGACATTAAAGCCAGCTTGGCATCATGACAATCCACCACCACAGGCTACCACTGACATTGACACACCTCCTACCACACACACACACACACACACACACACACACACACACACACACACACACACACACACACACACACACACACACACACACACACACAGACTACCGCTGATGCTGACACGTCACCCTCACCACCACATAGCCCCGTACTCCATCTCAACAGGGACACCAAGGCCTGCCTGTCACTCTCACACACACACACACACACACACACACACACACACACACACACACACACACACACACACACACACACACACACACACACACACACACACACACACACACACACACACACACACACACACACACACACTGCCTTCCACAGTTATGACAGTTATGTTTTTTAAATGGTTAAATATTATTACCGGTATGGTTGTATCACCATTATTTAAAATGTTCGGTGCCAATGAAATTATCTTTTTTTTTTCCTTGCATTTTTTTGTGTATTCTCCCTGCCACTGACTTTTTTTTTGTTTACCTGACTGATTTTGTGGAACTGAAGAACATGCTGATGGTAACACCTTTCCCCACCCTTACCCAACCAGTACAGTGCAGCTAATAGCTGTCACCAGAGTTCTATAAATTAGAAGTAGAAGTACTCTTATGAATCTAACTACAACACTAGTAGTATGCAGGGTTCTAAATTAACACCAGCCAACTTGCCAAATGCTGGTGAAATTTCATTTGGTAGAAAAGACCAACTCACTAGCCACTTTGACCCATGAGTGAGTATGTGTTTGGTTTGTAAGATTAACATCTACTAGCCATTTTGGCTGGTGATTAAAAATAGTGAAATTACAGCCCTGGCAGTACGATATATTACATAGTTACAATAATGTAATATCATACCACTAGTGTTGTAATTACATCGGTAAGGGTTCTAATACTTGTACTTAATACATCTCTGGCTGTCACTCATTGGTTCTGTGCAGCTCATCATCTCAGTCTATCCAGCTGAGGTCAATCTTTTCTAATGATTCCAAAGTTCTATCTACCTTATTATCCACAGTTATATGGCGACACCATTGCTATTTTGGTAGAAGTTGCTAGTGCTTACTCATTCACAAGGGCTATGGGCAGCCTGACTGGTTTTAGCAGACAGGAAATGATATAGTAACGCAACAAAAGTTTAAATGGGCGTGGTAATAAGGTGCATTTTGTTGTGCGTTTAGCTGCTGCCATGACAACAAATGATACCTCTCCAAAAACAAAATTAAACGTTAAGGTTGACTTCTGTCCAACATTGGGTTGGTGGGACTGCAGCTGGTGCCAACCCGTGGACAATACTGCCAATTGATGTCTTTGACAATCTCTCCCCAACACCCACTTTTCCGTTTGGTCTATCCTGATTTCTGACTTTAGGCGTCCAACTTGGCTGATATACTGACTGTCCAGTGGTTCTGCTGTAATCTTGTCATTACACAATGCTGTAAGACAAATTGGCGATCAGATCACACAATCTGAAGCATGTGTGGTATTTTGATACAATTGACAGTGATTATGTTGTTGATAAGAATCTATTATTTTTAAGAATAGGTTGACTATTCCAATACGATGTGGTTGGTCTGTAAAATGTAAGAATGTTTGGGAAGGGAAAATATTAATCTTTTGCTGTGTTTCTGTGATTACTGGGGCATTTGGTTATGACGTAACTGTTTTCTGCTGTTATTTACATACCTTTTAGCCCTTAGTAACTTATTGTGGTCATCCATTTGTGATTTATCAATTGGTTTCGATTGATGCCTACATTTGTAAGTTAAAGAAGTACAGAAATAAAGAGAGTTAAATGACCACAAATGAAATATAAGCAATTCCCAGACATATTTTGGCTTAACAATGACTTCACAAATTCAAATCTAGCATCACACTCAACTGACACATGTTTATTTGTATAAGCTGAGGAGGATGGTGTAGGGAGGCATGTCCCATGGTGATCTCTGAGAATGAAAGAAATCCTCTGACTTTTGCACAATTTAACAATCTTTAGTTCTTGTATTCTTTTCAAACTTTTGTTGCCAGTGCTTTCGAATGAAAGGGATGAATAATGTGGGGAATAATGCAGTAAATAATGCACTATTACGAGGCAAGCAGAATAGAATGGGCATTCAAACAAATCCTCTCCCTCCATTTTGAAAAGGACCTGCGTGTCCCTACAGTCACCTGGTGACACTTTGCCAGAGTAAGCACTGGGAGGTATTGTCTCACTATTCTGCCCTGAGGCTGGGTGAGCTGTCAGGTCTTTTCAGTAACAATTTTCTTTCCTGTCTTTTATTTGCTGGTTTTTTTCTTCTTTTTTTCTTCTCCATCAGTCATTTCAGTTTGCATTTCTGCTGTCTCAGGAATGCGGATGCAGTCATATCTACTGGCAGACAGTGCGGTTTACTTGAAAATAAATTTGACAGATGATTTTCCTCTATTTAATGTTTTTCTTGTTTGCAATTACAATCAATTGAGTATCATGGGCATGAAATGACATTCAGGTTTGATTTGTGTTCAATGTGACTTGTGGTGACTTCAATTATGAATGTTTTTATTATTGCTATAGATTTTAATTTTCATTGGAGATAAAGAAACTGATTGATCTTCCACACTATTTATTATTCCTGTGAGTTCATCTAGGTTGATACTTTTAGTGAATGTTTTGATGACTACTGTAAAATATATGAATTCATGTTTTTGTAACATTGTGATGCAAAATAAAATTGGATTTGACCACTAATGGGGTTTTCTATGGACCTGTGCGTTTGTTTTCTAATGGGCGACTTGCTTAAGTCATTCATTGTCAAAATGACCATCAGAAGATATGTGTTGCGTCATTAGGAAGACGCAGCCTGGCTAGGGAAGCACATCCAGTGGAAGTGACGCGCCACTTGCAGGTGCAGCATGTGTATGACCCTCCGTGTTTCAAAAGGATCGAATAAAACTGGCACAAGCACAAGCCAAATATGAATCACAAAATGGTTACATGTATGTTTGGAGGTTTCAAACATGGACACCAACAACATTGTCATGATACACTTTGGCTTTGTTTAAGTCACTATGACAACAAAAGGACTTAGAAACAACAAAAGGAACGCAACACCCTAGTAATTTCCACTTTTAAAGTGAAAAGCATCATCTTTCCCACGGCACGTGAATGCACCTTTAGTTCTCTACAATTGTAAGAGACCAGAGGCCTCAAAATGAGGACTCCAGGCTCTCCTATAAGATGATCTACCTCTTAACTTAAGCTGGTTTACTCCTGAACCACCTTTGAGGTATATGCCCCTGGCGTCATCTGCAGTGGATTCAAATTCAAAGGGATTCTCCATTACTGCTTAGGATTGCTGTAAATATCTATAAATTAATCAGTCAACCCTTAGTGAAACTTATGTTTAAACATTCTGATTAGGTATCAGTGCTTGATAAGAGGTAAACATTAAATCGATGCATTCAAGAAACAGATAACAGCCTGGAGAGTTACATGGTTAGAATGAGATTGTATTATTTATGATGAAAACATCAGTACATGGACACAAAAACCAGAGCGGCAATACACACATAGTCCAGCAGGGGTCAGGCATCCATAAATACTAAATCTGTCCAATTGGCCCCGTTTTTCATGGCGCATTGCTGCTTTTGCTGTGAAGCGTGCATGCACACTATTCCATTTCAATGCATTCTGGTTAGAAAATTCTAATTAGACTGCATTGAAATGGAAAAGTGTGCATGCACGCTGCACAGGAAAAGCAGCAATGCGCCATCAGATACGGGTCAGATAAGGTGATGCAGGCCTTGTGTTCACAATTGAAATACATTACAATTGGATGGTGTACATTGATTGGTTAATTGATTGATTGATTAATTGATTGTTCTTTCCTGACTCACATACATGTACTTACAGTAGACTATACCATTTGCCTTACAAAATAGAATTGTGACAATGCATGGAACGGTGATCAAAAATTACACACAAGTCCAGGTGATGGTGGAAAGAGGTCTCTGGCTTTGGTGCTTATACATGGTTTTAGCATTTATAAACAATCCCTGGCTGCGCGACCCTGGCTGTGCACTGTTCAACCTCTGATTTTTTATAAGCTCCATAAGCTCAAGTGGTTGTCTGCTTAGCATCTGGCCCCTCCTCACAACACAAATGTTTGTAAATGAAAAACCTATGTATATTAGTAGACTGAACATTAGCATGCATTTCAAATTCTTGGCCACCATGGCCAGAGCATGTTGACACATACAGTATGTATCCTATGACCCTCAAAATAGTATGGCTGCCCTGTGTTCCTCACTAGCTCTGGGAGGTGTGCCAAGGATTTTCAATGTGGTGAATCAAGATAAAGTGTAACACACATCATCAATGTAACGAAGTTGGATCATTTAGTAATTGATTAGGGATGCACCGATACACATTTTTTCACTTCCGATCCGATCCCGATATCTCAATTTGGATATCTGCAGATACCGATATTACTCCGATCCTATACCAAAACCACATATATGCATGGGTTTCAACTTACGATAGGCCCAAGTAGGCTATTTGGTCAGAAAAGGAAGTTAGAAGAACAGGACACCAATTAATAAGTAAAAAGTATCAAGTAAAAAAGTACCAATCCCATCCTGAAAACTAATATGCAAGTATTATGATTTCAAATTAACATTGGAAATGGCTCAATGTTAGTATCAGGAAAGTTCCGATACTTTAGGAAAATTCCGATCCGACCTCTGAATTATGTTGATATCTGAACCCGATACCGATACACCGATACAGATATCCCATCCCTACCTTTGATAATAAAAAACCCAAAATTAAATTATTAGTGCACTTAGTCAATTTGGCATCCTCTAGAGCAGTGGTTCTCAACCTTTCTTGAGAACTATAGTTCATGAACTAGTTCATAATTTGGGCGAACTTGAACTGAACGCTCACTGTGTACTGCATGATGAACGAACTATGAACTAGTTCATTCTGGTGCCTGCAAACGAACTGCATGTGCCTTTGTTTAATAGGGTGCCTCATTTCCTTAGTGCTCAGGTGAAACCTCAGCCAAACACATTTCAAAAGAGCCCCAATAATATAAAATAACATCTAACACATATATTTTCACTGTTCTGATAAAAAAAATGAATGCCTGTCAATGGTTTTATATGGGGTTTGTCAGTGATACTGAACAATATAGCTCGCAATCTCTTGTAAAAAAAGAACTATGTATAGTTCATTTTTGGAAACTATGAACAAACTATACACTATGAACAATAATGAACTACAGTATGAGCGAACTAGTTCATTCTGAGATGTGTGAACTGAACTTTGAACTAGTTCCTGTAGAAAATGAACATTCCCAACACTGCCCCTAGGACTCCCCAATGCCTCCTAGGGGTCTGTAGCATCCCGTTGTGAAACATTACTTTAGAGTGTACTTGGTCCCAGAGCACTCTCAGTGCTGCTCTAAAAGGTCCCAATATCGGCAAAAAGCAGCAGTACCTTTCCTTGCTGATGACATGTCCATGTAGGTCAGGTGTGTGGAACCTATCAGGCCGTCTTATCCAGCTAATGATATCATTTCAATGTAATACAGTTTCTCATGAAATTTGTCATGTTTTGTAAAGAAATCATAGAAATTACATTTACAATACAATGACGTCATATTTTCAGGGGAACTAGTGAAGATGGGCTCTGTTTAAAGGTGGCTGCCTTCAATATAGGCCTAATGTGCAGGGGGAAGTCCTGGTCTGTGCTCTTAACACAACCCTTGGAGGACTTTATACAATTTGAATTGGCCCCACGAATGAAAATGGTTCCCCATCCATTTCCTAATGTAAATATTAATGAAAGGCAACCATAGCATAAATGTGTTCTGGGTTGTTCATATGCCATGAACACAACTGTCTTGAATGTGAACTAAAATTTGTCCCCCCTTGGCCTATTCATTGTGAATGTACAAAAGAAGACACAATTTAACAAACACAGCACATATGATACAGTCTAATGGTCTAATACAGGGACGGGCAACTGGAGGCCCGGGGGCCACATGCGGCCCGCCTCACTCAGTGCGGCCCGTAGATATAACATAATGGGAAAAAAAGACCAGATTTCTCGATTTTTTTAAACCACTAATAAATGCAATATTGGCAGTGAGTAACCAGCAGCACCTGGAACTCTGCAAATTGCAGTCAGATCTGTCATGTGGCCCTTCGATGGTGGCAATGAAAAAGTGTGGGCCTCCTTATCATGAAAGTTGCCCATCTCTGGTCTAATGTCTCCCGGAGCGGGTTCGGTCAGGTTAACCCTGTCCGTCTGTCTGTCTGACTTCCTGACTTTCTGTCTGTCTGTTGGTCTGCCTGCCTGCCTACCCACAATGCGCCAAAGACACATCATGTGCATCTGCATTGGCACAGGGGCAGGTTTGCTTTCTCAGATGCTCTTGTTATAACTGGGCTTGTTGAAATGCCATGAAGGAGATTTTGTGAAGAATTTCTCTTGGTAGTTATTTAACCCTTGTGTACCAGGAAATCGCTGATTTCAAGTTTCAGGTCTTATAGATGCATGGCCATATTTGGACTACTCTAATCACCAGAGAGAATAGGGGGTCATCCCTATGTTCCCCAGGTCCTGTGTTCCTCAGGTCCTATGTTCCTTATGTAGCTACCCAGGAACTTGGAACCTTTTTTTCAAAAAAGGGTTCTCTGTTCCACTCTGCTTCCAAGTAGACTGCTGCCGCATGGCGAGCGTGGGTTGTTGTTAGGGTTATGGTTATGGTTAGGGTTGGGCTGCCACTGAGCGCAAACTTGACATGAATACTCCCCTTGTCAGATTCAATGCAGGGAACATACAAAGACCGGGGAACATAGGACCTGGGAAACATAGGTACGCTCCCAAAAATAGTTCATCATGCTAAAAGCAGCCACCTTTCTAACCAGGAAGTAGTTCCGTATTCTGTGCATGTTTTACACAACTGGTGATTTTCTTTAGCCACCACTCTTTAGGTTAAGTTAGTGAAAATAAAGAAGTACTGTATTGGTATCCAAATATATGTATCATCAACAACAACAAAGAGCACACAATTTATAGATAAGCTTAAAAAAAAGAAATCCACACAAAAACTTGGACATTAGAGGAGCCATTGGCCACATTTTGTTGTTTATTGACATTTTAATAATATTCATCTGCAGCATTCGACTACTAGGCTACTTTGTTACCCAAAGACACAAGCAATAGTCAGCTCAGGATGCAAGACTATACAACCATTGTGAAAAAGCAAAACAAAATAAACAGAAAACTTTCATGTGAGATTAATTTCACAGATGCAATGCTTGTCCATCGAGCAGATAGCATCATTCCAAGTTTTGAGTGGATTATATTGGTATAGTGTTTCCACGCAGTCTTCAGCACCTTTGTCGTCATTTGGTTCATCCTGCATCCAGAATCTGAAATGAAATAAATAATCAATAGCCTACTTATCATTCTGAAAATGGTAGCTCAAAATATACAATAGTACTACGGTAAGTAAAACAGCATTGTTTTTTTGTTTTTTTTACGATTTCTGTTTTCTTTTAAACGATTTGAAAAACGATTTCCTTTCCTTTCGCATTTTCCTCCTGGAGTAAATACATCCTATAGGGAAAACCATGAGTGCTTGAAAGACAGGGATCAAAAGCCTAGTCAAGTTGTTGTGGTTAACTCTGGTTTGGGAGCAATAAAAAACCTTGAGAGAAGGGACAGTTGGGATGAGTTTACTGACACTCCCCAGGCTTTGTTTTACAGTTGTATGATAATGAGTTAGGCAACAGGCCTTCATTGACACAGCAGAGGAGACATCGGGCTGCATATGGAAATTAATGTGTAACGAATGTGTATAGACATAAATGTGTAATATGTTGTTCAGCCCTTTTACCCTTTTATGGGAGGAATTTTGCCTGTGACCAGCACCCCTCATGTAGAATGTGTACACCTATGTGTGTTGGGGAAAAGGTGTAGCCTACTCTCTTAGACCATTTTTGTCTGTGCGTTAACAATTTCACAGTGCTCCTAAATTCTTATCTGTGCTCCTATTTCTTTTTTTTACGCCGCGTGACACACCCCCTCCCCCCACAACAAAATCCTGCTGCCCCCATAGTTTCCAAAGATTCTGTGGGAAACACTGAATGTCCTTACCCAAATTTACTCAGAGGTTTGCCATCTACCCATTTCCAGACACCCTCAGTCTCCAAGTCACTGAGACCAATCCAGGCTCTTGTCTCGGCATAGATAGACTTTATTTGTGTGTTGATAAATTCTTGTTCCTCCTGACTGTCAATGATCACCAGATCACCCCCTAGATCCATGCAGTGCTGTTTACTGTCAGCCCAATTTCTCTCATCACTGGATATGTAGTATCGGCTGGAACCAAAGCTCTTCCAGTCACCTGTAATAATAAAGACATTGTTAAACATACAGTATTGGTTATGTTAATGCCAGTCACAACAAAGAGAACATGAACATTTCAGTCATGGGTGGGTGTCAGACTTATAGCTCAAGGGGTTGCCAGATTGATTCCCAACCCGCCAAGTTGGATTGAGTAATTAAGCAGTGCTCTACTCCTTCCGGACTGACATATCCTGGGCATGTTTTGTAGTGTTCTGTGTAGGACTTTCACTGCTCATCATATCAATCCATTTTCAATTGTTAAATATTTCTATTGGCGCTGTATTCCGTTTACAGTTGGAACATACAGAATATAAAATACATTATCAGAAAATATAGTATTGTACAATTCTCCACACATCTCTTTGTTTAGATAAAGTAAACATAGTCAAGACAGCATTTATTTTATTACTCACCCAGCATGTTTAGACGGCTGACCGTTGTCTGCAGTTGCTCTATGTACTGAGTCAGGTTGCTGTTCACTGTCCGCAATTGGTCTTTCTCTTGAGTCAGGATGGTGATAGGATTGTGATTGTTAAGTCTTTATTCTCCTGGGCCACTGTATTAAGAAAGCATGGAACATATAAAGAAAATATGGAACTTAAAAGTAACATTGAATTGATTTTTGAATGATACTCTTAATAATAATATTATCAATAATTTTTATAATAGGCCTAATAACAATAACAATACTAATACTACTATTACTACTACTTCTAATAATAATAACAATAATAATAATAATAATAATAATAAGTTACAAGGAACTAATGGCTCATTCTTTTGAAACTCGATTGTCGGTGACCCAAGTTCTTTCTCCAAACGTTTCTTTTAAATGCGTTCTATGTCAACAGCTGGACATAGAAAAACTAAATTTTAGAAAACTCCTGGTACACCAAATTGCTCGAAGTTTGTGTTTCAGAACCCCGAGTTGAGTACCCATTATTTTGCACTTTCCAGAGGCGGAGGTCAGGGTTTTCGACAACCGAGTTTCAAAAGAATTCACCGTAATCATGTGGATAGTAACAGTATTGTAATAATAACAATACTGTTATTATCCACATGACCTAGTTCCTTAATACTGTTGAAATACTTACAAACACACTTCATCATGTTGTCTTTCTCTTGGGTCAAGTTTGTAATGTTTGCCTGTAACTGAGTCAGATCATCATTATTTAGCTTCAGTTGTTTTATCTCACTCTCCAGTCTTTGTGTGTCTGTAATGTGTTTGGTTGCCAGCCTTATGATAATCACCAGCAGCAGAACACACAGCGGCCCCAAACTCACTACAGCCACTCTGTAGCATTTGACCTCTCTGGAATCTCCTCCTGCACATATGAAAACACACCATAAACTATAACTAGTTCTATAGGCTATGTATCTATCTATTACCTTTACATCACACACAGCGGCTAGTACTTTCTTATGGCAAAGAACTACCCCCTGAAGTAGTAAAACAGCGAAACATAGCATTTTTCAGGAGGATGAAAATGAATGCTTACTTGTGAACTTGTCCTTGCCATTTTGTGTTGTGAATCCTCCTTGGAGATCAGGATCAACCTGTTCTTCATCCAAATCATCCCGTCTTTGAGATTCATCACCATTGTTTGCATAAATGTCTTCATTAAGTTCTACTTGCTCGATTGTACTCATATTTGATTTGATTCAGACCAACTCTCTGAGGATGTCACAGAGATTTACTTCTTCAAATGCTGCAAGTGTTGCTTATCTCTGGTAAGGCCTAATATGGTGTTTGATATACTGTAGTGTGCGCTTCTGCTAATGTACAAGGTTTGTTGGAAACTCTCTGAACCAGCTTCAACATAGAACAGATATATTGGTCAAACATTGTTTCTACATTTGGTGGTGGCTCAAACCCATGCTGATATAGATAGCCTACGTGTAAGTATCCATGCAAATCGTGACACACATGACCACACTGGAGCAGAGAGCAGAGCTAGCAACAGTGGTTAAGGGTCAGGGGACAACTTGATCAAAGAAGGATTCAGTGTTATTTTGTTCTGTACTGACAGTTGATTAGAGATGTAGTACTCATTTTGAAGATGATATGAAACACATACCATATCTGGAGATGAAACTGGTTAACTGTGTGTGCCTTTAATTGTGCATGTGACTGTATTCAACCATACTACTACAGGTCCTTCTCAAATAATTAGCATATTGTGTTAAAGTTCATTTTTTCCCATAATGTAATGATAAAAAATAAACTTTCATATGTTTTACATTCATTGCACACCAACTGAAATATTTCAGGTCTTGTTTTGTTTTAATATTGATGATTTTGGCATACAGCTCATGAAAACCCAATATTCATATCTCACAAAATTAGCATATCATGCAAAAAGGTTGTCTAAACAAGCTATTAACCTAATTATCTGAATTAACCAATTAACTCTAAACACTGGTAAAAGCTTCCCCGGTAATTCGGAATAATTACGGAGAATGTCTGAGTTCTTAGTCCTGTGCGAATGTGCCATGTCCGTGATTTGTGAGGTAATAATTCAGCCGTGAATTACCTACTGTATTTCGGCGAAACACCTACGTCCTGGGGTAATTTCACATAGGCTGAACCCCCTCATAATGTCTGTGAATTGAGTAAATAACAGACATTTATTTATTCCGTCCGAATGCGCCCCGAAAACTCACGGAGGTCCGGGGGTAACTGCGAATTGCCAGGGGTCCATAGGTAATATTTATCCCGTGCGAATCGGGCTTTACTACTAAATATTAGTTTATTATTTCGTAAACATACATGAAAAGATGACATTTGTCAATAGGCAGCACAGCTTTAATGAGCAGCATAGTAGCAATCCTATTTTTGAACACCATCCCACACAGTACACCTTTAAGGCTCTTGGTAATTTCATAGCCATGCTGTCATGAGGTAGTTGAGCCTTTTCAGCCAAGCGCCATCAGGCCTGCCAGTGGGCCCATCTGCACAAAGAGGCTACGAAAAAAAAACTTGTCCCCAGCTTGTCCCCCAGATGGGGAAGAAATCAAACGCTTACACATATTGCATTATGGGGTTTCTGAGGCCTAAAATGGTGCTTAGTGTATATGCTTCCGCAGCCAACATACAGCAATCAGCAAGCTCTGATCTCTCTAAAAGGGCTGTCCAAACTCCATGTTGTCACTAGAGGTGGAACGTAACTAAGTATTTTTACTTCGTTACTGTACTTAAGTAGTTTTTTTCTGGAATTTGTACTTACTTGAGTAAAAATAAAAATGCAGACTTTTACTTTTACTCAGTTACATTTTTTGAAAATTACTTGTACTTTCTACTCCTTACATTTCTAGAAGAAGACTTAGTTACTAGTTACATTTATCCTAGGTTTTCCTGTTGTGTTTCGTGGATATTTGAGTAGCCTCAGCTGAGGGCAGGGAGGCGTCTTCCAAACTGACAGCGAGTCAGAAAAGATACTTTTAAAACATTAACAGTACTCCATAGTCATGTTCAAATAGAACCGAATACCGTTGCAGAAACGTTTTCCCATTGGATCAAGTTGGCAGACATGGAGAAAGACAGCCATTGCGCGAGTAGGCCTACTTGTACTTTTATACTCAAAAAGTACATTTAAAAGTCAGTACTTAGGAATTTTACTTAAGTACATTTTTGGTGTACAACTTTTACTTTCACTTGAGTATTTTTTTCGCAGGATACTTCTACTTTTACCTAAGTACACAACTTCAGTACTTCTTCCACCTCTGGTTATCACTAGGGGTGATGTTTGTGTTGACATTTGGTGGCTCACCATATTGGTGTATGCTGATAGATAGAATAGCTCTAGATAGATAGGAACGGCCAGAAATCAAATTCTAATATGTTACCACACAGCAGACAGCAGAAGTGGTTATGGTTGCTTTAGATAGACATGTTACATTAGTCCTCTATGAACTCAGAGTGCAGGTTCCAGGAAGTTAGTGTTGATAGGCTTGGAGATTAGTCTTTACTGTGTAAGTGTTGCTGCAGATATGACAAATGGTACTCACACACTTTTTAACAAACTGCATGGAATGGTGATTTGCAGTTTTCTCAATTGGTTTTGTGTTTCTCACAACAGAATAATAATTCTCAAAACTTTTTGTTCTATTGTAACTTCCTGGTGTTAGCTGTGCACACGATAAAATCAGTTTCTCATAGTTTTCAGCATATACTAAATGCTTTCGTCCAATGGTTGTGTACAATTCTCAGCTTTTCTGTATGTTCTCAATTGCTTTTGTCATATCTCTCAAAAAGCTTTGTCACTGAATACATGAAACTATCTCACCCCCCAAAACATTTAGGTCCTAGGTCATAGTTTGCATATCTTGCCATGCAAAATGATTTACCAAACTGTCATAATGCGTTGAGCACTGTACTGAATTGGTAAATTGCTCACAGGTAAAAATATATTTATTTTGCTTTACAGTTCTATAGGCCTATTCTTATTCACATGGGCCTGCAAAACAAGTAAAAAGTGGTGGTAGAGGGTGCATTTTGACACCTCAACCAGAGTTGGCTTTTTTCTATTTTGGAATGAGATGTCTGTCAATAAATAGGTCATACTCTAAATGTTTATCTAGTCGAATGTACCATATTTCCCATCCAATCTAAACAACATTTCGCTTCAGAAAAGATCCTCAAGAGTGAACTAGTCAATTGAAAACATGACAGATCAATTTGACTAGCTCGTCCATACACTATGACATAATCACTAACCATTCTGCTGGCACTGACAGGTTCATTGACACAAAAACTTGGTTTCGATAGACAAACTAGGGATTTTGAGCAAGAGACGTGGTTTTGCAGGTCATCCACAGTGTTTTCCCATTTGTTTAAGTTGTTTCGAGAATGGATAATATGTTTTGCAAATTGCGAGAGAGATTCGAGAAATGTACAAAACCAATTGAGAAATACTGTAATACCACATACACATGCTCATAGCACTTTGCAGTGGCCTTTAGTGGCCCACACGCCTTTGAAGTAAGCATTTCAATGTCTGTAACCAAAAGACGGTAAAATGCAGAAAAGATTGATCACCCTCTGACCTTTTGGTAGTCAGTGAGTCTGCAATCATTAATAAATTGGCCAGGAAGAAGGTATGCAAAAACAATTCCACACACTATGGAATTCCCCGATGTTTGTGTTTTCCTCTTTTGAAAGTGGCTTTGGTTGTAAAGCACCTGCCAAATATAATGTAATTGTAACCAAGTGGTAAGGACAGGAGAGTTTTAAACTCTAAATTTCACAGTTTTTCTTACTAAATAGACTACGCCACCCTGGGATAAGAATGGGAACTACAGCCCAGGGACTGTATGAAAACCTTAGATTTGACCCCCACACAAGTTCTGTTGCATTAACGAGGAAACGTGGATTCCGTAACAAAATAATCTCTTTATTAACAATTGCACATATAAATATAAAAATCCGGACAGTTAAAATATTTCTCACCACAATGCACACACACACTCACACTCACATACACACTCACACAAATCGGTACAAAAGGGAGGGTTCTCAAATACAGGGCAGGTGCACCCAAGAGGGGGGAATTATACTAAGCCCCCTGTATAGGCCTTGGATAAGTACACACAAACACTCGTGCCCATGCACACACTAAGTGAAGGTGAATTATTGCACTCACACACAGGTAACACTGCACTGCACTGCAATTCACTGCACACCACGTGACCGGACCCACCACCAGGGGGGGGAAGAGGACCTCCCTCTGGGATTACCTGCACCTGTTAACAGAAAAGACAAGGGTAAATAAAGGGGTAATCAAGGGCCTGCCACTTGCCCAGCAAATAAAGACAAACAAAATGAAATAAACTGAATTGCAGGGCCCACCAGCAAAATCTAACTCGCCACAGAAAGAGGTTGCTACAGGCGAGAGCAGGACTGATGAGAATTAGTAACAACAATCAGGCCAGGGGCATTGGTTTAGGCTACAAGCCATGCACACTCAGTAGTTACAGAAACAAAAACAAAATAATTCAAATTGAAGTTTCAACTCAAGTCAAAAGAAAATAATCAAACAGAAGAAAGAAACATCCCTCAAAGAAAATGTACAAAATAAACAAATGACTCGTGCTCTCACCACGACATAACAGGACACTCATTCACACAGACTACATTCACGCACACACTGAACTCGGCCACATGCGCCACCTGCGCAAGTTAACTTATGCTGGGCTGCTGAATGCTTTCGGAGTGCTTGCGAAAAGCCGGCGTCTCAGCTGGAATGAAATCAGCTGTGAGATCAGCTGATAGGTCGGTGTGACGTGATGACGCACGCACCGCAAATGAAAAAGGAACGTCAAAGCCCACTTTGCTACATAATGTAATGTAATGGACTGAAAAACAGTTTCTATGCAGCGGCCATCACAGAACTGAATTTTGCATCAAAAGCATAGTTTTTATATACATACCATTCTTTTTATTCCATTTTTTTATTTTATTTTTATTTTGATTTATTTTTGCTTCAACCAGGAATGCACAATTTCGTTGTGCTTGTCACAATGACAAATAAAAGATATTGTATTGTATATTGTGTTGTATTTGGTGACAAACCTTCCCAATGACCCACGAGAAGAAACAAACAACAAAAGGTCTCACTCCATTTCCATGTAGGGAGAGAAAACCTGTATTTAGGGAGAGTTGTTCTGTGACATGTCAAAGATGTGTTCTTGAGACTTCTGTATGTTCTTGGCATCAATCTCTCTGGTTGCCGTTATTAAAATCTGCAGTGCTTACCGTACCAATTGAGTTGCTTGTCGCTTGTATTATTTTTCTATCTTCCATAGATAGAATTTACATGCATTTGGACAAGCTCATATAACTACTGGTACGTGTGACAAACATGCAGTAAGTAAAAAATAAGATTAATGTGATGATGCACAGTGCGTGATGATGCAGGCACAGAGTTAGGGCCAGTCATGGGTAAGCGGTTAGGGCGTCAGACTTGTAGCCCAAATGTTGTCGGTTCGACTCCCGACCCGCCAGGTTGGTGGGGGGAGTAATCAATCGGTGCTCTCCCCATCCTCCTCCATGCCTGAGGTACCCTGTGCATGGTATCGTCCCACTGCACTGCTCCCTTGCATGGGTGAGGGATAAATGCAATTTCGTTGTGTGCAGTGAACACTTGTGTGCTGTGGAGTGCTGTGTCACAATGACAATGGAAGTTGGAGTTTCCCAGTTGGGCTTTCATTTCATTTTCAGTTGTCACACCGTGTGTATGCACTGAGTGTGAGGGAAGAAGGGAACTTCAAAACTCTAGATCTCAGTTATTAAATACACACATTGGTGCAAGTTGCACTAGTTACAGCATGGCATCGTGAGTATTAGGGTATTTTCACACCTAGTCCTCTTAAGTTAACCAAACTCAGTCCTCTTTAAGTGGACCAAAAAGTG
The DNA here is from genome assembly GCF_034702125.1 of Engraulis encrasicolus. NCBI lineage: Eukaryota > Metazoa > Chordata > Actinopteri > Clupeiformes > Engraulidae > Engraulis > Engraulis encrasicolus. The sequence goes on along the minus strand of NC_085875.1, from coordinate 47,218,715 downwards.
AACCGACAGCAAAAGGACTCCGTTCTGTTTTTGTTTATATAGTGAGTGTATTACAAAAAGAACTGGCTGCTCTTTCTGGTCTTGCTAGACTTTTATGGTGTGTCAGTCCTCTTTTTGATCATACCCGGTCCTCTAGAGCTCTTTTTAAGTGATTACACCTAGTCACAAGTGTAACTTGTCAAACTGCATTGAGACCACCTCAATAAGGGTGTTTTCACTCCTGGTCCCTTTCAGCGATCTCAAATCTGTAACTCAGCATTTTCTGCATATGTGAACACTCCAAAGTGTACCCAGACCCCTCGGAAGTGAACCATACATAAACATGGCCAGCATCACTAGCAGATAAATTGTGTTGAGAATTGCACAAGTAGACTGGCAGCAGGGGCCAGGCATCCATAAATAAATGACAAGAAGGCCTATGTTTACAATTGTACTACATCATTTATTTAAAACATCATGAAAAATGTACTGTCACTGTGTTTGTAATAACACATTTGAATATAGTTTATTAATTGAACATCAAAAGGCATGTGATATTGATGCCATTTTCAGTAATATGAAATCAACATCCCTGCTAATAATAATAATAATACATTTTATTTTTGAGCGCCTTTCAAGATACCCAAGGACACTTTACAATCAAAACAAATACATAACAGTAGGGAAAGTAAAACAAAGCTTCAGTGAATTAACAATAGGAGAGTAATTAAAATGCAAAAATAAAATAGAAATAAAAGTACAATAAAGATAAATGTTTTCAAGTAAGAAAAAGAAGTAGAATGCATTTGAAAATAAAATAAAATGAGGGGGAAAAAATAAAAATATGTAAAATTAAAAATAAACTGATGATTAAAATAAAGTGGAAGTGCCTGTCAATGAAGTGGAAAAGCAGAAATGAAAAGGTGTTTAATACCAACAGGCACAAGTATGTACAGTAGGAGGCTAGGAGCCACTTATTTCCCCCCTTCCATGCGCATACCATGACATTTATGAGATATCCAAGGTGTGAATGTGGTAATCAATGGAGATATATAAACCTTGTAAGGTGCAGTCAAGTGGCTATGGTAATGAAGGATTAACAGCTAAGGAAATGTTGATAATTAGAGGCCATGCGAGACCAGGAAAACAGCAAAAAAGAGAACTTTAATGTCAACATTATATCTCACAGATGTAGTTCTTGGTGATCCCACAGACATGATCCTTCCAGCTGGCTAACGGTTTCTGTGAAGCTATTATCTCTACACAGTCTTCACCACCATCCTGGTCGTTTGGTTCACCCTGCATCCAGAATCTGAAGTTATATCAACAAATAAGGCATTTCTCTCCTGTTAAAACTGCAGCAATTCATTTGGACATACTATACAATTAAACAGTTTCTACTTTAAATGGATAATTTCAAATAATCTTACCTGGGTTTGCCAAGATTGTTGCCATCTACCCATTTCCAGACACCCTCAGTCTCCAAATCACTGAGACCAATCCAGGCTCTTGTCTTTATTCGTTCGAGGATAAATTCTTGTTCCTCCTGACTGTCAATGATCACCAGATGAGCTCCTAGATCCATGCAGTGCTGTTTGCTGTCAGCCCAACTTTTCTTATCGCTGTAAATGTAGTAAAGACTGGAACCAAAACTCTTCCACCCCCCTGTAATAATTCAGACATATTGGTTATGTTAGCGCCAAGGGGTTGCCAGATTGATACCCAAACCCAGCAGGTTGATGGATGGAGTAATTAAACAGTGCTCTCCTCTATCTATGGCCTTGTTAGTATTTAAGGCGTAAATTGCATGTTACTTTTTATTGCTAAGGCATTGGGCAAACTTCCCTATTATATCTGCATTTTATTGACTTTTTATTGCAATTTATATTATGGTAGATGTTCCTCAAACAAATTATTACTACAGTCTTGCACTCCTTACACTGAATTAGGGAAAACAGGCTTTTCATTTTATGCCCCTTACCTATGGAATGAGTTGCAGAAGATATTATGTATGGACTCTCTGCCCCCATTGGAGATTTTTAAGAGGGCAATTGATACAGTATACACAGAGGAGTGTCATTGTTTCTGACCATGCAGCACATAAGCTGCCTTGTATCACATAATAGGTTTTATGTAAGCCCCACGCATCTAGTTTTTTGTAGATAAAGTACAGTACTTTTTGTCAACACAGCCCATTTAATTACTCACACAGCTTGTTTAGATGGCTGATTGTTGCCTGCAGTTGGTCTTTTTCCTGGGTCAGGTTGTTATTCTCTGTCTGTAACTGTTCTTTCTCTTGGGTCAGGATGGTGATTGCTGTCTTCAGTTGGTCTTTTTCCTGGGTCAGGTTGTTGTTCATGAATTGCTGTAGCTGTATTTCATTCTGTAGCTGCTGTCTGTCCACAGTTCCTTTGATGGCCACTGATATAATGATGGCCAGCAGCAGAAGACACAGCAGCACCAGACTCACTACAGACACTCTGTAGCATTTTACCTCTCTGAAATCACCTCCTGCACAGGTGAGAAGACCATCATTACACACTACAAGTTGCTTTTAGTCATATTCATTTCCAAATGTTTATTGGATGTCCTCACAATGTGCTCGATTGGTTAAGTAAGTACTATTAATAGTGTGTAACTGCTAACTACACTAAAAAGGGGCTCAGACTAGTATACAATGGGCTGCAAATGTTTTGGAATAGCACTAAAAATAATAATTTGAAGACTCTTAAAGGGTTCATTGCAGAATGCAAGAGGTTTGATAAGTCCTCTGCTCTACTGACTGAATTATCAAACTCATCACAGCCTTAAAATGGAGAGAAAAAAATGCAGATTTTTACAAAAGCATTTAAGCAAACATGAAACATAAATACCAAGTATGACCCCTTATTTAATTTGATTTGAATGGGACAGTTATCACTTACCAGTAGACTCTTCCTCCTTGTTTTCCATTTCATCTCTTCTTTCACTTGCTGTTGTTTCTTCATTGGCGTATACATCATCTTCATCAAAATCAAAACGCTGTATATGATCAACATTTCCATTAATTTGGTCAGCCATCTCTGCCATACAATTTCAAAGAAAAAAATGAAGCTAGAAAGCTTCCTCTGACAGGGCTGCAGCGCTGAAGGAACTTGTTGCAAGTTTATAGCAGTAGTTTATCACAGTCTTACTGGTCTATGATATACTGTAGCCTACATACATTTGTGCATAGAACATTCTTGTTCCTCTTCACACTCTCACCAGATGAACCCTAGGCTACTATATATGGGTGGGAGACGTGACACCTTGTTTTTTTGTAACATTGGTTAAAAACCTACAAAACTGTTATTTTCCTTTAAAAAACAAATGTCTATGAAAGAAGATGTGGTACATTATGTTTCATATTAGTCTTAGATGAGAAGAAACATTTTTGTTAAGATTTATGTAAAGGTTTATATGTCAAATTTCCTGCGGTGTGACTGTAACATTAATGAAACAATATATAATAATATATATATAAATTAACCAACAACATTTTGAATAATGTATGAAGCATTTGGCATGATTGCATAAATCTTAACTTTAGATTAAGATATGTGAATGTGGAAAAAACTCAAGACAGTAATATTAACTTCAAGTTCAATTTCGTAACACAAATTGCGTCCTGTGGGGTGACATGTATGTCAATGTTTGTGAATGGGCAGCTGCAAGGCCAACTACAAGGGTCTTAAAGACTGGCTCCTAACCAGTCAGTACCTCAGTTATTGGAGAGTGCTGTGGAAGTTTAAGGTGACTCTTAACCTCTTACTATGTCTTCATATTGCAATCTTTCTGTCACGCAATGCTTAGGTTCATTTTATGGTGTCCTGTGGTGTGACTGCTCTTATAGGAGGAAAAAAAAGTTTTTTTATTAATGAAAACACATATTAAGATTAAACACAATATCATTATCAAGTTAGCATGAGCTCAGATGTCAGTCATGTATACAAAAGGATTAAAATGGCCATAATACAGTGAATTCCCTGTGGTGTGACTCCATTTTCCTGCGGTGTGACATGCCTATGCTATGTGTTGATGCAGGACACATTTTCCCAAAAATGGCAAAAAATAAGGTGAAATTCCACAGACCACTGAGTGCTTTATTTTTTTCTATTTTTTTCCAATTTTTATCCATCATTTTTTTCAGGAATTTGAAAAACTTTTTTTTTTTTTTGCGTTACGCCCTTAAACGTCAACCACCCATATACCATGCTGTACTGTTTGACACCAGTCCAGTTTCTCCCCACTGTGTAGCACTTGACCTCTTTATCGCCTGGTATTGCCTTCTGCATATATAAAAAGTGCACTATGCATGCACCCTGCGTCATATTTACCCAACCGAACCACTCTACCAGTACTGTTGCGGATGATCTTCACAATGTTGTGCATTGTGTCAATCCACAAGTACAATACCTAGGCTATTTGTAATGCTATGGTGGTGGCTTAAAATATGCTTGATGATGTATCACATAATACACAAACTATGTGCTTCTTGAGCCAGTGCATGACGTTAGTTTAGACTCTACAAAGAAGAGTAGATAACCCATGTGATCACACTGAAGCTGAGACCAGCTTCCTTCAGTGGTTAAAGCAATGATCGTGGTGAGCCTAGAGAATCTTTGGTTAAATGTTACAGTAGATGGTAACTTGATCTTACCTGATTCTTACCATCTGATATGCTTGTCTTCTTGTACTAAAAGGGGCAAAAGGGCAAAAGGGTCAGTTGTCCTGGGCCAAGGGAGAAGGGTCTCAGATTGGATCCTTAATACAAATCCCAACTCTGATGAAGTTTGGTAAATTGTCTAACAAATAAAAATGTGTATCATTTCCAAAACATTCAATGCGTTCATTATAGACAATAGTGAGAAGACAACATATTGCCTGTTAACTTGTTTTGGGAGACATATTTGCTCATTTTAGAAAAGGAGTTTTTTTCCGAGAGCATAGTGCAGACATTTCAGGGTTCTGCAGATGTTTCAGGGTTCTGCCTTCATCAGTGCTCTCACTGGTAGTTCTGTAACTAAGTTCTGTAACTGAAGTCATTCTATAGGTTTATGAGATCATGAAATATACATTATAGTTAGTCTTACTCTGGCACTACAACAATTAGAGCTAGTGAAAACTTTTTTGAAAGTATTTTTTGTGGCTTTTTGGCCTTTATTATTACAGGACAGTATGAGAGTAGACAGGAAATGATTGGGAGAGAGAGATGGGGCAGGACAGGGAAATTTGGGCTTGCATGCCCACGGGGACCCCGGTTAGACTGGACTGTAACCGGGGTCCCCATGGTCATGCAAGCCCAAATGTGGGGGGCTTAGTGCCCTGCGCCACAGCGCCCCTGAAAACTTTTTAAAAAGATATTTTTTTGGCATTTTGAGCCTTTATTTCAGATAGGACAGTGGAGAGAGACAGGAAGTGAGTGTGGAGAGAGAGATGAGGTCGGGATGGGAAATGACCCAGGCCGAATTCGAACCCGGGTGCCCCTGGACATGCAAGCGCATATGTGGGGCTTTGCGCACTGCACCAAAGCGCCCCCAAGAATACTTGACCATATTCAGTACTTCTGTGCCCATGCTCACTTGAAAGGGACCCAGAAGACACGCAAAAACTCCTGTGATTACAGAAGTGAAAAACAAATATGTTTGCACTATTGTCCATATTATATAAGAATCGGATGTCTTGAAAATGATAGTGTTTTGTTGTTATTTACAATAGTCTCCCAACAACAATGGATTTCGAATTTGCACATTGCATATATATTGGTTGGGGCCTTTTCATGTGATTTTTGTCCTGGGCCCAGCCAAAGCTGTCAGAAGCCCTGATTGGTACTGCTGCAACAGGAGTTGCTTTTTGGTAACTATTTCTCACACTACATCACAGAATAGTCGGTTTAACAATTCCATCTGCCCATTGAAGTAATAACATCTCAGTAAAACAGGATTAGTATACTGCAGGCGTCAGCTTTATTTAGTAAAGCAGTGAATACAAATATAGAGAAACACATGTACAGTAAATTCAATGAAAGTATTCTTAAATATTTTTTCGAACTGCGGCATATGGCAAGTGTGCTGAACAGGCAAACATCAGAATTATTGCTGAGTATTAGAAACTAACACTCAGAAGTCTCAAGGACACACAGTCCAATCATCAAAACAGAGTCTCAAAAAGTCCTGCAAACAAAATCCCTTAGATGTCTCAAGGTTAACCCAAAAGCCGCACTTATGTACTCTGGTGCAAAGTAGACAGAGCATGATGGGCACAATTTGACATGGACTACAAACGGAACGAAGCTTTTAGCCTGGCCCTCGACAGACCTACTGTAGTTCTGCACAACTCCACCGTGTTGAAGGAATTTGTTGGTGACAGGGATGGACAAATGGTAGTCATGCCTTCAGAAAATGAATCCAAACCCCCCTCTACCAGTCCTAGTGGAGTTCATGAAGCTGTGCGGAACTACAGGTCTGCCGAGAGTCAGGCTACAAGACAACAGCTTATTAGGCCAGACAAAAAATGTAGGAATTAATGGAGACCATAAGTAGAACTGAAGCGATGGCATACATGTATACCTATAAACCAGGGGCGAGTTTAGGGTATTTTTAGTGGGGCCACCGTGACTTAGCTGGGGCCCCACTAGCTCAGCACCTTTAAAAAATATTGTTATTTGTGAATTGTATCGGAAATGAATGCAATTGCGCAGTCGCTTTGCCCTTGCGCAATATTCTGCTGTGACTGCCCTGTCTGGCAACCCTGTGTATGAGCTTCAACAAAGGCAGAGATTGTATGGGTACGAGGAAAGAACTTTGACAAAGGTCCACTACGAGTCCACTACACCTATTCTGATTGGTTGGCATAGTCATGCAACTGCTTGCCGCCAGAGTTGTGTACAGTTATGATTTTTGCTAATGGTCTCTGGTAGTTCAATAATTTCTGGATTTATCATGCAGCCGAGGCAAAAGTCAAATCCGCGCATATTCATGTGATGAGAAGGTATGGAGCACACTAGACACAACTAAAGTGGTATACTAGTCTGTAGCCTTGCTTGTGTGGACAATGATAAAATTGATTGTCATCATAACTGACATAATTTTGTAAGCTGGTAAACGTTGGTAAAAGTTTATAAAAGACGATTAGAATCGTCAAATATTAGGTTGTGGATATCTGTGAAATATAGGCCCACAGGTTAAGTGGTTAAGATTTTGTGAGGTGGTGCGACGCACATACTTTCACTTTTGGCGGTGTTATGGGGCTCTCTGTTGACCATGCAAGCTGTGTCAGTCAGAATTACAAAAGCTTAACATCATCATCAGATAGCAAAATAACAGAAAAGGGAGTCAAAATACATACGGAATACAACTCGTAATCAGCCTACTGTGGACACTTAGAGTTTTGCCTGAAACCTGTAGACGTATATAAACTGCTTCTCTTCAAAACAGAATTGGTCCGACATCATAGTGGAAAAGGCTTCATTATCCAGGATGAAGTGGTACTGTAGGGTAGCCTACATGGTACTGGAGGGGTGGTGGGGTTAGCATCATGGACCTGGCTCGTGGATACCAAGATAACAAAGCCAAATAATCATGCACATGCAAACGTGTAAAGCAGGCGCAGGATACAAAACAAGTCACAGTAGACCTAGGCGGTGTTTATACATACCCGGGTATTTTGATATACGCAGACCTTACCCTTCGGATGTGCCTTTCGTTCACAAACAAACGAAGGTTTTCCCTCTATAAACGAAGCTCCAAAAAAACTCCGGCAAAAGTGGAGATTTTTTTAAATCTCCGGTTAGCGTTTGTATATAAACAGAGATAAACGGATAGCCTACTTGAATGGCACTACTTACGGCCCACAGGCTTAACGTATTTATGACAGCTCTCAACAGCACATGTATGCGTATTTGCCTTTGATGTGAACGAAAATATTTCGCTAAGCAAAATGTTCGTTTATCAAAATACCCAGGTATGTATAAACAGCACCCTAAACTGTGCAGACAAAGCCGATCTGCACACCACACATCCACTCCTGTTATTATCTTTTATTACAGTGAGGAAGGGTTGTAAGGGCTCGAAATGTAATGTAGCTGTAAAAAATAATAATGGGAAGCTTTTTAGTCTGCCCATCACTGTTGTCTTTATAGCCTAAACAAAATATTGCACACATAGACCAGCAGAGGTCAGGCATACACAAACAAATATCCATGGCTATGTCACTGACAAGGTAGGCCTATTATGAAATACAACATTATCTATTGACAATACAATAGATACACAATAGATACAACAATACAAAATGAACATCTATATTTGTAATATGGCAAAAACACTGTACTTCTACTGAGTTGACATACCAAGCATAACACTTTAATGTATATATTTAAGATGCGCTAAAGCCTTCAAAAATTCATAGAGATGTTTTAACTGGTGTGCTTTTCACATATAGTGCATATTTTTGGATGACGGAAGTAGCTCATGTAACTTTGAAACTTTTTCCGCTGTTAAATGAGAAGGGTTTACTCTACTTTGTTGCGTTTCTTAACGGCAACAATATAACATGCACACTAGGCTACTGAACAAAGTAGGAGCAGAGGTTTCCAACGGTGCCAAAAGCCTTAAAAAAATGTGAGCATAGAGATGTTTTAACTGGTTTGCCTTTCACAGATATAATACATTTTCATCTTATAGGGTCTATCATTCCATCCTCCCCATCCGCCAAATATCTCTGCACAGTCCTCATACCCTCCGCTGTCATTTGGCTCCCCTTTCACCCAGTACCTGAAATCAGGAAAAGAGACTCAAACTGTGCTCTCACACTTTCTTATTGTAATATCTATTAATATGGCACAATTTGATAATATTGCATTTTCAGTTCTGTCTTACCTGCCATTGTTGTCCAGATGTTTGCCATCTACCCATTTCCAGACACCCTCAGTCTCCAAATCACTGAGACCAATCCAGGCTCTTGTCTCGGCATAGATAGACTTTATTTGTTCGAGGATAAATTCTTGTTCCTCCTGACTGTCAATGATCACCAGATCACCCCCTAGATCCATGCAATGCTGTTGGCTGTCTGCCCAATTTCTCTTGTCGCTGGATATGTAGTAACGACTTGAACCAAAACACTTCCACTCACCTGTAATAATTAAGAAATGGTTGTTTATTATGTTTGGTCTGGACAAATGCACTGTCACAGTGAAAAAGTGTCATTTTAAGGTGCCAGTGTATATAAAGTTGAATAGAAACAGCAAAGTCGTGGGCAAACACTCAAAAAAATCTAAACGGTTTCCAAAGGAGAGACCTTCCAGAGTGGTCTTAAATAGTTGCTTGCATGTGAATAAAAGAAACCAGAGCAACAATGTTAGTGCCATCAATGGAAGAACCTAGAACTACAGGAACTGGATTTTATTGCCAACCAAAACACTTCTAGTCCAGCGGATGGGTGATTTGATCGTGCACTTTTGAGTAAAAGCATGAAAATCGATACACATATCCTTCTTGATATGCTGATTAATGTTAGCGTTGGAGGCGTCGCGAAAAATGCATCGTTTTCAAGATGGCCGCCAAATCCAATATGGCCGACCCATATTAATGAATCTACCTGACACTTTGTAGTAAAAGCATGAAAATCGGTACACATAACCTTCTTGATATGCTGATTAACATTAGCATTGGAGGGGTCATGAAAAATGTATTAATTTTCAAGATGGCCGCCAAATCCAATATGGCCAATTCATATTTATGAATCTACCTATCTACCTAACACTTGGTGGTAAAGGCATGAAAATCGGTACACATATCCTTCTTAATATGCTGATTAAGTTTAGCGTTGGAGGCGTTGCGCAAAATTCATCGTTTTCAAGATGGCCGCCAAATCCAATAAGACAGACCGATATTAATGAATCTACCTGAGACTTGGTAGTAAAAGCATGAAAATCGGTCCACATATCCTTCTTGATATGCTGTTTAACATTAGCATTGGAGGAGTCACAAAAAAGTCATCGTTTTCAAGATGGCCGCCAAATCCAATATGACCAACCCATATTAATGAATCTACCTGACACTTGGTGGTAAAAGCATGAAAATCGGTACACATGTCCTTGATATGCTGATTAATATTAGCATTGGAGGCGTCGCGGGAAAAAAAACCCATTGTTTTCAAGATGGCCGCCAAATAAAATATGGCCAGCCCATATTAACTACCTGGTAATTTTTGGTAAAAGCATGACAATTGGTACACATAGTTACTTCTTTACATTAGATGCTTATTCATATTAGGGGCCATGAACGAAAATCAAATATGACTGACCCATATTACAATACAATACATTGCAGTATGTATTTATGTAGCACAGTATCACAACTATGAAGTTTACTCAAAGCGCTTTAAAAAAAAGACATACACGCATACATACACATTCACACACCAGCTGTGCACAGTGTGCAGACTGCCGTACGGCACCGGTTGTCACGCGTGACACAGACACAGACACAGACACAGACACAGAGACAGACAGACAGACACATACACACACACGCCAAATCTTCACATCATTATCCTGGTTTAGAAATGAATCCTAATACTGTACATGTAAACTTTTCACTCAAGTTATATTTTACATACCCTGAGTTGACTTTTTGATGGCCATCATGTTCCAACTGTGCCATTCACCATTTATTCAAAGTTTATGTCAATCTTTTAATTAGGCATTATTGGCAGTTTGATTGATGTTGGCCATAGTATATACCATAACCTGTGAAATCCTACTACTTTACACAATTGTTCTGATCTGAAATGTATCATGGATTCCATCCCTCAGTGAGGGTACCAGATCTTGGGGTGCAATCAGGAGAAAGAGTAGGGGGTTAAAGGCGATGGCTGCAGTTTGTTTGAATAGATACAACTGACATGATTGGATATGGGCTACACATATGCCAAATACCACATTCTTAACGACCTATAAACTGCCATGGGCAATCGTAAATCACAACTTTACTATGAGAAATTGCATAACCACCAGATTATATCACTTGTGAGATCAACTTGTGTTAACCAGGCAAGATATAAGCTTACCATACAACTTGCATTGGGTGCAAGATTGCAGTTTGTTTGAAAACCTTGTGCAGCTAGAAGTAGTCATCAACAATTAGTTTCTTTGAAGTAAGCAATCATAAAATGTCCATGAATTAACAAATCAAGTTAACTTTCTGTCTAGCAATCTTGAAATCCTGGCCCTTTTGGAATTTGTACAAGGCCTATGCAGTTATCACTAAGCGCTAGAGGTGCTGTACATCCCACAAGCCCCTCAAAAGTCTTGGATTTGTACATAACGCTACTGCCGTATTACCTATTTGAGGCCTCAAGAATGCAATCAGTGTACCGATTGAAGAGTATTAGCAGAGAACATTTCATACATATCTGTCCATCTGTACAAAACCTATAATGCAAACAAAGTCAACAATCTTCAAAGTGTAAGGCTTTAACACTTCAATTCATGTACCTATTATAGAGTGGTAGAACACAAGAGGTGGTGCAAACTCTTGCACCTATTCTTAAGTTATCACATTGCAGAAAATAATCTATTGTGGTGGTGGCAGACACAGTTTGGGCAAAACCATAACATATGCATCACTTCATCTGATAACATGCCAATAATGTTTAATCATTTTCAATGGTATTTTGTGAGTGTTAATTATATGCAATGCCAAAATATTTTTGTAGAAAAATATGTATTTTCTTATAAACACTATCTTAGTTGGCCATTTTTAAAATGTGTTTTTTCCCCACAATGCCTCAATTTCTAATATTAATGAACACATCAAGAAGTAAATGTGCACCAGTTTCCATGGTTTTACTAAAAGTGCCTGAAGGATTTATTAAAATGCGTTTGCCATATCTGATTTGGCAGCCATCTTGAAATGTAAACTTTTTTGCAAAGTATCGAGTTCTTTTATCAATCAAAATATAAAAAAGTAACTGTGCACAAATTTCCATGCCTTTACTACAAACTGTCAGGTAGTTTCATTAATATGGGTTGGCCATAATGGATGTGGCGGCCATCTTTAAAATACAGCATTTTTAGCAATGCCTCCAATGGTAATATTTATCAGCATATCAAGAATGATATGTGTACCGATTTTCATGCTTTTAATACCAAGTGTCAAGAAGATTCATTAATATGGGTAGGCCATATTGGATTTGGCGGCCATCTTTAAAATGCTAAATTTTTCGCAACGCCTCCAATGCTAATATTAATCAGCATATCAAGAATGATATATGTACCAATTTTCATGCTTTTAATACCAAGTGTCAGGTAGATTCATTAATATGGGTCGGCCATACTGGATTTGGCGGCCATCTTGAAAACAATGCATTTTTCGCTACATCTCCAATGCTAATATTAATCAGCATATCAAGAAGGATATGTGTACCGATTTTCATGCTTTTACTACCAAATATCAGGTAGATTCATTAATATGGGTCGGCCATATTGAATTTGGCGGCCATCTTGAAAACGATGCATTTTTCGCGACGCCTCCAACGCTAACATTAATCAGCATATCAAGAAGGATATGTGTACCGATTTTCATGCTTTTACTCAAAAGTGCACGATAAGGCCCTTTTGTGTGTCCCATCCGCTGGACTATTCAAGAGATATGAGCCAAAATTAGTTTTTGGTCATTATTGGGCATTTCATGCTGAAATGCACCTTTAACCTTGGGAAGTTCCATAGCGTAATGCTGCCACGTTTTGTTGCGATCTGATGAAATATGAGCTGAGTTCCTGCTTGGCGTCTTTGATTAGCAGTCACAGATTAAGCATATTGAAGAAAAAAAAATCTGAAATATAAGAAAATATATCTAGGAGTAAAACATATGTCTAGGGTACATTGAACTGGGCTTGACACAAGGATTCCAGGGATACCACATTTTTGAAAATTGGATGTGGGTTAAGTTTTTATTATATTGCATTTGGCAGACGCTTTATAACCAAAGCGACTTTCAAAACAGGACATATTCAAGCCAACATCACAAGCAAATACAATGTGCACAGGAGATATACAGAACAACAAGTGCAGTTGCAGAGGGGTTAGTTTTTTTTTTTTTTAATTAAAGAGTAAATAACGAGTACACACACGCAAACTAAACTAAACTAAACATCATGTCAGGAGTCTGCCCTGGGGCAAGGCCAGTTCAAGCATTAGTCTAGTAGATTCTCTTGAAAGAGGAAGGTCTTCAGTTGTTTCTTGAAGGCTGCAAGAGATGTGCTTAGTCTTGCTGCCTCTGGGAGACCGTTCCACCACTTGGGTACCACAACGGAGAACAATCTTGACTGGGAGTATCTAGAGCGACTTGATGGCATGTTATGTGCAGAAATGTACCTCCCACTCTGATCAGTTGGTGGGACTACAGGGTTTGTGACAAACCTGCTGATAAGAGCCAAGGGACCAGGATCAGTGTGCCAGATTTCACATCTCTCATATACTGTAGTTCTATTGCTCAGCATAGAAAAGCAAAAGAGTGTCCGACCGACTGATACAGCGGCTTATACAGTCAACAAAAAAAATCTAAAAATCTCTCTGAAATGTTCCACTACACCGCTGTGTTTACAAAACGCTAGTAGTAACCAAAGCTGTATACACATAGCATGCCAAAATAGCCTACTTACAGATGCTTTTAAACAGCTTGGTGATTTGTTGGGCCAGAGCGCTGTTTCGTTCTTCTAACTGGTCTTTCTCTTGGGTCAGGATGGTGATTGTTGCCTGCAGTTGGTCTTTTTCCTGGGTCAGGTTGTTGTAACTGAATTGTATTTCATCTTGTAGCTGCTTTCTCTCCGCAGTTCCTTTGATGGCCACTGATATAATGGTGGCCGTCAGCAGAACACACAGCAGCCCCAGACTCACTACAGCCACTCTGTAGCATCTGACTGTAGAATCACCTCCTGCACATGTTAAAACAAAACCATACATAAACTATTATTTCAATAAACAGACTTACCTACCACTAAAGTCTGTTTTTCCACTGACCAGAACCTACCAAAATCATTTACATACGTAGATGAGTTTGACTGAGAATAAGTTCAATCACGTGTAATGGATGATTTCCACTGTTTTCTACGTCTATTCTGATTGTATTTCTAGTGTGGATGTACTATGGGCATAATTGTTTGAGGAAGTGTCAGGGTCCATGAGTCTACCACAGGTGCTAATGTAGTCGTTTATTCTACTGTACATATGCTAGTGGTGTGGATCGGCACTGCCCTCACGATCCGATTCGATCACGATTCGGGAGGTAGCGATTCGTTTCGATCCGATTCAATTCTCAAATGCATTGCATTGCATTACATTTCTACTGAAAGCAAAGCAAATGTTTAATCAGTCATGATGAGGCAAGTAGTCAGATACTGAGCAACAATTTATTGGCTGTTTTCTGTATCAGTCTGTATCAGTCTTGCAATGTTTTGAAGTGCTTTTATTGAATTTAACATTCATTTGCTCCTGAAATATCCAAGGAAGTAATTGAAACTTAAAAATGCCGGATCGATTCTGGAACTTGCCGGATCGATTCTGGATTGTCCATGCCCCGCATCGATTTGGATCGCCAAAACGATCATTGTTGACACCACTAACATATGCCTACAGCACCAGGGTGACATGGAGGCTAGAGATTGTATCTAGTAAATATAGGGGATGTAGAAGAATATTTTGAGTCTATTTTAGAATCGAGACCAGTGTTAGACTATATGGCGTGGCATGGCGTGGCGTGGCGTGTCTACACTCTAAAAAATACTGGGTCAACAACAACCCAACTTTGACCCAAACCCTGGATCACTATTGGTCGCACCCAACACTAGGTCATTGTGCTATCAACATGATGCGTGGCGTGGCGTGGCTAAAACATGACGTGTCAATCTCTGTATTTTCTACAATAGAAAATACTGTTAACCCTTTGGCGACGGCACGCTTAAATATGGTTCGATTTCGAACCACGGCTTCTTCGCCGTTTTTTAACTTATATATTTAACCTCACCGATGAGATAAACATTAACACATGTTGGCAACAATTGGCCAATCACTCCTGAGTGCTTTACATCGATTTGATAGCCTATTGGCTGGAGTGTATAAACATCAAATGTCGTAAAGCACCGCCTATCTCCCGCCTTCATTTGACAGCCGGCTACTGTCAGCTGTAAGCAACGCGAGTAGCTAAACATGACTTCTCGTCAAGGTTTCTCTGCCTCTGAAGTGGCCGAAATATGTTCTCTACATCACACACCGGATAGTGGCAGTGAAGATAGCCAAACTGGTGGGATATCGAGTGGGGAAGAATATGACTTGGATCGTCAACTTATGCCGGACTCCGACGAAGAGGAGACAGAGTGAGTAGAGCTAAAAACTTTTTCGATGTTCTGCTTGTGTTTTCGAGTCAAGCTGCAGCTTCATAAAAACATGATTACATGGGATAGACAGACTCTAGACAGACTGTTGTATGTGTAGTGTCTTTACGGACTATTTTACAACTAAAACAAACTGAGATGTTGTGTCTTTTTACACCACTGTTTATCTGGCTTTATCTCGTTCGTAACGTAACAGACGAGGCAAATGGTAGTCAGTCAGCTGCTAGTCAGTCAGCTGGTTTGTAATGGCTAGCTTGCCGGCGGCAGGCTCGCAAAAATGTTTGATTACATGGTATAACAGTCTGGAAAGACTGTGTTTTGCATGCAGGGTGTTAACGGATAGCAGTACAAGTAAAATAAATCGAGATTTTGTCTTTTTATGCCGCTATTTCCCTCAGTTTATCTCACTCGCTCGTGAAAGACTTGGCCGAGTAAATGGTTCAGTCAGCTGTGTTGTGTACCTGCTGCAGCCTCACTAAAATATTTGATTAGGTATAGGATAACAGTCTGGACAGACTGTGTTTTGCATGTAGTGTCTTTACGGATTGCATTACAACTAAACTAAACAGAGAGTTTGTCGTTTTATACCACTGTTTACCTCAGCTTATGCCACTCGCTCGTGAAAGACTCTGTCGAGTAAATGGTTAGTCAGCTGTTTTGTTTGGCTAGCTTACGTGCAGCCTCACAACAATGTTTGATTACATGGGATAACAGTCTGGACAGACTGCGTTTTACATGTAGTGTCTTAACGGATTGAATTACAACTACAATAACCGGAAATTTGTTTGTTTTTTAGATGGTTATCTTGCTTTGTCTCTTGTGAGTGAGACAGCCCAATAAACAAGGCTCGCCTGTCAGTCAGCTGTTGTATGGTGGCTAGCTTTACTTGCAGCTTCACAAAACAGCATTATTTACATGGAAACAGTCTGAGCAGACGACTTTGTATGTACTGTGCACACGGACTGTATTACAACTAAAAAAATCAATCGAAGTTTCGCGACACTTAGTACCACTGTTTACCTCGCTTCATCTCGCGAGCGAAAGCTGAGTAAGTTGTCACGAGTGAAAGCTGTGTACGTTCTTCAGGGTTCAGCCTGTGTTTTAGGCACTCATGTTAGCCTTGTACCCACAGACATGTATTGCTTGTAACATTGTGGCTGACTTTGTGTAGCGTATCTGCTCTGCTTTCTTTAATTTACAACTAAAACTATTTATAGCCTATGGGGATTAAAAAAAAACATCCCTGGGAGTGAATTTAGATTAGGCCTTAGTCAGCACATTGCAGAATTGTTTGTGTCAATTTGGGAAAGTCTAGATAAAATAATAAACAATCAAGGAATAACTGTTATGTTTTGTATCAACATCAATGTCTCATTTTTGCTCTTTGAGAGTGCCATAACATGTGGGCTCAGTTGCAACTCTGACAGAATTTGCCCTTTGAATAACCAATGTGTGTGTGTGTGTGTGTTTATCTCAACATCTAGAATTCAACATCTTCCCTTGAACCTGACTCGGCCTCAGCCCCTCTCCGATTCCTCTGATTCTGAGGAAGATGGGCCAGAACCTGACAGGATGCCCGAGCGTCCAGGTGCAGCGAGGGGACGAGGGAGAGGGAGAGGGAGAGGGAGAGGGAGAGCTGCCCATCAACCAGCTGTTCATCCATACAGGAGCTACCATGACGCTGACCCCGCTCCCCAACTGCCACCTTTCCACCCAGTCCGCCAACCTGGTGTTTACATTGATGTGCCATTAACAAGAGGGAAAATGACCAGGGCAGTAGATTTTTTCAAGCTTTTCTTTACTGACGCCCTGCTCATGCAAATATGTGCCTTCACCAACACATATGCATGGGAGGCAGTCCTCAGTAAGCCTTACTATGCTCGTAGCGATGGCACATGGAAAGAAACAAGTGTGGTAGAATTAGAAAGGCTCATGGCCCTGATTATGTTTTTCGGACTGGTCACAGTGAGCTCTTTCCACCGCTACTGGAGCACCAAAACCCTGTACCATGGGCTGTGGGCACGCAGCATAATGTCCAGGGATCGATTCAAGGCGCTGATGGCGATGCTTCATGTTGTGGATCATACCACAGAGGATGAGCGTGACAAATTAAGAAAAGTAGCGGGACTCTTACAGACTTTCAAAGTGGCATGCAAAAGCCTGTATCAGCCATTCCAACAGGTGGCTGTGGACGAAAGAATGGTGAAGTCCAAACATAGATCTGGCATAAGACAATTCATCCCGAACAAACCCACAAAGTGGGGAATAAAGCTCTGGGTCTTAGCCGACAGTTTAAATGGCTACACCTGTGATTTCGATGTTTATGCCGGCAGAAATGTTAATGATCCACCTAGTGAGAATGGATTGGCATATGATGTAGTAATGCGACTCACTCGTACCCTTGCACACCAGGGGTATCATGTGTATTTTGACAACTTTTATTCATCTCCTAAGTTAGTTAAAGATCTGTATCAGCTACAGATGCCTTCTTGTGGGACAACAGCAGAAAACAGAAGAGGTTTCCCACAGGCAGTTAAAAAAGGGAAGGACTGGGTGAAGGGGAAAGATAGGGGTGCCATGCGGTGGGACCGTGATGACTGCTGCCTTGCCTTACAGTGGAAAGACAATAGGCCTGTGACCATTCTATCATCAATTCATTCAGCCAATGACTTTTTAAGCATAAAAAGAAAAGAAAAGGTTGAAGAAAGGTGGCACTGTACTCGCGTGATACAACCAAAAGCAATTCACGATTACAACATGTATATGAATGGTGTTGACCGGTCTGACCAACTGCTCGGAAAGAGCTCAGCCTTACGCAAGTGCATGAGATGGTGGAAGACTCTCTTCTTCCGCATGGTAGATATTGCAGTGGTAAATAGTTTCATTTTATTTCAAATTCACCGAGCTGCAAACCCTGAAATAGCTGCACTGAAGCGTCCAAAAAAGTATTCAGTAACAGAGTATAGAGAGGAGCTTGTCAGGCAGCTGGCCGACCTTGAGGAATATGGGCAGCCTCCAGTTTACAATAGGCCTACTTGCACACAACATCCTGGAGAGTTTGTAACAGAGCACATTCCTCAGGTCTCTGAGACAAAAAGAAACTGTCGTGTCTGCTATGACACCAGCAAGCAAGCTCTGAAGGTGGTGACAAAATGTGGGGCCCCTCAGTGCCAGGTTTATTTACATATAACGCAAGATAGAAATTGTTTTCAAGTGTGGCATTCAAAGCAGTATGATGGAAAGAGGAGACAGAAGCCCACTAATGAAATGTGAACACATAGTATTTATCCTTGCATGTTTGATTGTTATAACTCTTGTATACCGGTATCCACTTACATGATTGTTCATTTTAGATCATAAAAAAGGGAAAAAAAGAAATCTGAGCTAAGTAAAATACGACATTTTCTGGTTTTGATGTTCTGATCAACATAACATTTCATTGTAAATTATTGTTTATTTTTATTTATTGTAATGTTTGCTCAATACAAATGAACAAAAAGGGCTGAATCAATAGGCCTATGTTTTGTAAAAGTTCATGATTGCAAATAAATCAACAATATTCTGCACAATAATAGTGTCGGGTGTTTTCATGATGAAAAGGAAAAAAATGTAAGAGTTTGACTATGTCTGGTTTAGCTGTAGCTTCACCCTAGGGTGAACACTTTCTTTTCCATATATGTTATTTCATGTGTCCAAAAGTATAATCAAACATTGTAGCTGTGTCTAAAAAAAAAACATTTTGATAGTTGTGCCTAGAGACTGGGGTCAAATGTCAAAGTGATCCGTTAGGACATTCTGCTCTGAAGCAATTCTATAATTTGCGGTGCAATATGCAAGGCACAATGAATTGATCATAACTTTTGAGCAGAAAATGAGAAATGGATTTGGGTTTTTTTATTGAGTAGGGGACAACTTAATTAGTCTTTCATACACTCTAAATATTTCTCTATCTTCAAAAGAAATTAGGGGAAAAGTAAGATTAGTGATGACAAATAGTTTTTTTCCCCATTTTTTCTGATTATTTTTGAGGATACATATTAAAGTAATATATAATGAAACACTCATGACTATTCATGTTATATATCATTTTAAAGTGCATCTAATTCTGAATACAATGGTGTGGGTATTGTATCTCTACCATGTAGTATGGCCACGCAATGAGCTTTTGTTTGCCATAAGGTCATCAAGTGTGAAAAAAATGGAATGTTCGGCTCAGTCACCAAAGTGTTCATTCTCATATTCTTGTTCTGACTGTGATCTTCAGGAAAACAGTTGTGTGAATGGCACATGTTGTACTGTAGACTTGTAACACCTAACTAGAAAAGAAGGGCTTTAGAGTACAGTGAGCTCTAAATCTTGTGGGCTAACACAACAGACCAATGGCTCTTTGAAGACTGTTGCAGCATTTATTACCAGACCATGAAGATTTCGTAAGCCCTCTGTTCTACAGATCAAACCACCAAACTGATCTGAGCCTTACAATACAAAAGGGATGCTATTGCGGAAAATTGTAATCACAAGAAATGAATAACATACATACTGTATGTGCATATGAAGTTAATCAAATTAATATTTGCTTTATCTTGAAAAAAGTGAGAGCCATCACTTACCAGTAGACTTCTCACCCTCCTCTTTATTTTCATCGTGTGTGGTGGTTGTAATTGGTTCTGGATTAGCGTACACACCATCGGTATCCAAATCAAAACCTTGTCTTTGATCAACATTCCCATAAATTTGATCATCCATCTCTACTATTGTACAGTCATTTGAAGATGACTTGAAGTTAAACTTTCTTCTATAGGGTAAGGTAGGACTCAACTGTGCAGGTCTGAAAAATCTTTTAAAGCCTTGCTACTAGACTCTTGCAAGTTTAGGGAAGTTCACAATCTGATGAATCTCAACTAACGTCACATATTATCATTGATCTGTGGGCGCACAAGTGTGATCTATAGGTGCGCAATGATGTTTGCTCACATTTCCTACTGTCACACAACATGGTCACAAACATGAGAGAGCATTCTAAAAACCAAGTGTCTGTTCAAGAGAACACTTAAAAGGTCTTGATTTAAAAAAAAGTCCATAATATCACTACAGTAACAGTGTCAAGAAATACCAAATATTGGACTTTGATAGCTACCAGTTGTTTTTAGATATGAAAGGCTTGTTTTTTTCTGATAGCATCGATGAGACTTTGAACCCAATCATCCTGGAGGAACTTGTGAAAATGGCAACTCAAAGTGTGAATTCTGTGAAATTTGGTTTGACTAATGAGCTGGGCTGTGACGTCATAGAGGAAAGTCCCTGGTTTGCTAGTATGGCGATCTGAGAAAACAACACACATTTGATGGACCCACATCTTATAGAGCTCGAAAGTGACGTCACTTCCCCCAATCTCATGGGACCTCAACAGCGTTTTTAGCCGAAAATCATAGCATGTAATCCAATGGCGGTATTAAAATGATATTTCGATCCCATTCGAGTTGTGCCACGAGCTCCATATATGTTGTTTCTGGTATTTTTGCTTAATTTTTCGTACGAACCCCCAAACTTTTTAGAAAGCTGTGTTTCTTCACATTTTTCATGCCGACGGCCTCGGAACAAAACATTGATACTTCTGCATGAATAATCTTTATCTAGCCTCTTAAACAGCATATTTGTAGCCCAGCGCATATCATGACTGAGATCAGATGATATTTACTAGCTACCATGTTGTTAGATGGTCAGCTTAAGTCCCGTGAAACGCGGAACTAAGGGGCGGGACTTTCAAGCTCTATAAAGGAACCAAAATTCTGATACAAACATCAGCGTGTCGAAAAACCACACATCCAACCTCATGAGAAAAAACAAACGGCAGCACAAATCTATTTCAGAGGCACTGATACATCTGCAGAAAGTGACATGTCTGACAGGCGAAGTGACGATTGTTGACATAGCCTGACAGTTCGTTTTGTTTATGGTTACGGACAGTTGCTAAGGGCGCTTTGCCATGACCCAAAGATGACGCGGCGTGTGTATTTGTTGACAAATGGGGGGCATTTTGATTCAATTGCGCGATATATTGTGATTGAAATGCATGTACATGCAAAACTATCATTAACTAGAGAAAAAACGGAGGTATTAGGCTGTTGGAAAAACACTCTAGATAGCCTGAGTCCTCAACATATTTTTAGCGTTTATCATTATTATTATTTTTTGTGCTCAAAGTCACAGGCGTCGCGTGTCCCTCAGCCTGACTCTGAGGACGAGTGTCCAAATGTCAGCCACACGTGCACCACAATACTAAAAACAAACAATCAAACGCTTCAAAGTAAGCCTACGCTATATGCATCTCCGTTTATTCGCTAAGC
The DNA here is from genome assembly GCF_034702125.1 of Engraulis encrasicolus. Lineage (NCBI taxonomy): Eukaryota > Metazoa > Chordata > Actinopteri > Clupeiformes > Engraulidae > Engraulis > Engraulis encrasicolus. The sequence goes on along the minus strand of NC_085875.1, from coordinate 47,196,978 downwards.
AGTAGCCCAGTCTGTGAGTTGGCTGTCCTCGACCGAGAACACCACGGAGGCTGAAGCGCGGATATCCTCCCAAAACCAATGTATTGACCAGTTGAATGGCAATCGACAAAAAGTGCATATCCCGAGAGCATTCGCATCGGTTTGGCATGTAATGTGCATTACCCTTTCCTGAAAACAACATACAAAGCAGATGGACAAGGTAAAACGAGTAGCAGCCTAAAGCAAAGCAGTGCACTCACCTGTCTTCGTGCCCGAGCAGTTAGGCTACAGGGGCAGTTTCAGTCTGCACGCCGGCGATGTCAATTGTTGGAACTGCTTGAGGCAATAGCATTCTCTTCAGTCCAACCATGCCCGCAATCTCCACATTTGTGGTGAAGCACGAGGGGTGGAAATGTGCCGAGCACAACACGAGCTTGCTTCAAAACCACGGCGGTGCCTGCGTACGAATTGGATCCACAGAGCCCTTGTTTTAGCCTTCTCCTTGTCGGCCACAGTTCCATCATTCTTCACAGATGGGAACTTGTGCAAAGATATTCCTTCTGTCAAGTAGCCATTTTTGCAGCTGGCACCGTTCGGCCCTCCAGCAACACACTGCTTGACACTGCGCTTTGTTTTGGTACTAGCCGCCATTGATCTGGGGTGGATTTCTCGAATCCGACCAAAATTAGCCTTCGGACCAAGTAAGTCCGAACGAAGTCCGACACAACAACTAACCAACAACTATGATTTCTCGAAACCCTTAGACCAACTAGGTCCGATGTAGGTACGAAGTAAGTCCGATGAAATTCCAACAAAGTAAGTTCAGATGCATGATGAAGTTGTCGGAAATGCTCGGAGTGTCTCGCCTCTGCTCGGGGGCATTTATCGCAAAGCAGTGACGCTACCACAGTGCCTGTCAAATACAGTAATACATCCCTATCAAAAGTCCACAAATCTTTGTCAACACAATCATGTCCCCGAATTCACCCCTTCAACTGCAGTTATGAAATGTGACATTATACAATCCATCATGCATTAGGCTATTTTTACTTTTGTTTTGTATAGGCCTAATGTTTGGATTAATAGCCTATTGTATAAAATATCACTAATTTGGAAGCACAGTTGGGTGAGTGGTTAAAATGTCGTACACGTTTGCCGTTTCCTTAATAGTGGTGTGAGTTCAATCCACGGTGAATGAAGTAGGCCTAAAGCCAAGCCTATAATAACCACCCATCACATATTTTTTTTCCAGAACGGCAAGCGAAGTCATTCTCACGCTCATAGGCAACGCAACACTTTCAACAGGTCATGGCCACGCATATTGGACAGTAGGCTACATGCTGCTTGAAATGATAACTGAAATTACGCTCGAGAAACATATCAGGATGTTTATGTCATTTCCCAGTCAGGGGTGGATTTCTCAAATCCGACCAAAATTAGCCTTCGGACCAAGTAGCCTAAGTCCGAACGAAGTCCGACACAACAACTAACCACCCACACAGCAGAGGACTCCGACGCGGATCCGCGTTCAAGTCACCACATCCGTGTCACTGTCACATTCGTTTGGGTTCCCCTTGGTGGATCAGGGTCGCCACCGTGCGCCGCCCCAAATTCTACTGTCAAAACGCGGACCATTACCGGATCCATATCTGATTCACAAACGCGGACGCGCCGTAAAATCTAACGGACGTTGGTACAGTTTTTGTTGGGGCAGACACGACCGAACAGCGCTCTCCAGTAAGTATTGATTTATTTATATTAGGTGATACACAAAAGTACAAAAAGTATATCTGAAGCTTCTATACTGTCAATACTTATTGATATTTAGTAGGAATTTGTTTTATGACTTTAAAAAGTGTATGTATTTTTCATGTTAACCCTAGTTGTTTTCAAAACGAGACAGCTAATTCATTCATTCAAAGACATTGAGAACTACATCGGCTATTGTAGTACTTCCTAAATACTGTTAAAACATGATGCCATCCGATACATGGAGGAAGTGCAGTTAAATAAAAATGATCTACGTTGTGCCCATTTTAACAGCTTTGTTTACGTTAGCTTGCTAGCCAGGCAGATACTAGCAAACCGGTTGCCTGAAGCAAACTTGTGTAGGGCACAAAAACTTAGGGCATAAGTGTTGAAATACTCTTTGGAAACGGCTTTATTGGTCTGAATATGGCTCGTAGTACACTTTTACACCGATTGGTGATGGTCGCAACAGGTTTGGCACCAACTGTGTTTTTAACGGTAACTACAAATCCACAAGCGGTGACATCATGTTCTCCTCACATTAACGAATTCCAGGCTAATTATTTATGCCCATGAACTGCGCCCTCGTCCCTATGTTGTCCATCATTGGTGAATGAATGAAGTAGCTGAAGTAGCTCATAGTTTAATACAGGTGTCCGTGGTTGGGCTACAAATAGCTGAATTTGTTCTTAACCTTGTGCAACAGTAAACCGGTGGAATTACCTCTGGGTCGGACAGGGCTAGCCAGCTACCCACCCTGCTACGGTGATGCACGTCTGCTGCCTCCAGTCCCGGCTGTTACGGACTAAGAGTAAGGACACTGTACATCTTATAATATTCAACATCATAGAGTTCTTCAGTAACGCGGAAGCATGTAGTAGATTGTAGTCTTTCATGTTAGCATTTAAGGACTTCCTGGTTCGTATCGGCTTCCGGCCTCCATTGGGAATGAATAGGGGCCAGTTTCAAATAAGCTCCGAGTGCAAGCATGCGCTTAGCGAACCCCCGCAAACTGTCGAGGGTGTTAAAAATAGGCTGTAGGTATGACATGGTTGATCATTTTGTGTCAAACTTCGACATAAATACGATGTTGCGTCCATATGCTAAACCCGGAAACTTTTGGCGACTACAGAAGCGGCGCCTGTATCTAACGTCATTTACGTGCGGAGGGTTGTACCCATGGCAACCAAAGGAAAGCATGTAGTTCGGAAGTTTTAATGATCAGAAAGGGGTTAGCAATATTGAATTATAATCGTCATGATTTAACATGTGAATACACCAACATGATGATACGATCCGTTCCACTAATGTGAAAGGGATGCGGGGACACGCTAATGTTCGTTGTTGGCGTGCAACTTATATTTTTGCCAAACCTGAATCTCTATGGCGTGTTGCAATGTAAAAAAATCGCCATAGAACCGGAAGTCCAAACGCTGCATACAAGTTGACGTCAACGCTGAAGAACTCTAGGGCAGTTCAGTTTAACCTTGCGCTGACAGATGGCCAATACATGCAACCAGAGTCAAAACCAACACAAAAACAGAGGGACGAGTCCAGTTTTTGTTGTTTCTCTCTCTCTCTCTCTCTCTCTCTCTGGCGCTGTCAGCCAGCATATTTTTGATGGCTGATGGATAGACCTCCGGATCGTCATTCACAATGTAACGAGGACGGAATTAATGGATTGGCTCAAGAGTTATTGAGCTTGTGAAGGATGGTTTACTGCTGGTCTTGTTAACTTATTATTTATAAAAATGCGACGTCGCCGACAGCACTGAGTTCTATCAGCTGTCAATCAATGCCGTGCGGAGAGAGAGAGAGAAAGCGAGATAGAGAGAAGTTTCCAACTTGCAGCATTCCAACGCGACTCCACGTGCTTTATTCGCGCTCTGCTTGCCTTCATTGCCCGTTTGACAGCGCCAGGTTAAACTGAAAATGAACAGCGATTTGGTACTTTGGGAGGTGGTCACCAAGCAATCTGCGCGAGAGAGTTACACCAGGCGCGAAAATGAACAGCGATTTGCGATGTGGTCACCAACAATGCAATCTGCGCGAGAGAGTTACACCAGGCGCGTGCACGCATCATTCACAATGTATGATGGAATTAGCCTACTCGTTTGATGTGGACAAGATAATTTATTGGTCTCCGCCATTGAGTGTCGTGGCGTTGTTGTGAAGGACGTTTGCCGAATTAGGTTAAGTTTCGGCGCTCTTTTCTCTGAAAAACGACCCCCAGCCATTTAGAATGTAAAGCCGTCTATTTTTAAAATAATGCAAAACTAAGCCACCAATGAAAATGTGAACAAACGTCCAAAAAAGGCCAATGCATTTTCAAATACGATCTGTGATTGATTTTCGCGGCTCACTTCGGAGGGGAAATGTGGCTTGCTGCGCGCGCCCGAGTCAAATGTGTCTGTAAATAGTCTAAACAACGACGCATGGGGTGCCGGGTCAGCCAGGTGGAAAAAAGAGATCTTGATGTAGACGTGCCCATAGCCTTGCCTACTTGGCGTGGTGCAGATGACTGTGATGCGTGTTCATTGTATATGTATGTAGGCATGGCAGATTTTAAATGCAGGTCTGTTGATTGTGTTGGGCTATAATATTTTTTCTATAATCTTGCGAGCCGCCAAGTCAGGCGTCGCGAGCCACCTGAGGCTCGCGAGCCGCGCAATGAGTAACAGGGATCTAGTGAGACACAATACCATGACTGCAAATAGCCTAAATGACAACATTTGGGTGGCAAATACATACGTTAGGCTACTGCTTCAGATTAAATGAGCCTAGTATCGACTTCATTCAATACTACTCTTTGCAGCAGTCTGTGTTGCATGACACTTCAGCATCATCTCATCCAGTCAACTGTTAAACGAAATGCAGGTTGCGCCAGGCAGGGCAAAAGTTAGCGGAGGTGGCTGGTTAACTCGGACATTAGCCTATTAATTTCGCAAATAGGCTATTGTATTAGTAGGCTAGTTCAGATACACCGCGCTCTTCCCTGTGGTGCGTCTCCAGTTGAATAAAGGTGAGAAAGTGGATCACACTCGGGTTCTTCTTTTCTTCTTATTTTTTTTTACATAGCAGCAAGAGTGTAGACAAACGTTTTGGCTGCTGCCTTCGTCAGTGTCTCCACTTCTGCTGCTATGTAAAAAATAAAAAGATGAAAAGATGAACCAGAAGTGCTTTCTCACCTTCTAAGTTATTCAACTGGAGACGCACCACACGGAACAACACGATGTATCTGAACTAGGCTACTACTTCTGCAACTGAGCCACACCAGCAGCCTCCAAGATGTCCTTCGAGTCTATTAGTAGCATAAGTTAACAGACGCAAGAGCCAAAACTTCCACCATAAGCGCAGCAGAAAGAACAAAAATCCTGTAGGTATCCAGCAAATATTGGATTAAAAACCGTGAATCTTGACATGAGAAAATGGAGGATATGGCTCAACGATGCACTAACGGGATGAACAGGATACGAGTTTGATAGGCCTAGCTAGGTTCTCTCCAAATGTTCGAGTTTGGCACTGCATAGCCTGCACTCTCTGGATAGGGCCTATTCTCGGTTTTTTTTTTTTTATCAGGCTATTGAGCGATTTTTTTAGTCATGCAGTGCAGCGCAATGTTTTAGTCGAAATTCGGTACAGTTTCGTGAACTTGGATCCTCTGAAGTAGAGGTGCTTAACTCGAATCTTTGAGGCGTCCGGGTTGATTGGATCATTCAAAGGAGGGCATCCGGATTAGACGGATCACTCGGATCATACGGATCACTTATTCAAAATAGGCCTAAATAAAAATAAATAATAATAATGTATTTTTTAAAACGTTTCTGCCGTTGAATAGCTATGCCTTTGTTGTTCCATTTATCAATTAATGTTGATAAATCAAAGAGTAAGACAGTTTGATCAACAAAACTCACTTTATGAATGTCACAGTTCCTAAACTCATGCTGCGATCCGACCCACCTCTCTCCTCACTAAACATGCAACCACAACTCGAACAGCCTTTGGCAGCAGTGAAACGGCATGTTCCTGATTTTGCAATAAATAATGTGTGTGTTTGTATTTAAGAAGACTAAAAGTCAAATATTTGGGAGCAGAAGTCTAGTTGAGCAGGGATAGTCAGGAGGCGAGCAGCAGATGACCACTCGCTTCCGCTGCCGAGTTGCCTTGCGACTCGCACACTCGTGGCAAAAACGAAACTTAAGCGTTGATCCGATCCGTAGGGGATTCGCTGCTACCAACAACTCAGTCAGGATTCGTCTCACCGAGTCGCCGAGGGCGCCGCTGCTGAGTGACTCGGACGAGTGACAGCAGTGGCTTTAAAGACTGTAGCCTACGCTGTAACGCAGTGAGTGACGTCTGTAGACTATAATTTCCCTAAGAGTAGCCTACAGAGTGAGATGTTAAAGCGTTGGCAGAGCACTGTTAACATTTAGAAATGTAGAGCTCAACAGAGTCAGAAGCACACACATAGGGAGCGGGGATCCGCGACTCAATTGGCCACAACAGGCTGGACGGATCAAACAGGCTCGATGAATGACGAGGCGGGAGTTGGTTCAGTTTTACTCGGTGAGTGTTCGTGACTGAACAGCATACTAGGGAGATTAGAGAATGGCTGTTGTAGTCAACTAAAGAGGATATATTCCGGTTTCACAATTTCTCGCGCTGTAACTGCCATTTTGTTGACATATTAATGAAATGCCGTCTGACCCGCCTTTGGCGGATCAATGCACGACAGCCATCCGGTCTGTTCGGATGAGGTCTTTACCCGGCTCTCCAACCGGATCCTCCGGGTTTTGTATCATCTCTACTCTGAAGGCACGATATGAACGCACAAATGTGTCTAGAACAACATGCCATAGACGGGAATAATGACAGCTGAGGATTGTAGTTGAATATGGTTACATTACGCGCTGCTAGACGTCATGGATTTAAATAGCCTACTTGTCTGTAGGCTATCTGAAGCACATCATGCTTCTGCATCAGCCTACATGTAGGCTCTGTCTCCAGTGCAGACTTCAGTATAGTCCCGTTAAGATCCTCTCCTTTCTAAGCACGATATGAACACAAAAAACTTCCGTGTAGTTGTGTAGCACAATAGGCTATATTTCATATACGAAGTCATGGCCACAATTGCATGAACTTGATTAAATAAAATTTAAAATTATACACGAGGTCATGTCTAAACTCAAGTAGCACGTCTTTCATAGTGAATTTAAATAATTTGGTTGTACATTAAAAAAAAAACCCTAAGCCAGCCACACAAGTTTTAATCATTGTGTCGTCGTGTCATGTCGCTCAACCTTCTTGCATGACTCAGGCACTTGATTTTTTGACAGTGTCAGTATTTCCCACGTCTATGCCATCTAAAATATCAAAAGCATATTGATTTAGTGCGGAGTCATGGCAACATCAAGTTATCATATTAAGTTGCCCAGTTTTGTAAAATTGTGCGTGATGCTGCTGTTAAACGTTGCCTGGCTGTTTCTCTGACCGGAGTTCTCCCAGCGCCAGTGGAGCAAATTATTTTAGGAAACGTGATTGAATGATTCTGCGCTGGTGTTCGATGACAGTTTGGCCACGCCTTTTTAGGAGACCAGAAGTACTTGGTTGGTGAAACATTCCATCCTATTGTTGACGTCACCAGCTGGCTATCTTTCTTAGAATAGAGAATCTTTGACTTAACACAATGCTACTGCTGTAGACGATTAATACAGTCAAATCAAAGACATATTTCCAAAGATAATAGCTCAAAGTGTTTGGTAGAGCAAAAAGAGTGACGTAGGTCAACAAATCTGCCAACACTGCAAGCATGCACATGCAGTGATAAGGTGCACTGCTTGCATGCTGCACCTTTGCTGTGAGTGCGACATCATCATCCACGACAGCAGGCCTCTGCATAATAGGGAAGCCACATTCAAGGGATTTTACCACCCAATTCCCCCAACAACAAAGGTTGTGGCCACTGGCGATGGGGAATACACCTTCAGCCAAATAGGTAATGTATTGAAGGTCATTAACCTTTGAAAGCTGGCCTTCACCTGTACAGTGTATGAAATGTTAGTTGTTTTAATTACTTTACATTCATTAAAGGTACACTGTGCAGGAAATGGTCAAAAAAGTTACTGCAACTATGCCGCTCATTGAAACTGGATTGCCTATTGCCAACTTAGATATTTTCATAAAAGTTTACTAAGTAATAAACTAATATTTTCTAGTATGGCCAAAGTACAGTCATTTTTGCTGCTAGAAATGGCTACTTCTGGAAATTCAAAATGGCGGACCATGGAGAAGATCCCCCTTTTCAATTTCATGTGTGAAAAGTGCAGTTTTTCCAGTCAAAACAAATACTTAGAATTTGATGGTGGTGGTAAGCATTCATGAAAAAGCTAACATTACAGAATGGGTAGCATGAATTCGGGAAATAAACAACTAAAAATCTTGCACAGTGTACCTTTAAGATGAAATAACTGACATTTGTTTCAACGTGATATAAAACTCTTTAAAATTCTATTCATTTTGGTCAGTGCGGGATATACCAGTTTGGCCACCTACTGCTTGTGACTGTGGAGAAGAGAATAGAAGACCCATTAAAGAGGTCATTTTGGCGGGGATGGATGGTAAGATATAATATGGTTCTTTCTTTGTTATATTTCATATACTTTTACCATTACAATGACTTGTCTACAGCAGTGGTGGGGAACCTCTGTCTCGAGGTTTGCGTTTGCGTCCCTTGAGGTTGTTTTATCCGGCCCCCGATATGATTTTAATGATGTGCAGCTTCACATGAAATATGACATATTTTGTAAAGGAATATTAGAAATTATATTTGCTAGTTATATTCAAGGGTCCTAGAAAAGGTGGGGTTTCAAAGGTAGCTGCCTTCAATATAGGCCTAAAGTGCAGGGGGAAATCCTGGTTTGTGTTCATTATACGGCCCTCGGAGGACTTTTACGGTTTCCCACCCCTGGTCTATAGTAACGTCTTATTATATATCCGTTGTACTGTATTATATATTCATATGTAATTGTTTTCAGGGAGGTACAATCTCTCCATCCCGGAGGTGAGCTGTGGCCACCGTGTGTGGTCACCCTCCCTTGAAGACCTGGTTCGGTGTGGATACTGGCCTGCCACAGCACAGGCCAGAACCGTTTACCAGGTCAAGGTCTGAAACTTTTGGCACCGGGAATGTCCCGCAAGACCTTCCTTGGCATGTTGGAGGAGAGGGGCAAGACCTTTGGCAGAGTAAGTGGCTTTTCTGAGCAACAAGCAATGTTATAACCTCACAAATGGTAGTGTTAGTATCTGATATTAAAATTCACAATGTCCTTTTTAATACTTAGCCAGGCACAATTAGTGGTGATGCATTTCAGAGGGCCTAACTGGAGTATATCCACGCCACCTCCCAGCTCCAGCGCATGGTTGGCATTGACCCGCTGCAATGCTACGCCTGTGTGCCCACTATGCAAGCCATTGCAGTAGATGGGAACCGCAAACACTACCGTTTCAGGAGTGCTGCAGGGTATTACTTTACATTTCAGGTTGCCAGCTGTAACAGATGGCACATCTCTCACGTCTCTCATTCTTTCTGAAGTTTGTGAAGACTAACAAAACTAACTGTATTCAACAGAACTTTCTAGCCTTGTATACTTCCTTCTGATCTTATAACTTCATACTTGACTTTGTAACACACTTTCAATAACTCCTGCTTCAATGGTTGAACTACCGACCAGCTGCTAGACTCTTTAAAAAGGTTACATTTGTGAATGGGCAGTATGGATTCTGGAAATTAACTTCTAACAATATGACACGGTGCACCTTTACGTTACTTTGCTTTTAATGACAGGTGTATGCCTTGAAAATTGATATGCATTTGTATTTTCCAGTCCCACGGAGGGCATCTTTGATGACGACAGTCTTTTTGCCAAAGACAAAGATGTGGCTGACTTTGTGGAGGCTATCCACAAGACCACAAAGCCAGTAAGAATATGCTTCCGCTTAATTCAGTATTGTGCTTTCTTGCTGACATGGCACAGAGCAGTCTTTTAATACTTCTATGCAGCTGTCAGTGACAGTTATGCACCGATTGTAATGTGATTACTTATATATATTTTATTATTTTCATTTGAATAGGTATCAGGGAAAGGCATGTGTGGCTCCTCACAATGGACTGCAGCCAGGGAGACTGCACCTGTCTCCTCATCAAAAATAGATGAGGAGGGACTGCAGGTATTCCACAGCATTACATAATCTACACTACTTTCCTGCTCAATACAGGTTCAATTTCCAAATTCTAACACATTCAAGGCAGTCCATGAACGTGCTCTTCCATATCGGTCTGGACCAATCTCCACATTCCTACGCTTCCTCCACCATCCTCAACATTGGCGTGCACAAATATGTTGGGAAGCAGGTGCTGAAGAGGCATGTTGAAGGCATGTGGAACTTCTGCCTGCCTTACTATCTGTGCACACCTGCTCCTCAATGTCCCTTCTACCTGCCTCAGTATGACGGGGAGTAGACTTTTGAGTTGCTCTCCTCCCGACATATTATTGTACTATTGTATTGTCCTCCTAGTGTTGTAACCCTTTGTAAGTACAGCCTGTATGCATGCAGTCAATAACACATCTTACAATTTCATGTTTTGTGTTTCTATGTTGTACATTTGTTGTTTTCTGTTCTCTGTCTTGTTTTCACTGTTGCTTATGTTGTTTTCCTGGCTGTTTGCAGACTATTTCAATACCGATTCTAAATAACATCCAGTGTTATTGCTTTTATTTTCAGGTGGCAGTATGTCGCCATGGCATTCTGCTGAAAATGCTGAATATGTTCCGTGGAGAGATATATGCATACCCTTTGTACCTGCAGAAAGAACTGTGTGCATTACAGCCACAGTTCTTCTGCCTGGACATTGCGTGTAAATATTTTCCCTACGTGGACAGGGTGATTCAAAAACACCCAGAGCTTCAGGTTAGAAAATTGCTCAGTTACCTCAAAAGTATGTAATGTCTTTTCTCTGCTAAATTAGGAACTCCTTTAAAAATTATGTCCGCTTGTTGTGAAATTCACGGTTGTTCACGTGTTTCCCACAATGTAGCCACTGCAGAGCATGCGTCCCCTGTTGTCCGTGATGCACGCCAAAGGCCACAAGTGGACATGTCAGGTTTGTTTATAACAATTACACACTATACACTTATTACTATTTCATTGTTTTCATTGTGCTTGATATAGTTTAGATACACCCTTCTTGCAAGTTCCTGAGCTAATTGCTGCTAAAGGAATCTTGCTGAAATTGCTCTCTATATCTTCCCATCTTTCCATCTTTCCAAATATGATGGGTTGCTCCATGTGCTTTTGCTTGTGGAACTTCTGCCTGCCTTACTATCTGTGCACACCTGCTCCTCACTGTCCCTTCTACCTGCCTCAGTATGACGGGGAGTAGACTTTTGAGTTGCTCTCCTCCCGACATATTATTGTACTATTGTATTGTCCTCCTAGTGTTGTAACCCTTTGTAAGTACAGCCAGTATGCATGCAGTCAATATAACACATCTTACAATTTCATGTTTTGTGTTTCTATGTTGTACATTTGTTGTTTTCTGTTCTCTGTCTTGTTTTCACTGTTGCTTATGTTGTTTTCCTGGCTGTTTGCTGACTATTTCAATACCGATTCTAAATAACATCCAGTGTTATTGCTTTTATTTGCAGGTGGCAGTATGTCGCCATGGCATTCTCCTGAAAATACTGAACATGTTCCGGGGAGAAATATATGCTTACCCTCTGTACCTGCAAAAAGAGCTGTGTGCATTACAGCCACAGTTCTTCTGCCTGGACGTGGCATGCAAGTATTTTCCCTACGTGGACAGGGTAATAAAAAAAACACCCAGAGCTTCAGGTTAGAAAATTGCTCAGTTACCTCAAAAGTATGTAATGACTTTTCTCTGCTAAATTAGGAACTCATTTAAAAATGATCTCCGCTTGTTGTGAAATTCATGGTTGTTCACGTGTTTCCCACAATGTAGCCACTGCAAAGCATGCGTCCCCTGTCATCTAGTCTGCCTATTTTAGCCACCAGATATAATTTGGCACATAGGCCTAGGCCTTGTGTTCCTTATATGTTCATTATATATATTAATGTGCAATGTCCTGAAAAATAAAAGTTAAGCAATGTATATATATAGTGACCAGCGTTAGTTTTACCGTAATATTTTCATGGTTATTAATGACTACGCCACTCTCATTTGTTAGGGTGAGAGAACCCAACCAAACATTTGACTCAACTTCCCCGCAACAGGTTACGCGAATAACTGGAAATACAACTGCCATACAATTCAGAGTTCTTTTTATTTTCTTTCAGTGATAATTATCTTTTCTGCACTTCAAGTGTTTGCCTTAAGGGCTCAGTCATGGATTCCATATGAATTCTCAACAAGTGCAATACATAAGGCATTGAGGGCAATTACCAATAGTTACAATAATTTGCAAAATGTGCAGTCGCACGAGAAGGGGACCAAATACAGACAATGCACTGCAAACATTATTGGTAAAAATGAAACACACAAAAAAGGAATAAAAGAAAACCACAACACCTCAAACTGAAACTGAAACAAAGCTAAACTGCCATAGGCAAAATCTGGATCGGTCACACACTTAGGTTATTCTACATTTGGTCCCCCACTACAGCAACCGAAAACCATTCCAAAGGTCATTGGCAATAGGCCTACTGCCCATGGGTTGCACTATAATAATTGCACTAGCCCAAGAAATACACTGAGTTTTCATAAATGAATCACTTACACGAGCCCCTTTGTCTCGGATGTCACAAGTCACAACGGGAGATGGAGAGGTTTCATACATGAATCACTTACACAAGCCCCATATTGTAGCAGAGTGGATAGTTTTATGTTTACCTTAAAGATAATTAATTACCAAAGCACGACTACACCACATACTGGGGGTTGGACTGTAGGAATTGACCCATTTTTAACAGCACTATGATCAAGGAAACACAGGTTCGTGAAAGACACCAGAGACCGAGTTTGGGGCAACAGACACTCTTCTTTTATTTGCACACAATATGATGGTATAAAGAAAATACAAAATATGTTTAAAATGTTTCCTTAAAACACTAGAACTAAAGACAGTGACATAGGCTAACCCACCGTCCTTCACTTGAATCAGCCAAGATGGCCTAATGATCTCCCCGAGCCAGAAAGCTTAAATTACTGTACAAGTCAGGAACAGCAACACACTCAGCACGGCAAATATAGGTTATATATAATAGGCATGCAGAAAAAGGCACACATGGTTAGTCACAATTAGCACTGCAAACACTAGGCTAAGCAATTTGGCTGGGGTGATATAGGTGGGGGCTGGCCTGATTACAAGAGCAGGGGTGCTACAAACAAAAAACAAAATCACAGAAAACAACAAAAAGAAAAGGAAACGAAATCCACACGTTCGTGCGATCGCTTGCCCAGCTCACACGAGCACAGGCAGACACATTGCGCACTCACATTCAGACCACAGACACACCACATTCGCCACCAGTTGGACAAGTCAGTCTTTTTGCGCACACACACTCGGCGCCTGTCACCAGGAACTCCACAGAAACAAAGCAGCGGCTTGTCTCAGCCAAAGCCTCACGTAGGCATATGAATCCACAGGCTGCCAGGATCAATGAGGCAAAGACAAGTAGAAGGAGGGCGGGCACGCCAGAGACGCAGACCAGGCTACCGAAAACAAGAGTCCTAAAACCATGTCAGCTGGACAACTCAGCTCTGCCAGTGAATGACAACCTTTACCGCAGGTGGCCAATTTAATTCATACCGATGTGCTCCCAAATGCAACAGTCTTAACAATGCCAATGCACAAATCTGCCGCCATGCCCTGTACTTCCTGGTTCATGGGGCAGAGGGAGTCAAAAAATCATTACTGGGCTTGAAATGAGTGGTTTTTCGACACCAATCCAAACTTTGGACCTCCACTTATGCACCACAAATCCACCACGAGTCGCCTTGTGACTAAAGCTGGGCTTACACTGTGCGACTTTTGCCCTGATTTGGCACTCGCGCGACTTTTTGAGAGTCGGGCCGATTTCTTGCTCAATCGCAGGTCAATCGTGAGTCTCGCCTCGTGCAGTGTACATGGGGTAACGACAAGCGATTTCGCCTCACGATAGTGCAATCGCGGGGTCGCAAGAAAATCAAAACGGTTTGATATCCAGGTCGTGGCTCGTACGTAAATCGCACGGTTAAAGCAGTGCTACGACCCGATTTGACACTTCACATGCACAAATGAATAGGGCCGTGCGATTTGCTGTTGAGCGCGACCTCATCTCCACCTCAGGTGCGCATGTTCCCTCCTCTGCATACCGGGGAAACATGCCTGTCGCGTTGCGCAGTGGAAGCATTTGGCTCGCATCCGACTGTCGGCTCGTATAGTGTGAGGGCGTGAGTCGTGAGATGTGAACTTTTAAATAGTGAAATTCCATCGTGCAGTGTGAGCAGGAGCTTAATACCCACGAGCGAAAATATCGCACAGTGTATGCCCGGCTTTAGGTGCCCCATTGATGCAGTCTCTGCAAACAACCACAGTAGGCCTAAAGGGCCGTACACACACGTCACTGCTAGTTATGCACTCAATAGAATGTCTGGGCTTGAAATGAGTGGTTTTTCGACACCAATCCAAACCTTGGACCTCCACTTATGCACAGTGTTGCCAAAAGAATCAGCCGAAGTCGCTATGGGCTTGCTGAAAAGTCGCTAGATGACGTCATGACGTTACGTATGATGTCACGCAGGGCGCGCTGATCTATAGAAAACATGCCCATATGCCTTCGTCCACAGTACAAATAGGCGGTGCTAACTACTTTTTGGAGATCAGAGCTAATCTGCAGCCCTGCTTAACCGTGGGAAACGCTTCTGACGGCGGCGCAGAATTATGTGGAAAAACGATGAATTTGTCACTGAAAATGCACGTTTTAAAAAGTCGCCAGATGCACCAAAAAGTCGCTAAAGGCGCTAGATGAGATTTTGTCGCCAGTGCCCGGGATTCACTGCGGTCGGTGCGGCCAGCCTGCTTGTGCTCATTTAAATTTGTCATACAAGGAGCCGTTGTGGTAGCTGTTGTGATACACACCGGATTCTCATGCCCCCTGTATCTTCTTGTAGGGTAGACTGAGTTAAGTTAAGTGCAGGGTACAGTTGAGGTAAATGAAATATACCCGTGTAATAACAAGACTCTGATTTAATTCCAAAGTGTAGGCATAACATGATAAATGACAGCCCCAACACATTTGGTGACCATAACGAAGATTGTGTG
This sequence comes from Engraulis encrasicolus, assembly GCF_034702125.1. Taxonomy (NCBI): domain Eukaryota; kingdom Metazoa; phylum Chordata; class Actinopteri; order Clupeiformes; family Engraulidae; genus Engraulis; species Engraulis encrasicolus. The sequence continues at coordinate 47,181,931 of NC_085875.1, read as the reverse complement.
ATCTCGGTTTATGTTGACATTCGGTTCCTGCCATATCTTTGTCCCATATCGCTTGCCGTAGCCCCATACAAGCAGATGCACATGTGCATGAGAACTCCTGTGCGTATCACAAAAGCTGCCACACCGTAGTGCATCATGTGTCACGTCTGTCTCTACCCGCCACTGAAAATGCGTTGTGTGGTGTCGTGGGGAGGGAGACTGATTTGCCTCTCACAAGACAAGCGAAATAGTCGCTAGATTCGGCCAGATTGAGCCTGAAAAGTCGCTAAATTGGCAACACTGCTTATGCACCACAAATCCATCACGAGTCGCCTTGTGACTTAGGTGCCCCATTGATGCAGTCTCTGCGACAGGCGCGTCGAGAGACCTGGGCATTCGGGGCTACAGCCCCGGATCTCCGGGGATTAGCCCCGAATCTCTCTGGACTGGACTGACATAAATAAAATATGTATAATAATAATAATATGATTAAGAAGAGGAAATAGTAGAGAAGAGCTCCGTGGACCACACTTTGAGCAGTGATACCGCTCCTGTCATTAGGCTATGCAACTTTGTAACCAGCACAGACCGCACGATTCTGACACGATGATATGTAAATATGGAACTGTACAAATAACAACTTTCCAACCGAAGCCGCTATCCACCTTGTTAGTAGATCTAGCCTCGTTGTAGTGACGTCATGCTGCTGTCAACCAATCAGGTGTCAGTTCTATGCTGGCTTGAACAGAGCCAGGCGGGCTCGTGGTTTATGAAAAAAAAAATCTGGAATGTTTAATATCTCGATAACTCAATGACTTCTGGAATAGGCTATAGGGATCCCACTTCATTTCATTTTTAGATCATTCAGGGATTTTTTTTAGCAGCCATAGGTCACAATGTTGACATTTTCCTCTCATTTTAGCATCCACTATTCAATCACACTATATCTAGCTGTATCTATCAAAATGGATATTTGGCGAATCTAAATGGATATTTGGGCTCTATCTTCAAGTAACAGGACAGCGTAAGGTAGGACATCTGTTTTTTTCCTGATGTGCTCGCCGAAGCACTGGTGTCAATGTTGTTGTCATGTTTTCTACTTGTCTTCAGTCAAGTTGCAACTAGCCTTCACTTCAAACAAGCACCCGTTCTATCATGTCACCAAGCTAACACCCCCTTTCAAACAGACACACCTTTCCTGAATTCATAGTGGGCTGGCAGCGTGATTTAGTTATACCGTGTGTATTGTGATGTGTGCAGATTCGCATGTGTTTGTTGGCTATCTGCATGTTTGTGTAGTTTTGGGCAAGCTCCAAAGACTGCTAGAACTACTCGTAATTTGCTAACCTAGTGAGCTAACATTTAGCTCCACCACGCAGACAAGCTACCTCCAGACAAAATCTCTGCTACGCTACAACCATGTGGAAAATGTAGCGAACTACATTACAAGCTACTTCAACTAGAAATTCAAAATTACGGCATATTTGAATTATTTGGGCTGCAAAAATGACATCTGAAGACATTATTGTCTGTTGGATTATGATAGCCCCCATGATATTTTTGGACTGGGTATGGTCAGAGAATCTCTAACAGGGTATGGTCAATCAGCTGGCTTTCTTGCTCCTGTCTAGGTAGAAAGGCTATGCTCCTGTCTCCCTGTGTGCGCGCGCGCTTGTGTGTGTGTGTTTGCCTGGTCATGAGCGATGTGCGAGTTTGATTGCACCTTGTGTTTTGATATCGGCCTGATGGAGGCAGTGAGCTCGCGCATGAAATGTCAATAGAACCAAAGGTGTGGACAGTCGGGTGTATGATTTGCTTGCGCAAGAAATGTTTGGGAGATTATGGTCCATGGTCTGTCAACTAGCGCTCCTCCTCTCCTGTGTGTGTGTGCGTGTGCGTGTCTGTCGCTTGTTTTGAGAGTTTGACGAACGAGTATGCAGACCCGTATGGATGTTGCGCATGGAGATGTTCAGTTTTTAATCATCATTTTTGTGATATCATATACTGTCATGCAGAGAGCAAAAACCGTGGTTAGTGCCTCGCATTGCGACTGACTGTGCAAGAGCAGCGCACTGTTTTGAGACAGCATAGCCGAGCTTACATGTCATGTGTGTTACTATGCCTATAGGCTAATAACGTAAGGCATGGTTTTTTCACTAGCTATTACCACTATGAGCTAATTCTCTCACAATATCCACTAGGCTACTCGGCACTGTCGCACTATTAAATGCGGTCTCTTTTTATTTGCACTAAAGTAATCATGACGCCAACACTACATTTATCCAAAAAAGTAGTTAGCCTGCATTACTGTAACCCAATGAGGGTGACTAAGCTGGCGACATTGGGCCAAATCAAGAAAAGAACGGCAAGGTCCTTAATGAAAGTAGCCTACACTGTCAAATGTAAAGATGGGAAAACTGCCAATTAAGACTATGGTGTCAAAAGTACATTTTCCCCTTTGTGTACGCCTAGAATGGCCCAATTTGACCTTAATTTTCCAAAAACTCCGCAACACGGAAGGGGGGAACCCCCCTTCCGCACCAACCCCCCTCTCGGTCGCTTCGCTCCCTCGACTGGGCTGCCGCTCCACACTACATTTCTTTTCTTTTTTTTTTGCTGGGCTACAGCCCCGGATCTTTGCGCAACCTAATGACGCCCCTGCTCTGCAAACAGTCACAGTAGGCCTAAAGGGCCGTACACACACGTCACTGGTAGTTACTCGCTCAGCGAATGAACTCAATAGAATGTCAATGTGTTTCAGCGAGTACTGTACAAGCGATGCAATGTGTGCGGATATTTTATCTTTGAGCAAGGCGAGTAAGCGAGTATTAACCAATTGGAATGCAGAGTTTGGTACTTCTCGGCTGTTCATTGGCAGTTAAAGCCGCGGGAACTTTCAGCGAACGTTCCATGAAAGAGTGGCGAGTAGGCGAGCAAGCAAGAAGCTAGCAATGTGTGTGTACGCTGCTTAACACACAGAATTGATCAATCCTGGAGAAATTTGAGATGCCTTGAGATGCTTCTGGTCCCAAAACAACTTCTGGCTTCAGGGTCTGTGCCCTCTCACTGTATCTGCCATTGCTAAGCTCTCTCCCACTTAGAATTCCCTTTCCCCTTCAGTCAATCAGCGTCCTTCCTGACATCGTAGAAACTTGTATTTGGCTCTGGTCAATATCATTAAAAAGTATAATCTTGTTTATTTGAATCCCTTTTTATTTAACACAGGGCAATTTCTCTGGTTCTCTCTCTGTCGTAATCTGGTTCTCACGCAGATGGATGTTTCTCACAAAGTTGAGCGAAAATGCACGAAGGGTCTGCGTGAGAACCACGCTATCTTTGCAGTTCATTGAGGTATCAAGTTTAGAAATAGGAACAGCAACACTGTTGGTTACAGTTACAGCGGCATTGCATCACACTCACACTCAGTAGGCCTACTCTTGAATTAGAGAAGGCAAAAATAGAGCACCACTTAGACATTTTAGTTATTGGTCTTGTGTGTTTGCATTTACTTGCTTATCATGTTTTTGTTTCCTTAGTAGGCCTACCATCATAGCATATTTTGTTAGTATAGGTATATTATATAGTTTAGGCTACTGTTATATTCATAGATATAGGCTACACATACACTAAGCCCTATTCAGACGGGACTAGTTTTATGTATGGACATGGGGAAATGTGATTTTATCTCAGGATGTCAGTAACAGAAATGGCCAATTCGGACTAAAATAGGCCTATCTCAGTAAACGAACAGCAGGGGGGGGGGTGGTGTAACTCACCACGCACCATTGTGACTGCACTTGTTGTCACGTGCGTGCCAACTCCACAATATACTATTGTTTTTTGAGCACATTATTGCGAATCCATGGAGGCATGGTCCCGTGGAACAATTTTAATAATTGCCTGTTGGTTTACTTACCCATCAGAATCCATTCTAACTAGGGCTCTAACAATATTGTATCGAACCGAGAGAGTCACAATACTGTATTGTGATGTAAGGAGGCAGTAGGCCTATCGTGATATGCCCTCTCAAAGTCTTGTTATCCAAAAGGATGTCCAGGAAACAATCATATGATAGGATGTGATAGTGTTTCCACACTTCAACAGAGATACATTTCAGAAATCGTGGGGTGTATGGAACCGTTGGTCAAAAATGTGATACGAACCCAAATGTGAGTTGAGTGTATCGTTACAGCCCTAATTCTAGCGCTGCAATCATGTCCTTTCATCTGGAGAGTGCGTTCCATACTGCCTGATTTTGACAACGAACACAGCTTGCTTAGAACTCCCTAAAACAAAACTAACTGCTTACTGCAAGCAGTGTTGCCAGATTTTCTATGACAAATAAGCGACTGACGTCCTAAAAACAAGCCCAAAAGAAGCGACTGACGGGTGTCGTGAAAACAAGCCCAAAAGAAGCGACCGAAGGGGTGGGTTGTCAGTCGCGTGCCTGGTCAGGGAAGGCCTTGCTCTTTGCGGGGGTCTACGTGGCAGCGAAAATCCCCACAAGTGACCACAGAAAGTGGGAGTTAACAAGCTTGTAGTAGGGTCACCTGTAAGGATGAGTGAGAAAAAAACGAGTTGCCATTGAGAAACACATCCAAACACATTCAAATCACCGGCAGAGCAGGAGAAAACAGCAAGCCCAACCCTGAGAAGAACAAGCCCAAAAAACCGCAACCCGCGACTTTACAAATAGTCGAGTACATCTATGGCCAAAATGCACCAAACCCCAAAAAAATTGATACAAAAGGTTTTTCAACTGATTTCAATACATCCAGCTGTCCTTACTAACATACTAAAAATCTAGGAAAATCTAACTTCAGGAAAGGTGTCATTTTCAAGATCAAAGTTTTTTAAAATAAAGGTTACTACATGATAATTACATTGGCATGAACTAACATGTGTTCAGGATCTGTTTGTTTGGAGTGCTGTTTGGGTGGATAAAGACACTACTTCTATGGTAATATCCATGTGTTGTTTGTCAGGGCACATCATCAGTGATGAATCATGGTGTCACTAGGTATTTTGGGTCTTTCAGCAGCTGAACTGAATAGACAGGAGCCACTACATGTGTAAGTAGAGGGCAAGGTGAAACGGTTGGTACTGGAGACAGACAATGTCCTAAAAGGACATATCTTTAGCATAGCTTTCGGGTAAGCCAGAGTAGGGCCTGTTGTAGCTTCATAGGCAAGGGTCAGGGCCTTGTATTCAATTAGGGCATGAAAAAGAGGACATGACTGGGAAACTGAGGCTATGTGGTCAGAGAAGGATAGATGGTCATCAACAATGACACTTAGATTTATTGTGGCCTTATTTGAGGCAACAGTAGCAGAATCCATATTGAGTTCGATATCATGGCAACCTAAATCTTTGGCTGGGATCACCAGCAGTGCATTTGGGCGAGGCTCAAATGAAGGTTGCATTCCTTCATACTTCTGGATAGTTCAGAGAGGCAAGCGGAAATGTGTGTGACCGTGGTGTCATCTGGCACAAAGTAACTGTGCTTCATCGGTAGTATGAGAAGCTATGAGAACAGATAACATGGCCCAGTGATGAGGTGTACATGGCAAATAGGAGTCCCAGCACCAGCCCCTAGGACACCTCTGTGGAGAGGCTATGATTTGAGGACAGCTGACCTTGCCCTTGATACATGCTAAGAATGATACCACCAGACTCAAAGAATGTCTGGAAGAACTTGAGAAACATAAAACACAATTATTTATCTAAGAGAGATGTTAAATAATCATGTTTTGAAAAAAAAAAAATGCTAGCTGGTGAGTCTGCACAAAGATTTTTAGATTTACTACAAAACAAAAACAGATGTCCATAATCTCTTCTGAAGATATCTTCTGGCTTACTAGAAACAAAATAAAAGAGTAATTTTGAGCTTGGCTTTTTCAGATTTTGAGTTTTTGCATTTTGAAATTGAATGCATATTTAATTAGATATAGTCCAATTACCATATTAAAACATAACATTTCAGAAAACTTGCAATACATTTTTTTCTCACAAATATGTGAGTAATCACCGGATTAAGTTTCATGGTCATATCGGCAAGCTAATTTTTTTGGCCTATTCACCTGGAGTGTCTCTTGACCCTTATAATAAGCCTATGGCAGCTATGTTGAAAAAACTCATTTCCCAAAATCAGATTTTACTAGATTTTTAGTATGTCATTTAGCAGGTCCAAAAGTAACAGAATCCATAAAAAAACCTTTTGTATCAATTTTTTTGGGGTTAAACCCTAAATGTACTCGCCTAAAAATTAAAAGCGACTGCTCAAAAAAAGAAGCCCAAGGTCGCTTATAATAAGCGGACTTGGCAACACTGACTGCAAGGCTGTAATGTTTACAAGCCGGGGGAGATGAGATATATTGTGCGTTTCGCGCACTTAACCAGACATCTTTACATCTTTACATAGCATCGTCTTCTTAAAATAATCGCCTAAGTCATTTTTTTCCAGGTTTGTCAGGGAACACAAAACTCCCTCAGAATGGCGAAGGACATGAGTTAGGCGAAAACGTGAACTTGACTAAAAAATTACTTAGGCAATTATTTTAAGAAAGTGACGATAGGGTCGCATTCGGACGGGATTAGTATTACAGAGGGTGATTTCTCCAGACTGTTTCACAGGAGGTAAAACTCGCGGCCAAGTTTACTGACACACTCCGTTATCTTTAGTGGCATGGCGCGTTCAGACGGTACTACATTTCCCGGTTATTATTCCTTTACCCCAGGTCCCGCCATTTAAACTGGTCCCGTCTGAATAGCACTGTTAATTTCGTGACGAAATATTTCCGTCATAATTATCGTTAACGATTCCCCCCCGTTGACGACGACAATAAAGCTATGAGGAAAAAAACAAGCATGCGTTAGAACATTAATATTTTCGTCAAAAAATAGACTATTTTGGAGATCAGAGCTATTCCGCAGCCCTGCTTCACCGTGGGAAACGCTTCTGATGGTGGCGCAGAGTCACCATTATGTTGAAAACAATGAATTTGTCACTGAAAATACATGTTTTAAAAAGTCGCCAGATACACTAAAAAGTTGCTAAAGGCGCTAGATTTGGTTTTTTTGTCCCCAGGGACGTCAAAAAGTCGCTAATTTGGTAACACTGTATACATACATAGCATAATAATAATGCATATTATTTTAAAGTGTTTCAAAACACTCAAGCACACTGTACAAAGACAAACAATAATAAAAAACAAGACACATTAAAAGCTCAGAGCTTGTAAAAACAGAATAAAACAAAACAGATCAGGTCCCTGGCTACCCTATTCACTTGCTGAACCTGCTTAACAACACCATAACAACATTCATATGACATTACAGAGAGCCATAGTGCTGCACTAAGGGGTTAAAAAGTCATAAATAATAGAGTTTTGAGTCTTGATTTTAACAGGGGTAGAGGTTAAAGGAATTAGCCGTCATATTAGGCCATATATATTCAATATAATCATATTAGGCCTACCCCATTGAAATAAACACATATCATTAATGTTTTTCACTAGCGCATCAATGTTTCCAGGTTTTTTACCACTGAAATGTGGCAACCCTAGAGGGAGGGGGAGAGAGAGTGACACAGGGTTTGCCAGATTCAGTGTTGCCAAAAGCAAATCAGCCAAAGTCGCTAAGGGCTTACTAAAGAAGCTAGATGACGTCATGACGTTACGTATGACGTCACAATGTCACACACGGCGCGCTGATCTTCAGAAAACGTGCTCACATGCCTTCGTCCACAGTAGAAATGGGTGGTGCTAGCTACTTTTTGGAGATCAGAGCTAAGCTGCAGCGCTCCCCTGCTTAACCGTGGGAAACGCTTCTGACGGTGGCGCAGAGTCAGAATTATGTGGGAAAAGGATTAATTTGTCACTGAAAATGCACGTTTTAAAAAGTCGCCAGATGCACCAAAAAGTCGCTAAAAGCGCTAGATGAGTTTTTTTGTCGCCAGTGCCCGGAATTCACTGCGGTAGGTGCGGCCATCCTGCTAGTGCTCATTTAAATTTGTCATACTGGTATGCATATCCCAAGGAGCCGTTATGGTAGCTTTTGTGATACGCACCGGATTCTCATGCCCCCTGTACCTGCTTGTAGGGTAGACAGAGTTAAGTTAAGTGCAGGGTACAGTTGAGGTCAATCAAACCTGTGTAACAACAAGACTCTGATCTAATTCCAAAGTGTAGGCATAACATAAATGACAGTCCCAAAACATTTGGTGACCATATCGAAGATTGTGTAATCTCGGTTTATGTTGACATTCGGTTCCTGCCATATCTTTGTCCCATATCGCTTGCCGTAGTGTCATACAAGCAGATGTACATGTGCATGAGAATTCCTGTGCATATCACAAAAGCTTCCACACCGGAGTGCATCATGTGTCACGTCTGTCTCTACCCGTCACTGAAAATGCATTGTGTGGTGTCGTGGGGAGGGAGACTGATTTGCCTCTCACAAGACAAACGAAATAGTCGCTAGAGTTGGAAAGAGTACTAAAATATTGTACTCAAGTACAAGTACTGTTACTCTGTTGAAAATTTACTCAAGTACGAGTAAATTTACCAGTCAAAAAATCTACTCAAGTAAAAAGTAAATAATTTAAAATGTACTTTGAGTAAAAGTATAAAATTACTTTTTTAACAATCAGCGTTTTCTGCCTCTACGTAGATGTGCAAGGGGTGCGCTGACTTAAGCCCATTACCGACTGGGGAAACTGCCAGGCGGGATCCGCGGCGCGCAATATCGCGCTGGGGGTGTGGTCACGCATACTCCCATTAGATTCTCCCCGGGGCTAACTGCGCTGCTCAGCCGACTTTCGAGCCTCGCGGCGCGGCCTGTCTCGCAGCTGACACCGGGTAGACCGAGCGAGATAACAAACGGCGAACGGTCGTTTGCACACATACTCACTCAGTATCACAACACGGTGTGTACATGGCTGAAATATGATTGTGTTTTGGTCCTAGATAACATCTAAGCCCCGTGATATCATTATAGAAGTACAGAAGTAGTCTAATATAAGCTTGTAGCTGCCTGGTTCTGGTAAAATGCTAACGTTAGCTTACCCGGTTAGCTCAAAACATCGAGTGATCAAATGGCAATGTGGGGTAACCTATTTGTGTTACATAAGTTCGTGGTGCATTTTTACATCAATCCGTGGTAGTCGTGACATTTATAAGCATTTAGGGTCTTTATATTAAGCAAAAACGTGATGTTGGTAATCACAGAAATCGCCGCCATGTTTTTCAAAATTTTTTTGTAACTCCCGCCCTTGCTACCCATACGCCCATCTGATTGGTTATTGGACCATCAAATTTGCATGATATAGAGATCTTGTCTATATCAAACCGCGTCCCGCTGCGATATCGCTCCCCCTCCGCGCTGTCAAGCGGGATATCGCCCCCATTCAAAGTCAATGAGAGCGGAGCGGAATTACTCTGTGTGGGTACGGGCCGTCAAGCCGGGCATACACTGTGCGATATATTCACTCACGGGTCTTAAGCTTCTGCTCACATTGCACGATGGAATTTCACTGTTTAAAAGTTTACTACTCACGACTCATGTCCTCACACTACACGAGCCGACAGTCGGATGCGAGCGAAATGCTTCCACCGTACGACGCGACAGGCATGTTTCCCAGGTCTGCAGAGGAGGGAACATGCGCACCTGAGGTGGAGATGAGGTCGCGCTCAACAGCGAATCGCACGGCCCTATTTATTTGTGCATGTGAAGTGGCAAATCGGGTCGTAGCGCTGCTTTAACTGTGCGCTTTACGCACGAGCCACGACCAGAATTTCAAACCGTTTTGATTTTCTTGCGACCCTGCGATTGCACGATCGTGAGGCGAAATCGCTTGCCGTTACCCCATGTACACTGCACGATGCGAGACTCACGATTGACCTGCGATTGAGCAAGAAATCGGCCCGACTCTCAAAAAGTCGTGTGAGTGCCAAATCGGAGTAAAATCGGGGCAAAAGTCGCACAGTGTAAGCCCAGCTTTAGAGGAATAAGGGGTCTTACCGGTGAAAATACATTGAAACCTATCTGTCCTTACACACCAACCGGCGGTAGTCGGGCGTCAGCGGCGCGGGAGCCGGCTCCGCGCCGCGCTGCATTTGGAAAATAGAACTCGAGCGTATTTTTCACGCCGGCGACCGGCGGTGTCTCATTCAAATGAATGGCAAAGTAGCATGCTAGCTTTGGCTGTGGCTAGGGTTTTGAATAGGACTGGCAGCGCACGCCGACACTGTCAGTGTGCAAGGCAGAGAAAAGCACGCCGGCCAAAACGAAGCAGAAAGACCGCGTCCGTCCTGCGACCGTTCCGTTCCGCCTTGGTATGTTTTGGCCCTAACAGCTAATGTTGATCTCCTCTGAGTTAAGTGAATCTCCATCGTCAGCCTCCATGTCAGCCATCATCGAGAGTGAGAGACAGGTCGCACGTGCCAACTCTTTATAAACTAGGCTAGAATTCTTTTTTTTTTTTTTTTTAACTCAGTAACGCTTGTGCTATAAAATGAACCGAAGTACATTACTCGAAAGAAAATGTACTTAAGTAAAAGTAAAATTACAAATTTAAAAAAAGTAGTTTAAAAAGTACAAGCACAAAAAAAGCTTCTCAATTACAGTAACGCGAGTAAAGTAATTAGTTACTTTCCACCTCTGGAAACTAGTGAGTCCCGTTTCTAGTTACCCTTCTCTCACACTTGATTGTTGACATGCGTCCCCATTATTCTTCCCCCCCAGAACCAAACTACCCCAATTGTCAATTCCCCCTTTCGTCACCCAACCACGACAAACAAGGCTATATTGTGACGGCACCACAAAGCTTATAGTTGATTTGTTCCGTTTTTTTTTCCCCGTAAGGATTTCACGAATGGCACGAGATACGGTTGCACACAGACAAACAGACAGGGTTACTGCATGATATACCTGCCCCAAAGAGACTGAGGGATGTAATAGAAGCCAAAGGTGCAACAAATATGTTGGTCTAGGGGTTTGCATATTTATGCAGCCTTGATATCAGTTTTAGCGTTGTAGCGTTCCCCTTTAAAGGTTTCAGTTTGTTTTTCAGTTGCATTGTACAAATCAAAGATAAGATTAAAGGTGGAACATTTTTTAATTATTTGTCTCACTGTCAAATTCTTACATCATGAAAACCATATATTTGATCAGGGGTGTGTAGGCTTTTTATAGGCCCTGTAGAATAGGCCAACTTTGTGCTGACAACGTGGATATTGTGAAAGGCTGAAAAGAAGCTGTGCAAACAGTTTAAGATTCTGTCAAACACAAGGACTTTTGGCCACCTCTGGCAGTTAGCCTACCTGGCGCTATTCCGACGTTAATGTCTATTGTCGGTATACCGACACGTTTTCCACCGTCCGCCGCTATTCCTACATGCCCCTATTCTGACATCCCTAACCTTAACCCTAACCCTAACCCTTGAAAAGTGTCGGAATAGCGCAATGTCGGCATAGTGATTGCCCCCCCCCTCTGGCGACAACAAAAATCATCTAGCGACTTAGCAACTTTTCAGGCTCAATCTGGCCGAATCTGCTAGTTTCATACGGTAATCAAACATTTAGGTTTAGGGTTAGAAGTAACGCACAGTGTTCCGTACAGCGCCACCTCGCAGAATGGCGTTTCCGCAATCAAAACAATGCCATTCGGTGTGATGGCAACCATCACACGTATTGAATGGCTCATGTGAAAGAGGACGTTGTCGTCTTCAAAATAAGACCACATCGACTTACAGTGGAACATTGTGGTTAATGTATGGGTTGATTATTTGTGCTAAGTGCCGGTTAGCCATGAGCGGCTAGCTTCCGTCGGCCTGAACAAATAAGTAACATTATTCCGTACATCTGATTTACCTTAAAATGTTGCAATAGCAATGGTTTTCATGCAATTATAATGTTGGTGTGTTTGTTTGTTGTCAAACTATCCCTACAAAACAGAGTTTGAATGACTACAACACGGTAAAGATAACTTTGAAAGCAACATGCATGCTAGCCGGAAGTAGCTTGCAACAAGCTACATTGCAGCCAAGAACGGCACTTCCGTACGCGGTTGCTATGTTATTTTTACCATGTTATATTCACTTAAACTCTTTATGGAAGGAATAACAATTAGTTTAGCACTTCACAAACACATACACATTAGATCGGGCATGAAAACCGTTGGTAGTGCACCGTTTTAATGTAATGAAGTTGTACGGAGTACTGTTACTTATTTGGTCAGATGTGTTCGGAATACTGTTAACTATTTGATTTAATCAATCAACCCATACATTAACCACCGCAAGTCTAGTTGGTCTTATTTTGAAGACGACAACCTCCTCTTTCAAATGAGCTATACAATAGGTGTGATGGTTGTCATCACACTGAAAAGTTTGTTTTATCGCGAAAACTGCATTCTGTGAGGAGGCGGCGTACAGAACACCGTGCGTTGCTTCTAAGGTTAGGGTTAGGTTTAGGGACAACGTTGGAGGAAGGGAGAGATGACATGAAGCTGACACGACGACAGGGCTCCCCTCCCAGAATGCACGCTGCTCGGGTGCTTTCTCTCTCTCACTCGCGCTCTCTCTCTCTCTCGCCCTCTCTCTCACTCTCGTAGCCTACGGACGACAGCGAGCATTGCCCAACCACGAATAACGAGGCTATATCGTGACGGCACCACGAAGCATATAGTTGATTTTTTTCGTGAGACTGGGCTCCTGTGTACGTAGCTGTCTATGTATCTGCCTGTCTGTTTTAGATGTCCTGTGAGTGGCGCCAAAGACACATCAAGCTGTCCTTCTAGCATGGGTAGGGGGGCAGGTTGCCATGTCAATTGTATTTGCAATTACTAGGCTTATTAAAATGCCATGAAGGAGATTTTGTGGAGAATTTCTCTTGATACTTGTGTCCATAGTTGGACAACTCTAATCACCACAACAGCTGAGAATAGTTTGTCATGCTGAAAGCTGCCACATTTCTTGCCAGGAAGTAGTTACATAGGCCTACGTATTCCCTGCATGTGTTACACAACTTGTGATTTTTTAGAACAACCAGAAAATAAATAAGTATTGGTATCCAAACTTTTGAATAATGCATCAACAACAACAAAGGGCACATTATTTATAGCTATGCATAGGCTATATTGAAAAATAATAATAATAAAAAAAACCTCTCACGTTAAAAAACTTGGATAGTATTTTAGATGAATACAAGCAATTTTTTATGTATTGCCATTTTTAATAATATTCATCTGCTGCATTCAACTGCTTGGCTAATTCGTTACCAAAATACACAAGCAGCCCTACAAAGCAAAAAGGCAGTAACTGTGTATAGCTCCAAGCTGAGTAAAACGACAAATATTATTTTGTGGTACAGCCTATGCAGTTTTAGGGTAGATTATTGATGTGGTTGTTTTGTTAATGTAGCCTATATTACCTCATTCTTTGCACAGCAATCATTTTTATTTAACTTAACATTTTTCATACATATATCTCATTAAAACCATATCATTTTCAACAACAATGGTACTGTCGTTTTGCTTTGTAAGTCAGAAGAATAATAGTCAACTAAAGACTGATTACAACGTTGTGAAAGAAGTACAGCAAAAATTAACAGAGAACTTTCAGGGGAGATTCTATGCGTTTACATGAGACACTTAAGTCCGATTTAAATCTGATTAAAACTTAATTCCACTCTAAAAATATCATGTAAACACTTACCGAACAGGATTTAAGTTTATTCCGATTTAAACTTAAGTCTGATTAAAGTGGGTGGTTTATTCCTCTTTTAAATCCGATTAAACACGTTCCTCTGTCATGTAACCTTTTATTCGGAATTACAATAAATCCAGTCGTTCCACGCATGCTCGTTGACCACATGATGGCGCCAAGAGACTGTGCTCTTTGCCAGTGAGAAAAACATGGCGGCACTTCCTGTTGATTTTCACATGAAAGTTTTGCTTAATTTAAAGTCCCTAAGCGACTAAATGTTGTGAAGTAATGAAGCACAACAAAGTTACTCCACATTACCATTTGACCACTCGTTTTTCTATGCTAACAGGGTAGCTAATGTAGCGTTGTAAATGATCCAGGGAGAAAGGGGGAAATGTTGTGATTTCAGTCCGCCTGAGGCAACGATTTTCGTGGGGAAGATGACCTGCATCTCGGTGGCATTGGACCACGCCCCCGTGCCTTATTTGGCTCGCTCAGCACGTGCGTCCTCAGTCCAATCGCAATGCTTTATTTTCCCCAGACATTTAATCGCATTTAAGTGAAAGTGCCATGTATACACATCGCAAAATAACTCTTAATCCGATCTATTTAAATCGCATTTATTAAATCGGACTTAAAAACATCATGTACACGTAGCCACTATATTTCACATATAAAATGCTTGGCCTACTTGCAGACCTCATCATTCCAGGATTTTAGTGGGTTGGCTTGGTACACACAGTCACAGTCCTCAGAACCATTTTTGTCATTTGGTTCACCCTGCAACCAGAATCTGAAATTAAATACACAAACAAGGTGGCCTGTCGCTCAAAATATACAGTAGCACTGAGTAAAATTGCATTTCATTGTACAAGATAAACTTTAACACATTCACTCCCAAGTCACGTAGAAATACGTTTTTGCCTCCCATGCGTTGGCTCCCAAAACGTAAAATACTGGATTTAAAATGAATGGATTCTGAATGTACACATTCTAATGCACATTCTGTGTGATTTTCGTAATAATGTAATGAACAGAACTGACATAAATCATGAAAACACCTACAGTCAAAACTCCTACAAAGTCAGGATCTGGATATTTCATCATCTGTGCATTTTATTACACGTAGTATTTGAGTTTTATTATAGAGAATCAAACCACTTCCTGATCACGTCACGTCACGTCACGTCACGTCTGAAGTTACTTCCTAGAGAATCAACACATGTCTTGTCAGTGACTTGCTAGCTAGCCTATTCCTAAACATATGATGGAAGGATAAGGGGAGTTTTGCTGCCATCAAGAAAGGTTTAAAATGGAAGGTTGTAATGAAAAACAGCATGCAACACAGCAGGAAGTAACCTAATTTTGGGTGAGTACTTTGGCACGTCTACTTTTATCTACAGAACGAAAACTGCCAGTCAAGTGACATTAGCTAGCTAGCATTTCAGATGATGTGGCTCTGAAAAATAGCCTGACGAGGTGATTTTTGCATTGAAATAGTTTTCTTGGAAGCTACTGGAGTTGTTCTTCGGGCGTGAAAATGCATTTAGACCCGCAAATTCAGAGAGTCAAAGAGCGCACCCGAGACAAAAAAGGCTTTATCTCAGTTTGAATGGTGAAAAACGCTATTTCTACCTAAACCTGTGCTCATTTAGAGTGGAATAACTTCGGAATGGAATACGCCAGAAACAAACCGTAAAAATATACAGACAGCTGAGGTTTTGGGCTTTCGATCTGAACATGTGTCTGTAGGTTTAAGACAAAATATTCGGTGGCTGTTCAAAAAAAGACAAAAAATGATGAAATTGGCTGGGAGTCTACAGCTAACATTCCAAAAAACGGCTGGTATTGAATGTGTTAATAATATGGCTGCAAGCAGCAATTTGGGGCCAAGCAGTAAACTTACCTATGTCGCCACATCAACAGAAAGAACTGTCCAGGCAGATGGTCAGAGGCACTCACAGTACGTTTTTACAAGCAGAAATGTGGTACCAACATTGGCTTCAAGCTGACATGGGAAACCTGAGGACGTGTCCTGTGATTACAGAAGTGAAAAAAAATCTCCCATCTAATGCAGAGGTGTCAAACTCATTTTGGTTCTGGGGCCGCATACAACCCATGTGCACCTCAAGCGGGCCGCACTCAAACATCATTGCAAAAAAAACTGAAACCAGAGGATTAGTTTTCAGTAGGCCTACTATCACCTTTAGAAGTGATAGTCCTATGCTGAAATAATTTAATTGATATCATAATTTCAATGTCCTACACAACTGAAATATTTTTTTTTTAAATGATCACCACTTGGTAGGCTTTATTAAATGCTTGTCATGGTACAAATACACCATTTATAATCAAAATTATGATTAAAACATTTACATGCACAACTTCCCTACGGGTCTGCATGCTCGTGCGCCAGTGGAATTCTCAAACAACTCACACACACACACACACGTGTGTGCGCACACTGGAGACAGGAGCGGAAGAGCTAGTCGACTGCACCATTATCTCCCAAAAATGTATTGAGCAGGGGGATCATACACCGATGGTCCACACCTTTGTTTCTATTAACATTTCATGCTGTATGAGTTCACTCTGCCTCCATCAAAACACAAGGAGCATTCAAACTCGCAAAACTTAGTGAGGAGGACGCAAAACGTGCGCACATACACATGTGGGAGAAAGGAAGACAGCTGACTGACCATAGGCTACCCTGTCCAAAAATATGATAGGGGCTATCCTATCCAACAGGCACTGATGTCTTCAGACGTCAGCTTTGCAGCCCAAATAATACAAATATGCTGTAATTTTGAATTTCTAGTTGAAGTAGCTTCTAATGTAGTTCGCTACATTTTTCATATGTTTGTAGCTTGCTATTTCTATTGGAGGTAGCTTGACTAGTGGAGCTAAATGTTAGCTCACTACAGTTGACAAGTAGCTTGCCCTACTGTGCTCGCAGCCTCGCACCAGCCTGTCCAGTCACACGAAGATGCAGATAGCCAACAAACACAAACAAATCTACACAACATTAAACATGGTAACTAAATCGCGGTGGCAGCCTACCATAAAGTTAGAAAAGGTGTGCCTTTTTGAAAGGGGGTGTTGTGGTGACATGATGGCATAGGTGCTTTGAATAAAAGTTAAGTGAAAGTTTGACGAGACAACTAGAACTAGAACCAGATAGTGCTTCGGCGAGCACATGAGGAAAAAAAATATATAACCGATTTCCTACCTTACTCTGTCCTGTTAGTTGAAAATAGAGGCCAAACATCCATTTAGATTCGCCAAATATCCATGTTCATAGATATAGCCAGATGCATTGATTTGTCTTCATAAGCCAGGAGCCCGGTTCTGTTCAAGCCAGCATAGAACTGACACCTGATTGGTTGACTGCAGCATCGCTGCAACGAAGCTAGATCTAGGCCTACAGTACTAACAACGTGGATAGCCACTTCAGCAGGAAAGTTGGTAATTGTACCGTTCCATAGTTGCATTGCGATTGCACTAGAATTTACAGTGATACCGTGTGATGCAGCGAAAGTAATTATTTCAATTTTGGGTGAACGTTTGCTATTTTATTTCAAAGGCTTATTTTAGTGAGGTTTAGTTTGACAGAAGTGAGGGGGTTGGATCCCAGACTTCCAGTCAAAGTGGGGGTATGCAACGTGAGTGGAGTGGGTGTCGAGTGGGGATGGGGGGCAGTGGAGGGGATCGAACGATCCCTTCGATCCCCCCTTGCTACGGGCCTGCATTTGAACAATTCCATCACCACATTGAAGAAATAAAAAAATCAGGGAAGGAATTAGTATACTGCAGGTGTCAGCTTTATTAGTAAAGCCGTGAATACAAATGCAAAGGTGATGAAATAGTACAGTAAAATCAAAGAAAGTGTTCTGAAATAATTTTTCAAGCTGCAGCATATGGCTGAATGTGTGCTGAACAGGCATGAAGTCCACCTGCACACCGCACATCTGCTCCCTTTATTATCATTTTTTATTACAGTGAGGATTGGTTGTAAGAGCTCGAAATGTAATGTACAGTAAGTGTTAAAAATAATAATGGGTAGCCCTTAAGTTTGCAGATTACCCTTTTCTTTATAGCAGTGTTTCTCAACCTTTTTTAAGGCGAGGCACCCTTTCAATTCATGAAAAATTTCAAGGCACCCCAAACCAACAAGCCGTAACATGGCATCGCATCCAATACCACAAAAGCTTAGAAAAGTAACACATTTGGAAACGTCACACGACCTATGTTCGAAGTTACAGCTAGCTGAAATTACCTATATTTACTTTATTTTGCGTAAATGGCAGATGAAAGATTCCACTGACTAGCATTAACTTATCAGTTAAGACAAATATGTATTATATTACATAATTTTAGTTATCAACCACGTTTCCGTGGCACCCCTGAAGGGGGCCCGCGGCACCCCAGGGTGCCCCGGCACCCCTGTTGAGAAACACTGCTTTATAGAACAGTAAACAAAACATTGCACACATAGTCCAGCAGAGGTCAGTCATACACATACAAATATTCATGGCTGTGTCACTGACAAGGTAGGCCTATTACAAATGAAATGCTACATTATCTATTGACAGCAATACAATAATACATATATATTCGTAATATAGTACTTCTACTGAGTTGACATACCAATATATACAAAATATATATCTTACCTGGTATTGTTGTCAGCACCAAGAAAAATAAAAAGTGGTGAACCGTGAAGAAGCAGTGTCGCGCTCTTCCTTGTGTAAACTGTCCAGATCTTTGCCATCTACCCATTTCCAGACACCCTCAGTCTCCAAATCACTGAGACCAATCACTGAGACCCTTTATGGGGCCTTAAGCAAAATTTCTTCTGTATATAATATTTTATTCAAGCTGTGCTCAGGCCTTGTGACATTGCAAGAACAACCTTAAAAGACTTATTTTTTTAGGTTAGTTCTTTTTCACAGAGCAGCGTGCATTCCGGGAGGGGAGCGCTGTCACTGTGTCAGCTTCATGCCATGTCTCTCTTCCTCCAACATTATCCCTAACCTTAACCCTAAACTTAATCCTAAACTTAAACCTAAACTTAACCGTAAATCACTTGTTTGAAATGTTTGATTACCTTCGTTTCCAGCTAGCATTCAGTCGCACTTGATTGTTGACATCCGTCCGTATTGTTCTTCCCCCCAGACCCAAACTACCCCAACTGTCAGTTCCCCCTTTCGTCGCCCAACCACGAGAAACGAGGCTATTCGTAAAGGCACCACGAGGCTTAAAGTAGATTTTTTTTCTGTTTTTCTCGTAAGGACTTGACGAATGACCCAAGTTACTGTTGCGTGATCGCACTGGAGCAGAGAGCAGATGCTGTCAGTGGTACGACTGGACTGGTAATCTGGCATAAAGACATTTTCCCAGTGGTCCGACAGTCCACAGGGCCGACACATTATTTTTTATTTGTTTGTTTGTTTTTTCCCTTGGGACTGGCCAACAGTGTAGAAGAGGCAGCCATTGGTCCATCTTCAATGTAGGCCTACTGTACTTGTAGACAGCGGACAGAGTGAAGAAGAATATAGTATAAGGAAATCCGTGTGTACGTGTAAGGGGAGTGTTTAAAATGGAAAAAAAATCCTGGGTGTTTTTTTTTGTTCAAGTGCAGCTCTGTTCAGTGGTTAAGGGTGTTAGATGGCCCCTTGATCAAATGGATGTTCATTGTGTGTTTGATGTCTTAGCTCTTTTGCACTACATATTGAACACATGATGTGACAAGCATGCCACAAATGCTGATGAAATGTGACAAGTGTGACAAGACACCTTATCTTCATGAACTGCATGCTCCAGGAAATAGAATCTTTCCTGACTCGAGGCCTACTCAGATACAAAAATGAAATCTTAGCTAGCTTATCTAGTTCTGTTACAATGTAACCCTTTCGAAATTCGACCATGGTAAACCAAGGTTTTCATGGTTTTTTTTTATCCCTCTACTGCATGAATTATTATTTTTACAGTGTAAAAAATGTTTCACTGCTTTTTTAGTGCTAAAATGAGTTAAATAATAGATTTCCAAAACATTTTTTTAATTTTTATTTTTATTTAAGTTTTTAGCTTATGGTTGCCATATGGCAACTTCATGCAGTCGTGGAATCTTGTGTAAAATCAGGTTTTTCCTTAAAAAGAGAATTTTCCCTTCATAAATCTTCAATATATTACTTTCCAAATGTTAGAACTCATTAAATTACATAAATAAAAATATATATTTTTAGTATTTAGTGAAAATATTTTTGGTAAAATAGCAAAATAGGGTCTACAACACGGCCCATAGACATGTACACACATTTACATAAAAGCTTCCGAAAAGGTTGTTCACACTTATTTGCAAACATTTACAATGCATTTTCACATTAAGCATGTGTTAAATTACAAATATAAGTACAAATGATTCATTTAGCACACAAATTATCAGAAATATCTGTAAAAATAGCCTCATACTAATCTAATTCTAAGTCATTCCAATGGGGTTGATTGGGGTGAATGGCCAACAATGTTGTTCCATAACTGCATGAAGTTGCCATATGGCAACCATTACATTTTACCCTTTTACAAAAATACCTTTGCATCTAAAGTTGTTTCAATGATGAAAAATAACAGTTTACATACTCCAGATAGTGTTGTATTTTTTAAATAACAATATTTTGGGCAGAAATGTTAGTAATACCTTGGTTTATGGAGGCCTCGAGCGATGACCTCCACACACCTAAGTAGGTGATGAAAAAGGGCTTCCTGTGTTTATTTCTTAATCATGTGACCTGAAAACTTTTTTTGGTTTCAAAGTAAAAGGCTGTCTTATCACAAATAAGTATGAATAAACAGGTTATAGTGCACCCTCTATCAGAAAAACTGGAAAAAGTTTACGGTTGCCATATGGCAACCCCATGCAGTAGAGGGTTAGCATGGTTTGGCACAGTTTTTGTTACTATGGTTTAAGCATGGTTTTACTTTCATTATTCATTAAATTAGACTTATCTGCCATTTTTTATTCAACGCATATATTGGTGACTGTCCTTGGAGCAATGTAGGATTAGATGCCTTGCTCAAGGGCACTTCAGCCATGGATGGAGGTGTAGGGAGAGGTAAGGGTGGGATTCAAACCTGCAATTAACCATGGTTCTCTATCAGTCTCTCCATTCAAGTGTCCTCTCCTATGGGAGTCTCATCCTTCTCGAGTGTCCTTCTCTATGGGAGTCTCATGTAGTTCTATCAAGGAAACATTTACCATCCCTGCCGAGGGCAAAAAGGCTGGCCTTTTCCCGCCGTCCTCGGGGGCTATAAAAGGCAGCACGCACCTGCGCACATCCTCTTTCCATCCTTCGCTTTCGCGAGTCATCACCGATGTATAGCAAAGGACTCACTTGTTTACCACCACGCATGCTTGACACCATCTGAAGCAAATTTGTTTATCTTGGTCTCAAGGGAGATGAAAAGACCAAGGATATGGATCACTGGAACACTGTTGTGTGATCTGAAGAGACCAAGATAAACAAATTTGCTTTAGATGGTTCCAAGTATGTGTGGTGGTAAACATTGAATTTTCTTTAATGTGTAATCCTATGAAAAGATATACCTACAAATCTGCAAAAATGTGATGGTGTACTCACTTATGAGACATACTGTAATATGCATATTTATTTGAAAAAACACATTCCCATTAAAAAACGTGGACATTGAATATTAGATGAGCCACAGACCATTTTGTTATTTATCACCATTTTAATAATATTCATCTGCTGCATTAAACTGCTAGGCTTTTTACCAAAAGACACAAGCATGCATACATAATAATAGACAACTCAGGATACAAGACTAATTATAAACATTGTGAAAGAACAACAAAAAAAATCAACAGAGATATTTAATGTGAGATTCGGCTATATTTCACAGATGAAACGCTTGGCTTCGCTGCAGACATCATCATTCCAGGTTTTTAGAGGGTTGTCGTGGTATATTATCTCCACACAGTCCTCACCACCACCCTGGTCATTTGGTTCACCCTTCATCCAGAATCTGAAATTAAATAAACAAACAAGGTCGCCTCAAAATAAAAGGAAGGTCCCAAGACAACTGCTATTTTGAACTTTGTTGTATCTTTTCCACACGCATCGCCCTACAGAAGAGTTGCCTCGGGACCTTCCTTTTATTTTGCGCTCCCCCATCTCTGAAAAGTGCCACCCACATACTGCACTAATAGCATTGTATTGTAGAAGGCAAGTCATTTCAAGTGATCTTACCCAGATTCACTCAGAGGTGTGCCATCTACCCATTTCCAGACTTTCTCAGTCTCCACGTCACTGAGACCAATCCAGGCTCTCTTTATGTTTAGTTGTGAGATGATGAACTCTTGTTCCTCCTGACTGTCAATGATCACCAGATGACCCCCTAGATCCACGCAGTGCTGTTGGCTGTCTGCCCAATTTCGCTCATCACAGGGAATGTAGTATCGGCTGGAACCAAAATGTGTATCCATGACACCTGTAATAATCAAGAAACTGTTAAATGTACAGTTGTTGAGTGTGTGGTCACAGAAAAAGGACACTTCTTCAGTCCATGTCCACTTCACTTCAGAATTAAATAATATCAACATGGTACCCTTGACTTGTTATATCCGATAAACCTGCATTTTTGTTCAGCCCATTCTGAGGTTATATTGTAAGGCGTATGCTGATGTGGCATTATAACAAAGTGTGCCTGGCTAGCTTAGTTAAGCTGAAGGGGTAGTCACAGGCGTGAGTCAATGGGTGGCTGTTGCAATTGTATGTCATTGTAGTGAATGTTTTCTTGACTTTAACTGCAACATAGGGCAACAATATGCCTCAGCCATGGCTCATACGGCTAAGGCCCCATACTGTATGGGGACCCGAGTTCAAGGTAATTTCTCTATCCTCTCTTGTCTCTCTCTTTCCCACTCCATTCCTGTCACATTCTCAAACTATTTTGTCTAAATAAAAGCTACAATGCCTGAATACTGAATGTACATTCACTTGTCAACCAAATAAATGCCAACATTGTTGAACTGTGTTTTTTGGTGGTCAGATTCTTGCTTCTTTCCTGCAACGTGCCTTTTTCCTTGGTCAAGATGTTGTTCATTTTGCCCAACTTGTCGATCTCTTGGGTCAGGTTGTTGATTGTTGCATGCAGTTGGTCTTGTTCCTGGGTCAGGTTGTTGTTAATGAATTGCTGTAGCTGTTTTTCATCTTGTAGCTGCTTTCTCTCCGCAGTTCCTTTGATGGCCCCTAATATAATGATGGCCGTCAGCAGAACACACAGCAGCCCCAGACTCACTACAGCCACTCTGTAGTATCTGACTGTAGAATCACCTTCTGCACAGGTAAGAAAACCATTGTTCATTATATGTCGCAATTATTCATTTCCAAATGTCTACTTGCCTATACATTGCAGTAATTTTAGCCTGTGTCTCTCTCCACCCACCAGGGCCAACTAACGTCATTTAACATGGGAGTCTTTCCCCTGCAACTTGCTGCGTGTGTTTGGACTTCAGTCGAAGTTTTGCTGATGCCTGATTTAATTCTGGCTGCACCTTTAGTCACATACAATTACTAAATTACTGGGGGTTTTTTATATAGTAATGCCAGCACAAGATGTTATTGTCAGGGTCAAGTTTAATATATAAGTTTAGTATCATATATCTAGAAGAATATTCTGAGCCTGCTTCAGAACTCAGGCCACACTTACCACTTACATTGGGACCTTACCAAGGATAGACCGATATACTGTATATCGATGTCGGTATCGGGCCGATATTTGCATTTTTAAAGTGTATCGGTATCGGCCGATACGCCTGTGGTTTTGGCCGATACGCAACATTTATTATTTTATGTCATTCAGGCACCTAGCCACTTCATGTTTTTATTACTTGATTGTTAGACATTACTTGATTGTTAGAGTGGGTGTTTAAATGTTACAAGTTCTACCTCAATTTGATCATGTTAAAGGAATGTTTATTTTTAACTTGAGACCTGGAATATTTGTCATTTTTTAACCTTTTTTTTACCCATATCGGCCCCAAATATCGGGTATCGGAAATCGGGTATCGGCCAAGGGTGATGAAAAAAAAATCGGTATCGCATCGGCCATTAAAAAACCTGTATCGGTCGACCCCTAGTCCTTACCAAGCATACTTAACATGGTATGTTAATCTCAGAGCATTTTAAAATAAAATCACATGCACTTAATTATCATGGCATGTAGAACATCAACTGTTTGACCCTCAAGTGATCAAGCTACTTTAACAACTAAGATCCTTTTTACACACATTAATATTTCTAAAACTTTTTAAGATCCATTTTTTAGAAGATGGCATGTGAATAAAAAACATGTTGAAGTAAGAATTAAGCTTGTTTTTTTATTCACATGCTGTGTTCTAAAAAATGGATCTTAAAATGTTTTAGAAATATTAATGTGTGTAAAAAGGATCTTAGTTGCTTACTTGAATGGTTCATTGCAGACTTTAGGTTTGATAAGTCCTCTGCAGACTGAATTAGCAAACTCATCAGTGCCTTAAAATGCAAAAGTTGCAGATTTTTTTCAAAAGCATTCAAACAAACATTGCGGTAAATTCCAAGTGTGAACTCTTATTTGATTTGCTTTGAACGGGACAGTTATCACTTACCAGTAGACTCTTCCTCCTTCGTTTCATCATAGTTTGCTGTTGTTTCTTCATTGGTGTATACATCATCTTCACCAAAATGAAAACGCTGCATATCAACATTTCCATAAATTTGGTCTGCCATCTCTGCCATACACTATTTCGGAGGGGAAAAAAAGCTAGTTTAAGCTTCCTCTGACAGGGCTGCCTATAGCTCTAAAGAATGATTTCAAAGCCTTCAACAGTTGCAAGTTAAGAGCAGTTTACAGTCTTACTGATAGGCCTATGTAAATTCGTGTTCCTCTTCACACTGTCTTCACACCAGATGAGCCCCACCTATGCATTACTGTTTGCCATGCTTCTCACTAAGGATGGCTTTTTTAAGCATTTGACCTCTTTATTGCTTGGTATTGCCTTATATGTAGTACGGTGGCAGAAAGCAGTGTGGTTCTCAAACTGCCCGCGGCCCGCTACTCGAGGTATGCTGAATGCAAGGGGGTCACGTAGAGAAGCAACTGTTCACAGAGAAGCTTTTCCAAGACATAGGCCTTTCCAGGACAAAATATGGAAACAAACTTAACGTTTCATAATGATCATGCTTGGAGGAGCAACAAAGGACTCCATTCAAGTAGTAGCCTAGGCCTATTAGCAATAAAGAGTCATAACTTAATTTGACTCTCAACAGACCTAAATGTGGGTCTGATCAGCTGTGTCAGACTACAAAAAACACCACAAAACTAGTCAGTGGTTCCATAGTTAAAAACACTTTTCACCCTCTGTAGGAAAGGCAAGGCAAGGCAAGTTTATAGCGCATTTAATTCACAGGTGCAACTCAATGTGCTTCACAAAATTAACAAATGCAAAAAGAAAGGAAACAGGGAAGAAAGAAGGAAATAAATTAGAGTCAAAGAACATTTAAAATTAAGATAAAACATATGGTATAAAAAAATAAATAAATGATATATAATTTAAGCTAGGGGAAAGCATCTGAGAACAGCTTTGTCTTGAGTCTAGATTTAAAGCTATCAATAGTGGGTGCATTTTTTACGTAAGCAAAGCTTTGAAGCATAGAAGCTAAAGGCTGCTTCTCCACACTTTGTTTTGACTTTTGGAATCACCAGCAAATTCTTCTCCGTTGACCTCACTGACCTGGGCCTTGTTTCCCGATAACGATGGTTCTTAGCCTTACATGTGTCGTTAACCAGTGATCCTACGAATGTTCCTAGATTTCCTACGACTGTTTCCCAAAGACACTTGTACATGCACGCGCGTGCACAGCCTCTAAGATCATTCGTAGCGTCGCTCTTAAGGATCGCTGTCCACATATGTGGTGCTGAAGTGTCCTCGGAGTGAACTGCGCCGTCATGCTGCTAAACCATTTACAAAATGTAAGGCGTGTGTCAGTATCAAAAGTTGTTTTCTATAAGGGACTACATTTGTAGCAGTTTGCAACTATCGAGTTATTGTTGGCAAATGAAATAAAACGCACACACACAATGAAATCATGCAAAACCATGAGCTATGCAGACAAAGCGCGTGCAGTTGGCTACCGTGCTTAATATTGAAGAAGACAAGTAGGCCTAGGAGTTCCAAATTGGGATGCGCATTTGGGGAGCGGTGCGCAAAGTACCGCGCACTCAAGGCTTTATAAGGGACTGTACGTTATTTACCGGGGGGGGAGGGCTGGTGCGCTGGAAGTCCGGTCAAAAAAAAAAATCATGGCCCCCCCCTCCACCTCAAATTTTTTCCCCATGGCCCTCCCCCCACTTCAATTTTGTTTTCCCATGGCCCTCCCCCTACAGATAAAAAAAATATATATATTTCAAATTGGTAGATGAACAACCATCATGAGAACAGTCAGAGTAGCCTACATCAAGGGCGGTTGTCTGCACTATTATGTGCTATCGATATCAGTGGATACCTATGAGAAGCCGCAAGAATCTACCTCTGCGGCTGCATGGGATGCCTTTTAACTCCACTGTCACCAAGACAAATTGCCTTCACTATTTTTGTACGTGTTAAGTGAAAATAATAATAATAATAATAATAATAATAATAATGATAATAAAAACTTCCATTTCAATACCAATGTCCGAGTTGTTACTAGGCCTACTGTAAACTACAAAGTGGAGAGAGTTTCCCCACCGTAGCTTCAATATTTCCCTGCTCGACAAGCAGCGCCTTTCACAAGGTACGTTTTACATGTTCAGCACAGTAGCGAAGCCAGGGACGCAGGAACTGGTTTTGACCAGGGGGTGCTGTGGAAAAAAATCTGTTTTTTAGATGCTATTTCCTGCGTTCTAATCAATTTTAGGGTGAGGAATGGCGAATCACATCTGAATAACTTCCTCATGTTTTATGTAGCCTAAACAAGGATGGCTAGATATAACTTTTTTTTCTTTAACATCTCACTTTGACACTATTAATGTTCTTCTTGCGGAAGTGAAACGCGCACCTGATGTGGAGGTGAGGGCTCAAGAGCAAATCGCGCTGCCTTGACAGTTTGTCTCTTCAGCATGGGCAGTGTGCAATGTGTGTGGAAATTAGAAGAAATGCTTTGGACTAGGCTATGCGATGCACTCGTGAGAGGTGACCGGGCTTTCAAATAATTTAGATTTTCTTGCAATTGCGACTGTGGATCAGGTGCATCTCGGTCTCCCAGACCGCGCATAAAAGCACGCACGCACGCACACACACAGGCATAGCTCTACCTTCCCGAATGTAATTACACTCTGACGGCCAAAGAGTTCGGGATGTGATCGGAGCAAGAAGTAGGCTAAGCGCCAAAGCAGCTCGAGCCATTGCTGGCTATTGATACAGGGAGAGTGAGAAAGCCACCTTTAGTTTGCATTTAACGTAGGCCATTAAGACGCATTAATAGGTGGTGGCGGTGCTATGGTGGTCAAATCAGCAGCAAGAGGCAAAAGGAACAAATTGCCAAAACAGAACCAGTACAACATTCCAAAACATCCAACAATAGCACAGCCATTACACACCGCGGCAATTCAACTTTGACAACTGTGATGATAGACAAGCCAGACACACCATCGGCTGTGCTCTCCTTCAGATTCACCCCATAGCCAACTCCGAGGCTAAGCTAGACTACTTCACCAGCAACAGGCAAGACCTAGCATACCAATACACGCTTCTACGAATCCAATCTCCACAGCAAGAAACAAAAGTCACTTCTTACCTGACACGATGCACAACTTTGGTGACATTCCCTTCTCCCGTCACGCTTTAGCCTAAATGTACATAATTCCTTGCTTAGTTGGTCCGTTTTTGTTCACCAAAGTGATGAGACTCTTCACAACAAGTTAGCTCCTCCAATGGTTTCAAGACCTTATGATGCATGGCCAACACATCGCCGTTAATACCATTTTTATTACTACCTTGACACCACAAGCTAAACAAAACAAACTTTGAACACAAATGTAAGTACACGGCGGTGCCAATAAATAAAATCATGGCTTACCAGAGGCTGTGACCACCAGTTGACTACAACACCTCTCCAAAATTCCTCTGGAAATGCCCATCCAATTCGTTGTCAAAACTTCCCAAACTGTTTAGCCCATATAGTTCACATCAGCTAGTTTGATATTTGCTCACGGGCATTTTCTATGATGCTCAATGTTCCTCCGTAGCACTAGCAATCCTACAGTGAAAGAGAGTCAGCGCGGGCAATCTACAGTAGCTGCACCTGATAGTTTTTTGACTAGCCTACAGATACTCAGTGCTATAGTATGCACCGGGACCTTGCATCGCAAAGCGATGTGTTTCAGAACATGTTTTATTATTGTTTAAAAAAAAAAATAATAATAAATAAATAAATAAATAAATTCGGTTTTTTTTCCATGGCCCTCCCCCTACTCCGATTTTTTTTGCCATGGCCCTCCCCTCCACCTCATTTTTTTTCATCATGGCCCTCCCCCCCTACGCACCAGCCCTCCCCCCCCCCGGTAAATTACGAACAGTCACTACAACTGTGAGGAACATTTTGCACGGCAGTCTGCTGTTATTAAAACAAAAAAATCTACACGAATCCCCATCTCTGGTCGCCGAAGCCCCCTATTTATGTTGCGTGTGGATGCCGTGTAATTATGATTGATCACAGTTTAATAATGCCCTGATTTATCAAACATAGCTGAAGTATTTTACTGCCAGTAAAATATTTCCCAATCACATTGCTTTTATTACACTTACACAATTAATGTTACCTTCTTATTTTCGTTACAGTGTCAACTGTGGTGCCATGATATTTACACTCCCGTCTTAAAACATCAACTTGAAGCGCAAGTTTCCTCTTTTCCTGTGGGTGCAATCTTATGCGCTAGTTTCTTCTTTTCCCTTCATATCCTGTGGGTGTCTCCACTGTGCCATGCCGTTACGATCAATCTTAGCGCGTTAAGACTACCCCAGACCACTCGTGGATTTCTCTTAGAGTTACGTGTCAACCTGCGATGGTTCTTTGCTAAGTTGGCTTTGGGAAACGCTCCGTGAGCTCTACGATGGTGTTACGTGTGAACTTAAGTAGCACGTAGCGTTAAGTAGTACTTAAGGCCCTTTCGGAAACGAGGCCCTGGTTGGTGCATACAGCTGAAACATATCCAGTACAGGGTTCCCACTCTAATTTAGATATAAAAATTCCATGATTTTCCATGACTTTTCAGACCCAAAAAAAGGAATTTCCATGACCACTTCCATAAAAAGAAATTACGTTAAAAAGTTTTTTTTTAAAGTATGAACACTGAAGATCATCTTGACTCCTAGAGCCGATGCCAAGCCATCGCCAGACTTCAGTGGGCTCATTGCATTCTACAATGTTTCACACTACAGCGCAAAACCAAACCGTTTCTGCCGAAGCGTTGCAGTATAACTAGTAAGAAAGTGTTATACACCAAACAAAAAAGTTTTTGCTTTCACACAAATGTTAAGAAAATTCCATGATATTCCATGACTGTGCATGCAAAATGGTAAAATTCCATGACTTTCCATGACTGGAAAAACGTTTATGAAATTCCATGATATTCCAGAAATTCCATGACCCGTGGGAACCCTGCCAGTAGATATGTGGGTCCCATTCCATTTAATGATTTAAGCCCAACCAGGGGTACGGGTACCACTAGGGGTACACAAGCACACTGCAGGGGGTACGTGGAAAATTAACAAATGCATGGGGAATAGTCACATTGGCATATAGAGCATGAGTGAGGGGTACTCATCTTAGGACAAAAAGGCTTAAGGGGTACACAAGACAAAAAAAGGTTGGGAAACACTAATTTAAACACAAGAAGCATTGCCTTAAAATCAATTCTGTAGCTTACTGGGAGCCAATGCAGCAATTTTAAAATTGGAGTAATGTGGTCGAACTTCCTTGTTTTTATAAGAACCCTTGCTGCTGCATTTTGTACAAGTTGAAACTGTTTGATGGTCTTTTTGTTGCCTCGTTACCACCAAATCTAATCACAAGTGAGTCTTTCACATCGGAACGTTTGTGTAGAACTAAAGGCAGTATGGGAGTTCCCAGGCTCTTTTTGGGGAGGCCTGTAAAAAGACTGTTACAGTAATCAACCTTACTAGAAATGAAGGCATGTATTAGCTTCTCCAGATCATGCTTAGACATAAGGCCCCTAAATTTAGAGACGTTTACAGTCTTACTGATAGGCCTATGTAAATTCGTGTTCCTCTTCACACTGTCTTCACACCAGATGAGCCCCACCTATGCATTACTGTTTGCCGTTCTTCTCACCAAGGATGGCTTTTTTAACATTTGACCTCTTGAAGTATGCTGAATGCAAGGGGGTCACATAGAGAAGCAACTGTTCGCAGAGAACATTGAAGCTTTTCCAAGACATAGGCCTTTCCAGGACAAAATATGGAAACAAACTTAACGTTTCATAATGATCATGCTTGGAGGCCTGTAAAAAGACTGTTACAGTAATCAACCTTACTAGAAATGAAGGCATGTATTAGCTTCTCCACATCATGTTCAGACATAAGGCCCCTAAGTTTAGAGACGTTTTTATGTGATAAAATGCAGACTTAGTAATAGCTTTCATGTAACTGTTGAAGTTTAGGTCACTGTCAATGAGGACCCCAAGATTTTTAACTGTATCCCTTGCTTTCAGTCCCTTCGTTTCAAGGATAGTAGCAATTTGGTAAATTTGGTCAATGCAATGATAGAGTGATTCAAGGGGGGTGTAGTCATTGGGGGACATAGATAAGTAGAGTTGGGTATCATCCGCATAGCTATGGTAATTTATGGAGTTATTCTTGATAATGTGTCCCAGTGGCAGCATATACAGATTGAACAGTAGTGGTCCCAGAATGGAGCCCTGGGGGAAAGAGGCAGCTCCCTAAATATCTTTCCCTCTCCTCTTTGTCGTTGTCACGTGCTTCATTTTAGATTTTCCTCACGATATTCCTCTGTTTTACTGGGATAAGTCTCCTGTTTGTCACGATATGACAGCCAGAGAAGGATGCGCTGTGAGGGCAACTGCTGGTAACACATGATCTTAGGGAGGGTAAAAGAAAATCCATGGGCTACTTTCTGCAGGCAAAATAACAACTCGATCCTGTGTCTAGTCATCAGATTCAAATGACTTGTTGCTTCGGACATCTGCGGCTACAGAGTATCTCTATTATTTTGAGCAAGGGGGAGCGGACACTAGCAAGAGGGTGTAACCGAACGTTAGGTCAGAGATGATGCATGGCTTTGTTATCGGACACACACATAATGCTGTCAGTCTTGACAGCCAGTTCAGATCCGCCCAAAATATAATTTACAAGAAAAGCTTCTCAACAGCGTAAACTGCTAGACTACCAGGCTAAAACAGTGGCACTATTCATTGATCATGTCTGTAGCCCACAATATGCCAGCACTTCACTGCGCAGAATAAAAAACGGCAGCAGTGCACTACAAAAGCACATCACCAGTAACTCAACTTTAAACAACTTTGTTGTATCAATACCGAAGCAGCAGCAAAACATATCTGGTGTTGCAGAACCATTGAACATAGAGAGGGTGCTAATAGAATAAATGACTTACCCAAAGCCTGTGACCAGTAGTGTAACGGAGGCTGACTTGCAGAGTGTGGCGTGGAACATTAGTAAAACCTCCATCCCGAAGCCTCAGTAGGCCTACAGTGCGGTAGCGTTGGGCTATCATACCGACCCTTTAGCTCAACGGTCTCGTACTGTGCCTCCCATTGCCAAACCAGATGTGTTGACGAAGTGGTGAATTTGTGGCCCCGAGGGGTATGAACTGCACGGGAACACCTCTGTCACAGTGGTGCCGTGTCCCGGATGGGAGTGAGATTTAGGGGGGAGAGTGTAACGGAGGCCAACTTGCAGAGTGTGATATGGCACGTTAGTAAAAGCTCCCTCTCGAAGCCTCAATACAGTGCAGAAGCGTTGGGCTATCGAACCGGCCCTTTAGCTCAGCAGTCTCATATCGATCTCGAATCCATGCTTTCTGCGACTTCAGTGAGATTCTCAAAGACGTCTGTGCGCCCCTGATCTATGTGGTTGCCCCACACCTCGAACTTTCTGGTGAATGTGGTGATCTTGTCTGCCAATTGAGGTAGCCTAGGTGCTTATCTTTGCCCTGAAGCCGAAGATTTAATTCATTCAGCTTTGCAATTATGTCGCTGAAGGCCAGTGCTTCCCGGTGGATGATACAGTGCATCCACTCCGCATTTGGTGCGGCACTCTTAATTAGTGCCTGGAGACAGTTTCTTTTTCCTGCCATGGCCTGTGTGCCGTCTGAGCAGAAACCACAAACAGTTTGTAAATATCAGGTCGTGTTCGGCAAAGTAGCTGCCAACGTATCAGCCATGGCTCTCGCAGGCACTGGTTTGTAAATCCTCACTTAGTGAAACAGAATGGACGATATGCAATGAACAGACATGTTCTGCTGTTGTCTGTGGCTTCATCAACCTGAAATGCAATCTATTTTCTTTCATTTTCTCAATGAGCTGTGCTTCAATGTCATTGGCCATATTGTGAATTTGCCTCGAAATGGTGTCATTAAAGGGTAATGGTTTTAATTTTCGCTGCGATCATCTCGTCAATCATGGTTGATAGGCCTATCATAGAGAGAGAATAAGTCGCTCCACGATTGTATGGGGCTTTTTGCACTGGCCAACTGTAGGCTATACACATGCGACTTTGTATGATGCCAGTTGTGCTTTGGAATTATATGACGTAGCTTTCACCATTCGCTTCTCTTGTTGATGGTATTCTGTCATCTTTCGCTGGAAAAAATCGAGTGGCTTGTCAATATGCTTGGGGTCTGAGGTCTCCAGATGTCTTCGCAGCTTGTTGGGCCTCATACTGTCTGCTGCCAGTTATCGGAGACATAGAACATGAAGATTTTCTTCGTTACTCGAGCCCAAGTCTTGTCGCCGCATTTGGAAGTAATTCAGCCCAGTCAGAATCTAAGTAGTTGTTGAGAGTTTATTTGCTTACCCAGCTGATTAAGGTTATGCCATTCACCAACAAAACAGGAAACCACAAAAACTCTGCCCTCCAGCTGATTAAGGTTATGCCATTCACCAACAAAACAGGATGAAGCAGGAACTTGCTAACAGCCACAAACAGTGCCAAGAAGTGAAGAGTCGGCCAACCCGAGAGCAGTTTGCTTCTGATTCGCAGTGGATTGTCCGCAGCTGATCTGAAGTCTGAGTGGCAAAGCACTCACTATATACACCCTAAGGACCTAGCGGTCCCACCCCGAAACTGCACGTCAGGGGTAATTACGGAATTTCACAATGGTGGTCTTTGGTCTTATCTTTTTGTATTAAAAATTTCCGTCGTAAGCACTTTGGTTCTGCTCTGGGCCTTCACCTCCCACTACTTGGCACAGTAATGATAATGCATGGAAACAAGTCATTTTGGAAAATGGCAGCCATATTGAATTCTGGGCAAAAATTGAGGTGGCCCCAGGTTTTAATTTCTTCCAATAGGCCTTCTGGTCAGTAATCCGCAGAGAAAAGTGTGGTAGGATGAAAGGCCTAATTTTCCCAGCTGGTGACCTGTCTATAACAACTGCCGATACCCAGCCGTCGACTTGTTGTGGAATTGCTTTAAATTAATATTTTTATATATCATTTGCACCATGAAGTAGAACACTATGTGTGGAAATATTACAACCGGGTTAATAGTTGACCTATTTTTTTATGAAATTAAAATACTTTATTGTCAATGGCTTATTACATGATCGATAAAAACACATGTGATGGCTCATTATTAATGTACTAATGTATTAATGTTAATAATGGAACAATGTGCATGCAATTTGAAATAAGGATATAAGGGCAGAGAAGATGTGTTATGACACATTGTGCCACTACATTTAAAAAAAATATGAATCTATGTCATTTTTTTCACAGATGTAATATCTTTGCTTTGTGCAGTCTTCGTCGTTCCATCTTGTCAGGTTTCCCCCTGCTGGCTCCATCAGATATCCTATGATATCAGCTGTCTTTGGCACAACCTGCACACAGTCCTCACTACCACGCATGTCATTTGGTTCCCCCTTCATCCAGAAACTGAAATGAGAAAAAAAGAAAACTGATTGTCATTATCATGTTTGTTTAGTACAATTTGGCCTGATTGTAAAGTGATACGACATACAGTATTTAGTATCTTAATCAGGGCTCTAAATTAGCACCAGCCAACCAGCCCAATCCGGGTGAAAATTCAGTTTGGCTGGTAGAAAAGAAAGTTTACTAGCCACTTTGACTGATAGTGAAAGTTTGTTTAGATAGTACAATTTAAAAGCCACATTTACAAATACAATCTACTAGCCAAATAAAACAAGTTAATTCATAGCCCTGATTTTAATTATTTAATTTCAAATCCGCTTACAAAGAATTATCCAGGGCATTGCCATCTACCCATTTCCAGACACCCTCAGTCTCCATGTCACTGAGACCAATCCAGGCTTTTTTTCCTTGTTCGAGGATAAATTCTTGTTCCTCTTTGCTGTCAATGATCACTAGATGAGCCCCTAGATCCGTGCAGTGCTTTTGGCTGTCGGTCCAATTTTTCATATGACGTGAAATGTGATAAAGACCGGAACCAAAGCAGGTATTAAATGTACCTGCAGTCAAATTGGAGGACATATATTGATTTATTACCATTAAAAAAAGTAATAATTAAACCAGAGATCACCTCCTCAAAACTGCTGAAATACTTACAAACACTGTTCATCAGCTTTTCATTCTCCCTGGTCAAGTTTGTAATTCTTGCCTGTAACAGTGCTCCATTTTGGGTCAGATTGTCGTTATTGAGTTGTGTTTCTGTAATGTGTTTGGCTGCCACCCTCACAGCAATCACCAGCAAAATACACAGCAGCCCCAAACTCACTATTACCACTCCGTAGCATTTGATCTCTCTGGAATCACCTCCTGCACATGTGAAAAACACAACATGTTCAAGTAGATCTGCAGTCATAGGCACCGAATTACACCTTTTTGACCACCTTAATATAATGGTGGAGGGGGAAAAACACCCTAATAATAATGAAACCAAAATATTTTTCTTGTGCCTGTGCACACACTTCAGTCATTAACACATTTTATGGCTTCGTCTGCATTTACAATCCAACCACTACAGGCACTGCTACTGTATGTTACATTGGGATGTCAAATATAGGTGTCAAGCTTTCTATTGTGTGCATCTTCACAAATAGGCTACAGCCTACTTGGTCACCATGCCAATGTTACTGCAAAACAGACCTCCACATAGGAAGAGAAATTGCTATTGCTTACTTGGAGAGTACCCATCTTGGTGTTTCTTCTGACTGCATGCCCGAGTTCTGTGGTCATCCCAACATGCATGTTCCTCCTCCTGATTATCAAGACCTTGAATTTCATCCTCATCATATCTATCAGCATGTTGATTCACTTGTGCCTGTTCTACACTGTCCATGTCTGGTTAGATTCAGTCCTTCTGTCTCACTCAGGCAGTTGCAAAGTGTTTTGCATCTTCAAGGAAGGGTTGTGGTTAATACAGCTTGTCACCTCATAAACTGTGGGTAGGCCTCAGTGACATTTTAGAAGTCAAATGTGTGAGTATGAGGTCTACCTGTCCTGCCTGCTCCAATGAGGGGGTTTGTATTGAGCTTCATGCCTGAGATTGTGTTAGATATGAAACATGAATTTGCACAAACACCTAGCAACCCATAGACTGCGGAAGGGGGCAGCGGGGGTCAAATGCATTCTGCAGTATGTAGCAACCATATAAATACACAACACAACACAACAGCAACTGTGACACTCTGATCACCCCAGTGCAGTGAACAGCCAGTGGAAAATACAGCTCATTTGTGGTCTGTGTATGAGGGTGAAATTGGTCACATTTTCTGTCGCTGATATACTTGATGCAATTTTTTGGCAAATGTAATATGAAAAGAAGCGATAAAAATGACATTCACAATAATTTGCCAACTGAAAACCCACTTGCCCAGACTATTCTTTTTTACATAACATGAAAATGCTGCTATCTGGTGGCCAACATCATAACTACTTTTAGCCACAAATGCTTTTTAGTCATCTGCTGTTGATACAACATGATGGCATGTTAGTTTCATATTTTTTGAAAAAAGGTTCGCACACTCCTTTGGATTTTTTCTTCTTTAAGTTATTTTTTCTTCTTTTCATAAAAAGAAGAAAAAATAACTTAAAGAACAAAAAATCCAAAGGAGTGTGCGAACCTTTTTTCAAAAAATACGTAATCTTTTTGTTCAGTACCAGGGATTGTGCACAAGTAACTCTCTACACATGTTAGTTTCATACCATTTAAAGTGAGAACTTTGCCCTGTTTTTAAGTTATCTATCTGGTTCCCTGCATTCAACAAAGCCCTCTAAGTCAAGCCCAGCAAATTTGTGACAAATCAGTTGGAAACTATGCAGATAGAACCAGTTGGGTTTTTAGTTTCATGATCGGAGATAAACATTGAGTTGTCAATGGTGCATGGAAAATCAAAGTATAGACAGTTTTGATAAGGTTAATAAAAAAATGTAATCTATTACACTTCCAAATTACCATGTTAAAATGTTTAGCATAGCTTTTAAAGTATCCTTCCCAATGCTGCTTTTCTGGATGTGAGCTACATTTCTAACACTCTATTCCAATTGTCAACCTCCATTTCAACTGATCCATGCAGAACCAACAATTTAATTGTTAGCCAAATGGATTGCCAGTGAGTGGTCCCATCTGTATCAAACGTCTTCGAAAAATATTTTTATAGCCTAGTGACTATCTAGATATGAATCTGCATTCGCATGAATTATCTAAACTACCAGCCTATCTGCTGTATTATCTTTGAGGATTTCCTGAATTCGCAAGAATTGAGGTGCTGGTTAGTTACAACATGCTTGGCTATTGTAATTTCACTGTTAAAGGCCTATCATTCTGTAGCCTAAACCAAGCAAATTACTTAAAAGTAGTTCTAAAAGTGAAGAGTCCGAGGTGCTGATGCGTTGATGGGGATATAAGCACCTTAGATACTACACAGAAGGGAACCCTTACTCAGAATAAAACAGAAACAAAAACGATTGTTAGGTTGACCTCGTACTCACCCACTGTGACAGCTCAACTCCATTTGAATAAACACAGTCAGTCAGCAACATTTAGCCTAGGTTTTTACCACATACCTAATATTTAATAGTCATTTTAATATTATTCTGAATCTACGCTTGCAATCTCTTGGAATCACGCCTCAGCCCGATAGATGGCGGTAATAGACAGTTTGTAAGCAGCCACTAAAACCTACAGAGGAAGATCTTGACCCTGCATTGTTGTTCTTACCACCAGCAGTTGAGCATGGCCATAATGTGATGTAGTAATGCTAGTTGCCCTCAGTGGGGCGCCATAGATGTTCTGTCTGTCAGCTACAGTAGTCGGCTTGCTTTGTCACAGACGACTATTCCTTGGCTGACAAGGCCACAAAGCTGCAGTATACTGTGTGTCTTCATTCAGTTGCATCAACATATTTTAATTTGGGATACAAGCTATACTTAAAACAAAGTTTTGGTCTGAAAGCCCACTATTGTTCAACATGATGTTGTGAGGTATCCATGTTGTCCTTTCGTGATCTTTTTGTCCAAGAGCAAAGGCTTCTTAGGTCATGTTTACACAGCAACAAACTTGTGCATCACTGTATCAGCAGATTGAATACAATTCACGTGCAGAGACATCCACAACCTAAGCTGTCCCTGTCAACACAAGGCCGCGAAAATGTCTGAAATGTGAACATGCATTCATCAGTGCTTGTGCAAGCCAGCATAAACAATAACATAACATGGGCTGTATCACACAACTTTATAATGTGATTTGTAAGCAATACAAATACAAACACCATGCTAACAGAGTTGCAGCGTGAACTTAATTATTGTGGCTGGTTGCAGCATAGGCTATTTTTCTCACATCAAGAACAGCTGAGTTGATAACCTCTACTGATAAGTAATGGGCCTTTATCCCCTTTGTGCAGAGCCTGTAATAACCTTATTGCCATCAACATTTTAATGACCAAGTCTAAATCTGTTATGTAGCATCTTACTGCAGATGGGGTTGCCGACTGGCCTATTCACTATTTGCTGTAAAATACTCAACACAACAACATTAATATGACATTACTGAGAGGCTTATTACATATTAAGACATAGCCATTACAATTTTGGTGACAGGAAGGTCATAACATAGGCTCTGCGCTAATCGGTTTAGTGTTATGATGTAGTCTTTTCAGCAATAAGTGAACAGATCCGCCGGCGGGCCCATCCGCACAAAAAGGCTACATCATACAAGTTTATAATTATGTCACAGGCCTTCAATAATGCAAAGAGGCAAACGACACCAGAAATAGTGCCAATTACTTGTACCATTTCCTTCCATTTCAGCTGACCAGCAAGGTAAAAAAAAAAATCTCTCTCCGCTACAAACAAGATGAAAATTTTCTAATAGCGTTTTCACACCTGGTCCCTTTCAGCCACGTAAGCGAACTCAGAGTAGTGACTCAGCATTTTTGCCGCATATATGAACGCTCCAAAGCTTACCCAGACCCCTCGGAAGCGAACCCTACTGAGACCTTGGTTGGCGTGGTCTCAGTTCGGTTTGCGTATGAGTTCTGACAAGTTACACTTGTGACTAGGTGTAATCACTTACCATTACCAAAAAGATCAGACAGTTCTTTTTGTAATACACTCACAATATGAACAAAAACAGAACTGAATCCTTTTGTTGACGGTTTGCTTTTTGGTCCATTGAAAGAGGACTGAGTTTGGTTCACTTAAAGGGGACCAGGTGTGAAAACCCTATAATAGACTTATGATATGAGATGGGCTTAACCAAAATAAATCAACATATTGTGCGCCAGCTAGAATGCGGTTCACAAGTTACAGGCTGTCACAGTGGCAAAATACACCTGTAGTTGATAATTATGCTGTATGTAATGCAAAACGCAGAGACAACAAGTAAACCAGTGCTCTCTCCCTCATCCTCCTCCATGAATGAAGTACCCTGAGCATGGTACCGTACCGCCTCACAGCTCCCTTGGGCCACCATTGTGGGCTGCCCCCTTGCACAGGTGAGGCATAAATGCAATTTTATTGTGATACTTTACAAATTAATACACAGCAATTACAAGATAACCAATATTCCCATTAAATAAGAACTGTACTATAATAATATATTGCACATCTGACTATTACTACTGTTATAATTATTTTATATATCCCAATGGGGCACTGACACACAGACAATCTCTTGGAATCACGCTTCTATGATTGTGAAAGGGGATGCACAGAAAACAAATATACACACAACCCAGAGAGGCCTTGGTTGGATATGGGGGGCCTAGCCATGGTTAAATTTGGGAACCCCTGGCCTAAGGTACAACCTCTTGTCAGGCACTGTTATCTGAATCGTTTGGACAGCCCTACAATGTTGTGAAGATGGCAGAAAGTGCCAAAAGTGGAGAAAAAAAGAAAAAAATCATCCTGCACTCGACGGTCACCTTAAAGGAAATATAATCAATGGTATGACTAGTCTGAAACCATCCGAGATGACTCTTCTCGTGACGAAATTTCCCGCATACAGGGCGCCTCATCTGGAGCTCGCGACTCCCCGACGAGGGGAGGAAAGCTATATATGGTAGTGGAAGTAGGTGTGGCGAGCGCGCTGAACTCGGTCACATGACTAGTGTTGAGAGAGAATTTTGTTGTTCAAGGGATTTGACTGTGTGAGAGTCATAGCGCCACGGCCAGGCAACCACGTTACCGCACATTTTGAGAAGGCACATAACGCAATGGTGTGCAATTCCGAATCTACCCAATTTGCACGAGGATGTTGCTCTTTGCTGGTCAATTGACTGGGGTGTGCTAGAAAGCAGTCATTCTTTAGACGCCTCGTATACAATTTCACTCGAGTAATCTGAGTGTGAGATCAGCGTTGCATGACTCAACACAGGAGTTGCATGCAGTCATCACCTCACTGCTGGATGGCGGGTGCATGAACTGTGGAATTAGGAAGAGAAAGATAAACAACCAACAAGGTAGGTTTTTTTTCAACTATAGCCTACATCTAGCCATACATGGAGTCAATGGCTTGTTTACCAACGCTGTCCCACTGAACTGCATAAACCCCTCAAGTTCAGTGGCGCAACATTGTATCTAATTTGTGAGCAACATGTCTTAAATGTTACACAATAGTTACAAATTAGAAGGGGAAATAATATGGTTCTCCATAAAACGGTGTACTCAAAGGGTTCTATTAAAAACAGCCCGACAATAACCTGGCGGACGCGGATCATGTTAACTATAGGCTACATATGAGCAAGCGCGGAGGCTTCAATGTATTGTCCCCCCCTCCACCACTTTTCATTCTGTCCCCTAACCTTTGGTTGGTCGTTTGGGGTGCATTGTTGCCTCATTTTGTTGCAGTGTACCATGGCATTAGTGACTCGATAATCCTTTTTCTGCAACAAAGGACTTCTCGCAAATAGCGCTGAGCTTGCTGGGGGGTGGTTGGGTCAGCGAGGGCTGGCGTGTAGTACGCAGTGTTTTTTTCTCGATGTATGGAGAGGGGAGGAGGAAGGGAGGGAGGGGATGCCCCAGTATCACAGACACGGGTACAGGGCGCCTCACATCATGTGCAATCGATATGCTAGTTTGTGTTTAAATTGAGAATAGTGCGGGATTATGCCGTTGTGCTTGACGTTGCAAGCCTATTAAACGCGTTTACCTCGTTGGCGGAGCTAAAAGTGGGTCTTGTGTAACTAGGGCATTGTGTGTCTTGCTCCAATAACATGGTTGTCCTGTGGAGACATGAGGCATGCGTATAGTCGTTTCACCGTGTACTGCCTTACTTTTTAATTGAGAACAGATATGTAGAGGAGTGCGTGCAACATCGCACTCTTACGTGGATAGGTGGACGTGTAACTTACCCTGCTCTCAGCTGGTGGACAGCAGCTACAGTCACCTCTGAACACGATCAGGGCAGCTGCTGCTGGGCTATTTTGAGGTGCGCGTGCAGCCTACAAGTTGAACTGGGTGAATGAGAGGCGCGCTGCAACTGTACTTTGGATAACCTGCTCACGGTAGTTTGGCGATGTCGAAGAAGAGGTTGTACGTGACTGTTCTAGAGGGAGGGGTGGCAGGGTCACTAAAATATAAAAAAACGTCTGTCATTATAAACAAATGACACACGTGAGTTAGTTTATTTTGGCGAGGACCAGCTCATGTTGGCTCGGCCGCCACAGCATAAGGTGGCTGCCTTCCGTTTTTGACAGTTCTATTCCTTGCAAAGCTGGCAGTAGCTGTTCAGTGAGAAGTAGGTCTTATGAATGCACAGGTTAGACCTCTTGGCCACGCATTTAAATGGACAACGGAGGAGAATAGATTATGAAAACAGTCTTTTTAAACTGCAGATGCAGATATGGGAAATAGAATATTTGTCTGTCATACTGAAAAAAGTCCATTACGTGTCATTAACCCGTTATAAAACACCTGCACATATGAAATTGTGTTTTCATTTGGATCTCTTGAACCTCCTTCACATGGGTAACACCACATGGTCTAGTAGTACACACGCAGTGGTTATTTTTATATACATTTTACTTTGTGTAGTGATTTATGACAATTTTGAGAATGGTGACAAATCTGTAGACCACAGTTGTGCAGAGGAGTCTGCATACATATCAGGTCTACAGACCGGCTATGCTATGTGGGTGTTTCAATAGTTTCTGGTCTTAAATGCATATTTGAATGAAGGACATGAATATTAAAATAATCACAATAGAAATATATTATAAGAAGTCCCGTGACACTGTAGAGTGAGAGGATTCCTTTTTGTCGTCCAGTCACAAGTCAGCTACACTAAAACACAGCCACATGGTGCACACTGTCTCTTCCCTTCTTGAAGTGCTTAAATTGCTCATAGATGATAGTGATAGTGATTGAGCCACTGTTGTATTACTGTCATGTCATCCACGCCCCAGTTGTGGCATTCCCACCCAGTCCCATGTACATTCACCACGAGGGGTTGGGGCCAACCCCCCCACTGAGCATACACAATAGGCAGCACCCCCGGGGCCATTGCTCTACCTAAATAATGACCTCCTCTGTTTTCTTTTCAGAGCCGGGACCCATGAATGAAGGAGGCCAGTCCCTTTCTAGATGCCCCGAGCCAATAATGTGGTGGAGAGGTAGCCAACGAGGTGGCTATGATGAGAAGAGGTGAACCAACAACTGGAGAGGATTCCACTCCCCGTGATTTTTATTTATTTCAATAATTTAAGACGCTGTTTACATTATACATATTTATTTATAATTTATTTATTACTGGGATTATTATTTTTTTAATTTATTGGATCTTGGTTGATGTGAAGAACTGATTTTGTGTGATTCCTGCACTGAGCACTTGGAATTTGACCTGAAAAGTTTGTGGCACATCGTGGAACATCGTTGAGTTGATCACCCTTCTTGTTCTGGATACCGTGTTGAGCAAACAAGGAATTACATTTTTTTTTCGTGACTCGAGTGCTGCGTGTGGTGAGACCAGAGGGGGGCGCGCGGGGGGTAGTCATGAAACCCCCACATCCCCAAACGTAACCACCACCCCTTCCCCAGACCCGGCCCTTCATGCACGCCATGAGTTTACCCCTACAACAGAAGCCCAGCAATAAGAGAACCGGCAAGCGCATTTCTTTCTTCAAGGACCAGGGAGGAGGAGAAACCATGAAGGAGGCTTCTTCTCACAATGCGTCCGAGGGGCCCTACTACGGCCTGGGAGGTGGCCTAGCCGTGGATCCCCCACCAGGCGCTGGGCACCCGAGCAACCCTCCGGGAGGAGGAGGAGGAGGAGGAGGAGGAGGGGCGGCGAACACGGCCTCGGAGGGCCAGCAGCGTATGTTCCTCAACTCGGTCATCTTTAGCCCGGAGA
Organism: Engraulis encrasicolus; assembly: GCF_034702125.1. NCBI lineage: Eukaryota > Metazoa > Chordata > Actinopteri > Clupeiformes > Engraulidae > Engraulis > Engraulis encrasicolus. The sequence goes on along the minus strand of NC_085875.1, from coordinate 47,139,161 downwards.
AGGGCGAGCAGAGCCATGGGCACTACCAGCAGATGGTGCCTATGAAGTGGGCACTGCAGAACCCGCCCCAGCTGCCTCAGCAGAGGAACTCAACCACTGGTGGTGGCGGTGGCGCCGGCGGGGGTGTTGGAGGTTGGTCGCAAGGCGTCACCATGACAACATGGACACAGAACTTTGCCCCGAACTTGGCGTCCCAGAATGCTTTCCCCAAGCAGGTCCCTGCTGAGGACACGCAGACGCAACAGCAACAGCAACAGCAGCAGCAGCAACCGCCAGGCGATAAGCCCCTGCAGCAGCATCACCAACAGCAGCAGCAGCAGCAACAACAGGTGGCCAGCTCCTCTATAGATCCCTATAGGGACTCTGCCAGAGGACATGCCATGGACTGGGAACAGCAGCAGCAGCCACAACAGCAGCCACAGCCGCAGCCTCCCTTTCAGCCGAGCCATAAGCCCGCGGGCCTGAACACTCAACAGCAGCAGGGCCCAGGGTCCAACCCCACCGGTGCGGGCGCTGGTGCTGGTCCTAATGCTGGTCCTGTTGGTGCTGGTGGCACGTCTGTGCTGCAACCCTTCCAGGTGGCCTTCGGCCAGCCCAAACAGCACCTGCCGGCTGGCTACTACCAGGTGTTCCAGCAGCAAGGCGCTGGTGGCAGGACGTTGCCGAATCTGAGCTACAGCATGCAAACAAACTCGCAGCAGCAACAGCAGCAGCTGCAGTCCTCGCAAACGCAGGACCAGCAGCATGCACAGAGACAGCAGCAACAACAGCAGCAGCTGATCTTGCAGCAGCAGCAGCAAATGCAACATCAATACCAACAGCAACAATTAATTAATCAGCAACCTGTGACCCAGCAGACGCACCAGCCCCAGACACAGCAGACACAACACATAGTCCATCAGTCACAACACACAGAGAAGCAGACACAACAACAACAACAACAACACATACAGCACTCAGAGCTAATGCGGGAGCTGCAGCCCCATTTGGAGCACACCTCTCACATACAACAACAACAACAACATCATCAGCCACAACAACAGCAGCAGTCCATGCAGCATATACATTCACATCAAGCACTGCAGTCACAGACATTACAACAGTCATCACAGCAAACACATCAACCCCAGTCCCAACCACAGCCCCAGCAACCTCCTCTTCCCCAACAGAAAAGCAACTCCCAAATTCAGCAGCGCAGTCAACACATCCTGGAGTACCACCTCAGCGGTGGTCAGACCCACAACCTGCTGCCGTCGCACCCAGACCAGCAGCCGACCCAGCTGATGAGCCACTCCCGTTCCCATCTGCTGTCAGACAAGCCCGCCCAGGACATCCAGTATCCCCGCAACCCTCAGCCATCACCCCCCATAAGCGTGACACCTGGTGATGATGAAGACGATGATGATGATGACGAATCTCCGCAGGCTCCCCACAGGTCTCAGCTCCCTGTGCCTAGGGAAGGTGAAGGGGCTCTGGGCAAGGACAACCCATTCCTCATGCCTGTAGTAGTGGAGGCACAGGGGGGACCTCAGGGCGCCCAAGATCTCCAGAAGGGAGCGCCGTCGTCGGAGGGGTCGTTGAGGGGGGTGCTGCTGGTGGGTGAGGGGGTTGGGGAGCTGAAGGCTGCACCGACGGGGGTTATCCAGAGCACGCGGAGGAAGAGGAGAGTCTCCCAGGAGGTGAACCTGGAGACGCTGGCCCAGAAGGCCTCCGAGATGGAGTGCTTGCCGCCTCAGATTGTCAAGGTAAGGGACCCGTTTTTTTTGCTTTGCCTCTGTCTGATAATGCACCACCTGTTAAACTGAGCTTATCGTGGAAAGCTGCATTAGTCACTTAAAAACCTTTACTACCATAGTACCACGGAAAGCGGTTAGGGCGTCAGACTAGTAGCCCAAAGGTTGCCGGTTCGACTCCCGACCCACCAGGTTGGTGGAGGGAATTATCAACCAGCGCTCTCCCCCATCCTCCTCCATGACTGAGGTACCCTGAGCATGGTACCGTCCCGGCCCACTGCTCCCTTGGGGCGCCATTGAGGGCTGCCCCCTTGCACGGGTGAGGCATAAATGCAATTTCGTTGTGTGCAGTGTGCAGTGTTCACTTCTGTGCTGTGGAGTGCTGTGTCACAATGACAATGGGAGTTGGAGTTTCCAGAGGGGCTTTCACTACACCACTGACAGTGCACAGGGCCTTTAGTAATACTTTACGACTTGGTTATTGCCATTCTGATAACAGTTAACTAATAACAGTGGCCATGTTTTATTGGCGTTGCTCCTGGTCTTAGTGGGTTAACTTACAGTGCTCCTTTGGCCGACAGTTCACCCTAAATATCTCATAGATATGACATGACCTTATTTAAACACATGTTATAGGCATAAAAACAAAACCTAAAGCTATAACACACAATGATATACACATTGTGGCATATAATTAACAACATGATAGCAGAGCAAAGGAGTGTAGACAAAGGTGTGGCCCCCCTTCATTTGTCCCATTGCACCAGAAGAACTTCCTTTCTGTATTATCTTCAGTATTTTGTGGTATATTCATAATTTACAGGTTTCCCGTCTTTATTTACTTGCTAACTGCAACAATGGCTTAGTGTCAACAAAGGCCCAGACGTTGTGTCTGTCCTCTCTCTCAGTGCATCTCGCTGAGTCAGCATTGCTTATGTAAACATTCAACATGTATAGGCTAGTCATGCTTATCACACTGGCTAACACTGAAGAAGACCATTAGCATTATGAAGCCTATGTGACCATTATGCTCTGCATTCCTGTGTAGTGATATCGACATTTGTGAGAGGTAAACAAAATGTTCATTATTATTCTTGAGAGGGAGAAGAGACGACACGGTCCAGATTTTGTTTTGTTGCTGGTGTGTTCTGCCTATAGTAGTTCATGTATGGTTGGCTGACCTAGCAGAGAGAGTGAGCGAGGGGGTGCCGTGAGGGGGCTTTTCAAGGTGTCACTTCTGCACTGGTTGGTCAAGTTTCAGGCATGCAGGAGGACCGAGGCAGGGGGGGGGGTTGGCGTGGAGTGACGTTGCACAACAGACCCAAGGCTGTTGGCTGCAGCGGCTGCGGCTGGATGGCTGTAGTCATATGAGCTGTGGTAAACAAAGGCATTCGCCTGACCCGCATGTTCCCCCAGCCAGCACAATGTAGAGAAGAGGGAGAGAGAGCAGGGAGAGCCCTGGTGAAACTGGTTTATTGTGTTGCCCCACTGACTCTCTCTCTCTTTCTTTCTCTCTCTCTTTCTTTCTCTCTCTCTCTCTCTCTCTCTCTCTCTCTCTCTCTCTCTCTCTCTCTCTCTCTCTCTCTGCTGTTCTGCCTGTCTCTCTCTCTCTCTCTCTCTCTCTCTCTCTCTCTCTCTCTCTCTCTCTCTCTCTCTCTCTCTCTCTCTCTCTCTCTCTCCTCCTGCAATGGGAGCTCCTCTAATAACTGGGCTGCCTGTCATTGCTCTCTGTCTGCAACAACAACAGCTAACTGTCACCTCGCCACAGTTGGTGGTGACAAGAGACAGCTGACTGGGTGTCGTGTAATTAGGGCGTAGTAGACAGTGGCAGCTAACCTGGGACACAGCCGTGCAGCCTTAAGCGGCAAAAAACAGTGCAAGGTGCTCATTGAGTTGCTGCTGCTGCTGGTTAATGAAGGGCTTTGTTTTGCCAGTGTTTCAAAATGGCCTCTTCTTCTGATGTAATAATGCATTATTTTTATGAAGTGGTTTTGAGCATAAAATGGATATTGCGGTAAGACCCACTGTTAAAAGTCTGTTGTTACCAGAACGGTAATGACCAAGTCGTAATGTATTGTTGAAGACTGTGTGTTTAATGTTGTAGTAGTAGTAACATTTTCCCCAGTGAATAATAAACTGTTCCACTAGCAGAACAGGGCACATTATGAGTCTATTTGATTATTAATTATACCATTCTGCCATTATTATTATTATTACCAGGAAGTCTGCTTGTGTGTGGCAGGGGTCGTGACCTGGTCGATTGACTCGACTGCATAATAAAACACGTCAGCCTTTCATCTGTCTCGCCACTTGCACTGGTGTCAAAACAATGAGGGAGGCGTAAAAATCACTAATTAAAATTCAGTCAACCGTTTCAGCTTTAAGCTCTGGTGTCACCCTGAGGCATTTACCAGGCAGTATATATATCATAGCCTATACTTTGTATGCCACGGCTTCATTGCAGTCGAACAGTGGGGTTCTGTGTAATAAGTTTATTGGACCTTTGGTGCTATAACGTCATGAATTAACAACCCAATCAGCTGTTTCAGCTTTTACACTCAGACTGCATCAACCATATACTTTTTATATTGTGAGTTCTGTGCTGTTGAAGACTGTGTGAAGCATGTGTGCAGTTCTGATTAATATTACACATTTGATACACACATCTCTGAAATAACCCAGCCAACTGTCTCAGCTTTAAGCTGTGGGTGTGTTTTAAAAGCATTGACCAGCAACCATATAAATCATCTCCTTTCATCCGGTGCGTCCTGGGCTATTGAAGACATCTTTGTATATCTGCAGTTCTGTTAAACATTGCATCTTTGTTTTGTTTGATCCTTCTTGTGATTGCTTCTTGTCAGAAAATTCCCCTTGAGCAAATCCGTGCAATCATGGGTATGAGAAGGGTAATGCTTTCATTTGATCTTCGCAATTGTGTGTGCGTGTGCGTGTGTGTGCGTGCGTGCGTGCGTGCGTGCGTGTGTGTGTGTGTGTGTGTGTGTGTGTGTGTGTGTGTGTGTGTGTGTGTGTGTGTGTGTGTGTGTGTGTGTGTGTGTGTGTGTGTGTGCGTGTGTGTGTGTGTGTGTGTGTGTGTGTGTGTGTGTGTGTTTGACAGGTCTGTTGCTGTGTTGCCTCAGCAGCCCTCTTCCTTTGTGGTTGATCACATGGCCTGTTTTGGTGTTTATTTATTATGTGTTGCAGTAAGAGAGCACACACACACACACACACACACACACACACACACACACACACACACACACTCACTCACTCTCTTTGTCTTTCTCTCACTCACACTCTCTTTGTCTTTCTCTCACTCACACTCTCTTTCTCTCTCTCAGTCACCCACACTCTCTCTCTCTCTCTCTCTCTCTCTCTCTCTCTCTCTCTCTCTCTCTCTCTCTCTCTCTCTCTCTCTCTCACTCGCGCGCGCACACACACGCACACACACATACACACACACATACACACACACACACACACGCACACGCACACATACGCACAGTCGCACAATTGGCCTGAGGAGAAGGCTAGTTTCTAAAATGTGATTTTCAGCTCATTATGCATTTGGTCTACTCTGGATGTGGTGCTTCTTATCAGGAGCTCTTCATCATGTTATCTGGGGCATGAGGATGAGGATGGTGTCTGGCCGTGTTGTAATGGTTAGGGAGTTGGACTGAAGATCACAGAGTTGCAGGTTCGAATCCCACCCTTACCTCTCCCTACACTTCCATCCATGGCTGAAGTGCCCTTGTGATGCAAACATTCAATTTGGCACAAATGTTCTATAGAATACACCCTTTTAAAAAGTGTGATGGCCACCAAAAGAATCCTAAGTGGCCACCATTTTTCAAGATGGCCACCCGCCTCAGAAGACCAAGAACTGTTCACATAATGAAATTTTGGCATGCAATTTCGCACCCTTGTTCATTAGAATATACTCTTTGAAACAACAACATTGTTCACACGTTTCGAGATGCTATCCCCTCCACCAACAATTACTAATGCTAACTAACATATATGCAATTACTTCAATGAAATCAACAAATTACAGAAGAACAATACTGTATACATGATACAGTCTGAAAAGGATATGTAATTTCTTATTCAAAAACATCAGTCACAAATACTAAAACTGCACAATATAATGTCAAAATCTTGACAGGACTGAAGTAAAAGGATTAAGCAGAACTGTACTTCACATGTGCAACTTCACTAGACAATGCATATAAGACCAAGCCTGAGGCATGTGCACCTGCCGCACTTAACAAACTTTTACTACTCTTTGCAATGGCTGCCCTGTTCATTCTTTGCCAATCTTCTCCCGTCAGTTGGATTTAATTTCTTTGAGTTCTGGTTGGCATATGCGTCAAAACCCACAGGCACTCTGCTTGATTTGTTGCATATTATGTAGTGTGTTGTATCAGTGCTGCTGCTGTTGGAGGGATGTCTTCACATGGCCTTTCTGCAAAATAGTTAATGGCTCGCATCACTCATACAATCTGCAGTGCTGGATCTCTCATTCCACTACTTTCTTTTATCATTGGTTTTGAAGGCTGTGACCATGTCACATCATGTAAAAGCATGGCAGAACAGCATGTATTAGGCCTTCTCTTGTGCAATTGTGTTGTAAAGTTTGTGGATGACAATGAATTGAAGGCTCTGGGTTTGGCCACACATCAGCCTTAAATGTTGCACATCTAGACTTGAGTGGAGAAAATTGCCATTGGTATAATTTGGCAGGGAAAAGTAAGAAAAGGTCACTCCATGCATTAACTTTCTTTTATTATTACACAGACGTGGTTCGGCGATCTGCCTTACCATAATTTAGCATGGGAAAAGATGTGGCTATTGGCTTCCTCCTAGGACCATGTAGTCCTATCTCATTCAGAGAGAGTTTTGGTTGTACCAAGTCTGATGCAGATGGCAAAAGATATACAGCTCCCAACTTACTCAGGAAAATCCCAACATCATCAAAGTTGACTTGGTCAAAGATATCAAACACAATCAGTTCTATCTGAGATGTAGGGTCTCATGTTTCCAGCACAGCATCATGCCAAACATTCCAATGTCCTTACCTACTGTACAAGTTGTCCCAAATGGAAGGACTGTAAATGCTGTGTAGTTAACAAGAAAATAGCTGTGGGTTCCCCCAACTTGTCAATTTGGATAACAACACCTTTGCCAATTTCCTCAGTGGAATTTAAAAGCCACCAATGCATCAAAGCACCAATGAGTAGTCAGTACACTCCACTTGACTTGTCGGAGGATGGGAAATGAGGCTGTTCAAAGTTTTTTGGAATATATCTGCTGATAAGGCCAAGACTAGTTAGAAAATCCAGCTAACTGGTGATAGGAAACTAATTGAAAGTGTTCTGGGTAAGTGGGTCTCCCATTACAGAGAGTAGAGAATGGCTCAGACGGTTGCAAAATTGCTACATGTCTTATTTGTCCACTGTCCAGCCTTACACAGTTCTTTTTAAGATTTTGTTATAGGACTACACTTCTAATATTTATGTCGTTTTGCTTTAAAAATGCCATCGTGCAAAAATAGCAGATCTTTTTGGTCAGACTGTATGATAGGATAGTGATCAGATTTTTTGTCTTAAAATAATTGTGCTGCAAATCAGTTAATATAGGCTAAGGAGTCATTGGTGGAAGGTTGCCATCTTGGAATTCCCTGAGGCCAGCACCCTTTTTTCAAAGAGTGGATTCTGATTAACATTTTGTGCCAAATTGCATGCTTGCATCATTAAGTGAACTATTCCAGGCCTTTTTTACAAGTGGAGAGGGTGGCCATGTTGAAAAATTGTGACCACCTTGGATTTATATTTTTATATAATTATAAATCATAATAATACTATACAACTAATAATAGAGTCTTACTTAAAATATTGAGAATTTTGTCTTTTTCAATTTTGTGAAAACCTTTGGCCCATAATTGGCAATTAGGCCTACTGTATTATACCTTGTGTCTATCAGTCTTGAGTGAAAGAGTCATGCAAAGGCAAAAGACAGTAACTAAGTTGTGATTATGTGTTTTGTGTTCATAATTACAATCAGCCATGATCTGCTAATTATCATTCATGTCGGGCAATGAATGTTGAATTAACAATTAACGGTTTACCTGTGGTACGTTTGTCACCACACAATTTCCTTATTTTACAAGACATCAACAAACCATTCGCAAAGTAGGCCATGTGTAATAGAATCTACACATCAACTTCACCACTTTTTCCTATATGGAATTAACAGGAGCTGCAGTGCATTTCAAGCAGTTCAATCGCCTACCAAATGGTGGCGCTATGCTTGACTGCCATTTCACTCATAGGCCATGTTTAATAGAATCTACACATCAACTTCACCACATTTTCCTATGTGGAATAAACAGTAGCTGCAGTGCATTTCAAGCAGTTCAATTACCTACCACATGGTGGCGCTATGCCTGACTGCCATTACACCCATAAAGAAATATTGATAGGCATAATACACACTTATATGTGAAGTTTTGCTCTTGTTGATCACTTCAAATTTATTTGGTGACACTTTTCTTGTTGAAGAGGTACATTTTAATTACATTCCTACATTACCAAAAATCGCTATTTCAACCTTTGTTTTTTATATGAATGTGCAACTTTTGACGATGGCAACACTTAGAATATTGATTTATGCACTCTGATGGATATATATGAGCAAAAACCAAGTTGCCACCTGATCACTCCGACGAACTTGCAAGATAGGATTTCTGGCCCGCCGCCTATTGAGCGAGGCACCTAACCCCAGATTGCTCCAAGGACTGTCACCAATATGTGTGTTGGATAAAAAAAGCGTCAGCTAAGTGAAATTTAATGAATAATTATAAATCAGTAGTTTTCAGAGTAAAGCCATAGCTATACCACGATTGAACCATTGTAGAAAACTAACAGTGCCGAAACATGCTAAAAAAAAGCCCATGAAAACCATGGTTGCGATTTTCGTAGGGGTGCACTGTGTGTGTTGATACACAGAAAACCTGGATGAATGGAGGAAGCAAGGGACACTCTTCAGATTTTCTCTACATTCGTAGGCGAATAAACAGAGAAGCATCTGTCCTTCGCTTCCTTCATTCATCTATGTTTTATGTGGGATTCAGCAACCAGTTAAAATCTGTACTAATCAGTAGGCGATAGTGTTTACACAGAAAACCTGGCCTTGGCATGGCCTCGTGCCAAAACATAGCACTGTAATAAGGACTTAACATAGAGGCATACAGTGTCTAGTTGGAATAAAATAGTATAGCATTTAACATTTTCCAAAAATGATTCACGTTATTATAATGTAGTCCTTTAATGCACACCGTTCCACCAGTGGAACTTTATAGTAGCCATTGAAAAGTTAACTACCATAGAACTACACTACACTGGGCCTTTAGTAATGCACTACAACTTGGTTGTTGCCATTGTGGTAACAGCAAGATTATAACACAGTGTCTTAACAGGTTAACATTGTTGTTCATCCAGCCATCTAGATTCCCCTCACTTTTAATTTTTGGTCACAACACTACACAAGCCTACACACAGACAGACAACCCACTTGGTATACATGGGTTCGCAGTGCTTGTAAACACAACGTTATGAGGAGGGGCAAGACACTGGCAGCCAACCACGTGAGCTAATTTTTTGACAGACAGCTGTTTCCAACAATCAGAGGTTCAATTGTGCGCCGCTAATTTCGCGCAGCCAGGGGAAAGCAAAAATTTAGAACCCATGTATATAACTACAAAAGAAAAAGAGGGTTATAGGCTAGAAAGCAGAGGTATACATAGGCACATCTAAGATCTGTGTCTATAGCATATGTGCAGCACTAACAACACCTGCTGTGCTGATCTCATGGCCCTGGGTAGCACCTTATCTAGTGGGCTGCATATCACACCTTCAGCCATATGAAAGCGCTCTGTGATATGTGATACAGCGCGCATGGTGAAACACTTGGTAAGCATTGTAGGAATAGCACAGCTCACCAACAGCTCTCACACTGTGAAAAACAAACGGTTGTTTTATTTTTGTTCAGTGGGTTTGGGCTTGTATGGTTCTGTTGATTGCACAAGTCGACGTGAAAGCAGGAAATGTGCACTTGAGCAACTTGGATTTCCTCCAAGATGGTTCCTCTGTGTGTAACAGGGCATAGCGTTTAATCCTGTGTTTTGCTCTCTCCTTCCCTTCCCCCTTTGTGTGTTGTGTGTTTGTGTGTGTGTGTGTGTGTGTGTGTGTGTGTGTGTGTGTGTGTGTGTGTGTGTGTGTGTGTGTGTGTGTGTGTGTGTGTGTGTGTGTGTGTGTGTGTGTGTGTGTGTGTGAGAGAGAGACAGAGAGAGAGAGAGAGAGAGAGAGTTTATACTCTGACAGGTTGAGTCTAGTATTTTGATTGCTTGAATGTATGCTTTTTAGGTTTCATCATGTATTGTGCAATTCTGTTATTGTCCTGATCTGTGCAACGTATGGACCCTGGACGCGGAACAAATTCTGCATCCAGACAATAAAGGCTTCATTCGTTTATTCATTCATCCATCCATTCGTTCCTTCATTCATTCATTCTTTCTTTCGTCTGTGTGTTTGTCCGTTGTGCTCTACAGGAGCCCCACAGGCCATGGAGTCCAGTGTCAGGTCACTGTCCGATGAGAGAGCGGGAGTTGGAGGGCGTGGGCGTGGCGGCCAAGCGTCCCCGCGACGAATCCCTGATGCCCCTCGTCATCCCCGTGTCGGTGCCCGTGCGGCCCCTGGATCCTGGCTCCTCCCCCGAGCAGGACCCGGACGCCGCCATTGGCCACAGCTGGATAGGCCACACTCCCCACTCGCACATGGAACACAAGCCGTCGGTGATCGTGACGCGGCGGCGGTCGCTGCGCAGCTCCCTGACTGACAACTCTGGCCAGGTGGGACTGGAAATACAGTATAGCTGAGTACAGTACAGTATAGTACAGTACAGTATAGTACAGTACCGTTCAGTACAGTCACTGCGCAGCTCCCTGTCCGACAACTCTGGCTAGTTGGATTTGGAAATATGTTAGCGGTTTTGTCACTTTTAATATGCTCAATAAGGGATATGCATGCATCCACCCATCCACCTACAAACTGTATTTACATTTCTCAGCCAAACTAGTCATATCTTGAAATTTGCAGTTTTTTTACCTTCAGTGCATTTGGATGGGTCACTGATTTTGTTACTTTTACTTGTACTGATCATCAATTCATTTATAGTGCCTTTCTTAGACAAACTAGTGGTAACTTGAAATGTACCTTTTTATGACATGGGCTTTTTATGCCATAGTGAGCCCTTTTACGTATGAACGATGCATTAGCTAATTGCAACACGGCACCCCCACTGTTCATTTTTGAGATCTAAAATATACTTTTGTTCTCTCTCTCTCTCGCTCTCGCTCCATGTCCTCATCCAGAATGGCGGCGGTGCGGAGGACGGAGACAAGGATGGGGATGGCAAGGCGTGTCCCAAGTCCAAGCGGCGTCCGCGTCCCGAGCCGCTCTTCATCCCGCCGCCCAAGCTCCCGGGCTCCTTCATTGTGCCGGCCGTCTACTCCAGCATCACCCCGTACCACAGCCACCTGCGCTCGCCCGTCAGGCTGCCCTCGGACAGCGCCCAGGCCATGCCCCCCTACACCCCGCCGCCCATCCTCAGCCCTGTGCGAGAGGGCTCCGGACTCTACTTCTCCACCTTCCTCTCCAGTGGTGGTGGTGCGGGCGGTGTGGCGGTGGCCGGTGCTGGTGGTGGTAGTGGTGGTGGTGGTGGTGGTGGTGGGGGTAGTGGGACTACAGGGAGCCACATACTGCCCCCGGTGGTCACGCCCAAGTCTGCCACCCGCAGCCTGCTGCGATCCAGTAAGCATTGGTCTTCTTATTACCTCTCTATGAACGTGTGTTTTTGGCTTGAACATGTTTTTTTGCTCTGTCCTTGAGTTACACAGGTGTAATGGGGACTTTGGCTCGATTTTTTCCAAATTCGTGTAGCTGTTGCCGCTGTTTACGATGTGTGTGTCGTTTCACTTTGATTTTGAAATTACACAATGATTGAATTATATCCATAAAGAGAGCAATAAGCTGCAAACTGCAATAAGCCTATGAATGCATTTGCCCTCTCTCTTTGTCACTGTGCACGAAGGCACATCAATTTT